>NC_068916.1:92297058-92634558 GCF_023091745.1 Budorcas taxicolor
TCCCTTTTTCACTTTAATAAAACTCTGCTACACCAAAGCTCTTGAGTGATCAGGCCTGGTCCCTGGTCCTGAAGCTAAATCTTCTCCTTCGGAGATCACAAATCTGACACGGTTCACTATAAGCTATCAATATAAGAGCAAAGGCAAGAAAAGCAAAAATAAACAATACAGGGTATTTTCCTGGTAGTCCAGTTGTTAAGACCCCATGCTTCCATTGCAGGGCACATAGGTCTGATCGCTGGTTCAGTTCAGTTCAGTTCAGTTACTCAGTCGTGTCCGACTCTTTGCAACCCCATGATCACTGGTAGGGGAAAATAAAATCCTGGCTGCCACATGGTGTAGCAAAAATTTTTTAAAAAGGATTATATAAAACTCAAAAGCTTCTGCTCAGCAAAGGAGACTATGAACAAAATGAAGAGGAAACCAATGAAAAGAGAAAAAAAAAATAGTTGCCAATCATACATATCATAAAGAGTTAATATCCAAAATATATAAACAATCCATACAGCTCAATAGCCAAAAAATCTGATTTATAAGTGGGCACAGGAACTGAACAGACATTTTTACAAAAACATACCAACAGCCAAAAGGTACATGAAAAGGCGCTCAACATCTCTAATCATCAGGAAAACGCAAATTAAAACCACAGGACACCACCTCACGCCTATTTAGAAGAGCTATCATCAAAAAGAAAGGCAATGCCAAAGAATGTTCAAACTACTGCACAACTGCACTCATCTCACTAGCAAAGTAATGCTTAAATTTCTTCAAGCCAGGCTTCAACAGTACGTGAACCATAAACTTTCAGATGTTCAAGCTGGATTTAGAAAAGGCAGAAGAACCAGAGATCAAATTGCCAACATCCATTGGATCATTGAAAAAGTAAGAAAGTTCCAGAAAAACATCTACTTCTACTTTATTGACTACGCCAAAGCCTTTGACTGTGTGTATCACAACAAACTATGGAAAATTCTTAAAGAGATGGGAATACCACACCACCTGACCCACCTCCTGAGAAATCTGTATGCAAGTCAAGAAGCAACAGTTAGAACTGGACATGGAACAACAGACTGGTTCCAAATTGGGAAAGGAGTATGTCAAGGCTGTATACTGTCACCTTGTTTATTTAACTTATATGCAGAGTACATTATGCAAAATGCCAGGCTGGATGAAGCACAAGCTGGAATCAAGATTGCCAGGAGAAATATCAATAATCTCAGGTATACAGATGACACTACCCTTATGGCAGAAAGTGAAGAACTAAAGTGTCTCTTGATGAAAGTGAAAGAGGACAGTGAAAGAGTTGGCTTAAAACTCAACATTCAGAAAACGAAGATCATGACATCGGGTCCCATGCTGCTACTGCTGCTGCTGCTGCTGCTGCTAAGTCGCTTCAGTTGTGTCCGACTCTGTGCAACCCCACAGACGGCAGCCCACCAGGCTCCCCTGTCCCTGGGATTCTCCAGGCAAGAACACTGGAGTGGGTTGCCATTTCCTTCTCCAATGCGTGAAAGTGAAAAGTGAAAGGGAAGCCATTCAGTCGTGTCCAACTGTTAGCGACCCCATGGACTGCAGCATACCAGGCTCCGCTGTCCATGGGATTTTCCAGGCAAGAGTACTGGAGTGGGGTGCTATCGCCTTCTCCACAGATCTCATATCTTCATGGCAAATAGAAGGAGAAATAACAGCAACAGTGAGAGACTTTATTTTCTTGGACTCCAAAATTACTGCAGATGGTGACTGCAACCATGAAATTAAAAGAAGCTTGCTCCTTGGAAGAAAAGCCATGACCAACCTAGACAGCATATTAAAAAGCAGAGACATTACTTTGCCAACAAATGCCTCATATAGTCAAGGCTATGGTTTTTCCAGTAGTCATGTATAGATGTGAAAGTTGGACTATAATGGAAGCTGAGCACCAAAGAATTGATGCTTTCGAACTGTGGTGTTGGAGAAGACTCTTGAGCATTCCCTGGACTGCAAGGAGATCCAACCAGTACATCCTAAAGGAAGTCAGTCGTGAATATTCATTGGAAGGACTGATGCTGAAGCTGAAACTCCAATACTTTGGCCACCTGATGCGAAGAACTGACTCATTTGAAAAGACCCTGATGCTGGGAAAGATAGAAGGTGGGAGAAGAAGAGGATGACAGAGGATGAGATGGTTGGATGGCATCACCGACTCAATGGACATGAGTTTGGTAAACTCCAGGAGCTGGTGATGGACAGGGAGGCCTGGCATGCTGCAGTCCATGGCGTCGCAAAGAGTTGGACACAACTGAGTGACTGAACTGAACTGAACTGATCATAAAAAAGACAAGAGTTGGCGAGGATGTAGAGAAAGGGGAACCCTGTGCACTATTGGTGGAAACGTAAATTGGTGCAACCACTATGGAAAAGAGTATGAAAGTCCCTCAAAAAACTTTCAAGTAGAACTACCATATGGTCCAGTAATCTCACTTCTGGAAATATATCCAGAGGAAATTAAAACAAAGATATTGAAGAAATATCAGCACTCCTGTGTTCTTTGCAGCATTATTTATAATAATCAAGAAATGTCAGAAATCTAATATTTGTATTTTTAATTAGAATCAAAGTCCTTCCTGATTTGGAGGTTTTCAAGTGGTCATTTCATTCATGACTCTTATTAGAGAGTTCTGTACCAGAAATATGAATCTCTGGTTCCACTAGAGATCACCTAGCCTTCTCCTTTAGGCCCTAGAGAAGTCCACTCACTGGCCTTACCAGCCTAGTCTTTCCCTCTCATCAGAGGCAGCAGCAGCAGGACCAACACTATTAGCTCCAACAGTAGTAGAAGGGTCAAAGGGAAGCAGGCAAACAAGGGAATACAATGGTAATTGCCTTTTTTAAATGGATTCACAGCATCTTTCGTACTTCAAGGTCTTGATTCACTTTCTCCTTAACATTTTATTCACTGAGAAAAATGACAGAAATAACAAATTTAGCAAGTCAGTTCCTCAATTCTACAAACATCTGGTAAGATGCAACTTAGTTTGGAGTTGGGGAAAACCTAAAAGATCAAATTCTAGACTCCATGACAAAACTGATTCAGGTAGACTCAGTGACTTGTCCAAGATTACTTTTCTGAAGTTAATATTTTTAAAAGAGTAAATAACCATTTTTAAAGTTTTTTTTGACAACCTTTACATGGGAAAAAGAAGTAAAGATCTGTTTAAACTTTCAAAAATAAGTTCTTTTAAAAGTTGTAATTTTCTAATTGTTCCAACACACTCTGGTTGGAAGTCATTTGTCCTCTTATTTAATAAAAAACAGAGAATTGTTTATCAACATATATAATACCTTATAGTGCAGCATGTTCCTGATATTAAGGAATTCAAGGTAAAGAAAAAGGCAAATGACTTACAGAACTTCAGAGAAATTTTTTTTCCCGAAGAGAGTAAAAACAAGACTACCTGTGAGTTAAGATATTCTCAGAAAAATTCTGTCTAAGAGATAAATGTGTTTGTTTGACTGTAATACAAGGGGAAAAAAGAAACTGGACTTATGAAGCACACTGGAAAGTCCCATCATTCCCAAGCCTATCCTCATCAGTACAATAAAATAATGAAAGCCAAGGTATCCCTGGTTAGGATCCAAACTGTGTGCTTTGGTTTCTACTAGGAGTTACATTAAGTTTCCCAATGAAATGTTTTTATTTTTTCCTTTATCTGGGTTATTTCTTTGTAGCTGCTACCGTCCCACAGAAGAGTGGTTTTACAGTTCAAATGACCTGTGGCTCGCACTTTGTCTTTGGGAATAGTTCTTCTGCCATTTTTTCATTGTCCCCTGCCCTACCTTTTTCTACCTTAAGAACATTCAGTCCCCACATCTTCATTAACAACATATTTCAAATCCAAGGAAGAATGAATACCAAAATTGACCAAGATAAAAATTGTAAATCTATAGTAGTGTGCAAACAGAAGGAAACGAATAATGTAGACAAATATGATAGCCAAGAAGTTGAAGAAAGCTCTTAAAGCCAAGATTTAATGTCAGAGAAGGTAAATCTAACATTCACTTTGTTTTTTCTGTTCCTGGAATGAATTCCTACTCTGAGCAAGAATAACAACAGCAATAAATCTAAAGGGAAACAAATATTGAGGAAGCCTAATTATACCTTTTTCTTCATAATACACAGCAAATCTTAACACTCAGTAGCATAACATATAATAGTAGGAGAGCTCATTAGTTAAAATATCTCACTAGACTGTTTAAAGACTGCCTCTGGTGGCTTAGGTGGAACAGATATTTATTGCCTCTTTAAAAAAGCCTACAATTGCCCCAAGTTTTTCTGCCAATACTTTTAATCTTATTTGTTATTTCTATATACTTCTCTTTTTTCAAAAATGTTATTTGGCAATTCATTTTCCAAGAATTTATTATAATAAATTCAGTTCGTGGACCTCTGTCCCCAAGAAAAAAAGTCATTCTAGATTTACTTTTAAAACATGAATTTACTTGGTTGCCTCACTTATATACTTACTTTTTAAAAATTCCTTGCATTTTTATAAATTTCAGAAGGCAAGAGTCAGATAGAAAGAGACAGTGAAAGAGAGAGAATTTTGTAATAGAATCCTACCTGAGCCAGTTCTCAGTAGTCTTTTGGCAAAAGGCCTGCGTGTGAACTACTTCCAAGACCTCAGTCTGAAAAGCAGCCAAAGAGTCCATAAAAGAACAGGCCCAAAATGACTTACTACCTTTAACCTCTGACCTTTTACCCAGTTGCCTCATACTTTGTGAACTTGAAATCTTGTGAGAGAATGCTTAGCCATGCTGTATACAAACAGCCTATTTATTCCACAGAAACAGCTTGGCAGGACATATCCAGGTCACTTGACCTTAGGTTGTCACAGAAACCATGAGACTTGGGTTCTTTTTGCAATTAAGCCAAAACTGCAACATTCTGACTGATGAAATGAGTGTAGAACTGTACAGCAATCCTCAAACATTTAATTCACCTGTATATTATATACTTCACCAAAGTATTAACACACAAAATGTGAAAGCAGTCACAAATGAACTACAAGGAGAATAAGCCATGCCTTCTGCAGAGAACAGAAAAAGCATAAATTTTTAACCTAAATGTTACAAGTTGATCTCAAATATTATTCTGCCCTACATCTTGCTCAACTTATCAGCACACAACAAAAATCACAGAATCTTTAAGTTATTCATATATTTTCAAAACTAACTGTGTGTGTTTTTGTATGTTTTAACTCTAGCCTCTGTTTTAGTCAGACTTTATATTAAGCATTTACCTGAAGAAATTACTTCATTAATTTCATTATCTCCAGCATGTTTTAACTAATTCTTCAAGGCTGCTTCTTTGATCATTTCAGTGATCCTTTTCAAATAGATTATATAATTAATTAATTCCCCCAAATTATTAGTGAGTATAAATATAGCCAGATTTCCTTTTTTAAGTGAAAATTGATTTCAAGAATGAATAAAATAGTGAGTAATCACATTTCAAAGGGTCCTTTATTATTCAATGAATTTATTTTCAGGAGTTATTTTCTGAATTTCCTTACCATACCCAAAATACAAGAGAAGGAAATGGCAATCCACTCCAGTACTCTTGCCTGGGAAATCCCAAGGACAGAGGAGCCTGGCAGGCTACAATCCATGGAGTCGCAAGAGTTGGACATGACTGAGCGACTAAACACAGACACCCATCCAAAATATAATTACATTTGCCAAAATATGCGTACAACTTATCAGGGATACCAACATTTGAAATAAAGTTAATGAGTTTTCTTAACTGAAGAAAACTGCACCACTGTATTCACATATGTATCTGCTGCTGCTGCTGCTGCTAAGTCACTTCAGTCGAGTCCGACTCTGTGCAGCCCCATAGATGGCAGCCCACCAGGCTCCCCCGTCCCTGGGATTCTCCAGGCAAGAACACTGGAGTGGGTTGCCATTTCCTTCTCCAATTCATGAAAGTGAAAAGTGAAAGTGACGTCGCTCAGTCGTGTCTGACTCTTAGCAACCCCATGGACTGCAGCCTACCAGGCTACTCCGCCCATGGGATTTTCCAGGCAAGAGTATTGGAGTGGGGTGCCATTGCCTTCTCCACACATATGTACCTACTACTAAGGAAAAACTGAGTTAATTGCTTGGATATGTCACAACAGAATGGCCACTTAAAAAATGGTAAGTATGGTCATTACTTTAGGAAAAGAGTTTCTTTTTTAAAATCTAAGAATAATAATGACAATAGGTAACATGTATTAATGTGCCGAACACTGCTGGAAGGATTTTGACATGGATTAGATAATTTAGTCTTCACAACAACCCTATGAGATAGATACTATTATCACTCTCATTTTATAGATGAGGAAAGTGAGACTAAGAGGGATCAGGCTACACTCCTAGCAAGAGGAAGGTTTTGAATCTGAACTTAAAGCAACGTGACTTTACTGTCTCTAAAACCATGGTCTTTAGAAAATAACTTACCAAGTACACAAGTAAAATAACACATTATTACTTAGAATATTAAAAACTTAAATATCACTTTACACTTTATAAAATACCATCACAAATATTTCATTTAAGTCTTAAAATAATCCTGTGAAGTAACAGCATTCCTATTTTGCAAATGAAGAAACTAAAGGTAAGAAAGGTAAACTGACTTTTCCAAAGTCACTTGGCTAATAAATAATGGAATAAGGATGCCAATCCTGGTCTTTTAATATTATGTCGTGTGTGTGTGTGTGTGTGTGTGTGTTAGCTGCTCAGTCGTGTCCAGCTCTTTGCGACCCCATGGACCACAGCCCACCAGGCTCCTCCATCCGTGGAATTCTCCAGGCAAGAGTACTGGAGGGGAAATATTATGTCTTACATTTTTCCAACTATAATTACTCTCCTTATTCCAGACTAAAATCTTTCCTAAGATAGTATTCACTCAATGACAAGTAGAATGAAGACTACCCAATAAGAATGACATTTTAAAACAAGAAAGTAAAGGTTTTCTCAATTTAACATTAAAAGAAAGCAGTATTATAGTAAAACATATTAGTGAAAATAAATCTCATTTCCATATTTTAAAATCATGTAATTCTTAATAGTGAGATTTTCATTTTCCTTACTAAGTATTCATAAATACATTCTTAATCCAAATAATGAGGAAAAAAGGCTAACAGGGCCTTATACCCAAAGGTTACTCCCATGATCCTACCAAACAAAGAGGATCAATAGTGTACTAATAGCTGTACTAAGAGTTTGACTTAGAACCTCTACCAATCCTCCTCTCATGAACATTTTTAAGGGGATTCACCATCACCTGGATTATTAGCAAGGTTGCTGCTGCTGCTGCTGCTGCTAAGTCGCTTCAGTCATGTCCAACTCTGTGTGACCCCACAGACGGCAGCCCACCAGGCTCCCCCATCCCTGGGATTCTCCAGGCAAGAACACTGGAGTGCGTTGCCATTTCCTCCTCCAATGCATGAAAGTGAAAAGTGACAGTGAAGGTTAGGCTAGGCATATTACATGGAAGATCATTTCTCAAGAGGTACTCTCCCAGCTCTTGGTTCTCGATTTGTCTAGAAGCCAACAACTGTTTCAGTAATCATAGATTTTAAAACAGGTATCTCTAAAAGTCGGATGGTATGCAATTTTAGAAAGCAGTATCTTTTCCGAAAGACTGAATATGACATCTGCAGAGTAGGAAGTACAATAAGGAAAGTCAGCCCACATGCTACTAGAGTAAAGAGTGCTACGAGGCCATCCTTAGGCAGAGACCTATTAGAAATCGAATGAATAAGGCCTGAACTTTCCTCATCTGTGACTCTCTTTGGCCAAGTCTGTGGCATAGTTGCAGTCACTACCCCCTCCAAAAAAAGCAAAGAAAAATGTAAGAGGGAAAAGAGAAAGAAAAGAAAAAGAAAAGAATGTAAAAATAAATAAATGGAGAACTTTAAAATTTAAATTAAAAAATCTAAAATTTTTTTTAAAAAATGAATGAATAAATATGAATAAGAAATAAAGATTTTTAAAGAAAATTAGGCTGATGACAAAGTATCTTAAGACCTATATGGATTAATCAATGAAACACTCTTTTGCCAAGTCTATAATGTGCAATCTAAAAAGCTTCTCAAATATGCCTCATGACCATGAATGTACTCTGAGCTCCCAATTAACTTACTAAATTGCTATGTGATATATTTATATTTAAATCATCACTGGAATATTTCAATAATATATATTATAGTTGTTAATAATTTTACATACAGGAAAGAATGGTATTTTGGGAGCTAGGGGGTAAATGTGCCAAGAAAAAAAAATGGGAAGTTATCTATATTGAAAGCCCTCTTCCACCAAGGAAGAATATGATGAGTGTGTGTGTCATCTGTTTAAAAAGGAAAAAAGATAAGATCTTTCACAGACTTATAGATGTTTCTGGATTCCCTTTCTCTTTATTTCAAGGGCTGCAGCTCACTCCACAGATACTGATTACAAAGCCCATCATTCTTTGTAGCTCTGATGCTCTATCAAACAGGCTCAAGGGGTTGTCCTTATGGAATCCTATCTGATTGCTAAAATTCCTTTGCTTCTCTGACATTTCAGCACTAAAATTAGCTTTGAAGACCTTAGTGTTTACTCTATAATGCAAACAGACATTAGTTTTAACAGATTTATGATACGAAGTGACAACTAAAGAACATATCCTAGAAATGAGCATTGAGATAAAGAATTTTCCTTTCAAAATAATTTAAAACACACACATTCACAAGTGGACATTTTTTATCCACTGAAAAAACACAATAAAATTTTTGTGACGTGACTGGAATTAAGAGATTCTAGAGGGAAAAACCTGGGAACATCAATAAAGGAAGATAAGTCACTATTCCACTGTATATGAAGGTATATGAATGCTTTGATGACACATGATTGGCTGGTTTAATAAAAGAAAATGGGTTTCTCACTTTAACAATTTAGAAATAAATGCCTCAAAATGCCTTCCAATAATACCTCTCACTTCATTTGTTTTGCCTCAGGTTTCCCCAACTCTTCATAGGGGTTCAACAATGCTCTGACCCTCCACCTGCAGGCTCTGTCTTACCTTCTATCTTGGTTCATTTTCACTAAGGTAAAAAATTCTTAAACTGACAATATGTTACTAAAGAACCAAAGGATACTAAAGAAATCAAGGAGGAAATTAAAAACATACCTAGAGACAAATGAATATGAAAACATGATCCAAAACCTACCAAAGCAGCAAAAGCACTTGTAAGAGGAAAGTTTATAGCAATACAGTCTTACATCAGGAAACAAACAAGCAAAAATATCTCAAATAAACAACCTAATCTTATATCTAAAGCAACTAGAAAAAGAATAACAAGCAAAACCCAAAGTTAGGGCTTCCCTGGTGGCTCAGAGGTAAAGAATCCACCTGACGATGCAGGAGACACGGGTTCGATCCAGGGTCCAGGAAGATCCCACAGCCGCGGTGTAACTAAGCCTGTGCACCACAAATACCAAGACTGTACTCTAGAGCCCAGGGACCAAAACTATTGAGCCCATGCATGGCAACTACTGAAGCCTGCGTGCCCTAGAGCCCATGCTCCTTAAGAGAAGCCACTGCAATGAGAAGCCTGTGTACTACAAAGAAGAGCAGAGCCCACTCTCCTGGACTACAGAGAAGCCCCTGCAACAACTAAGACCCAGCACAGCCAAAAATAAATAAATAAATAAAATTTTTAAGTTAGTAGAAGGAAAGAAATCATAAAGATCAGAGCAGAAATAAATGAAACAGAGAGGAAGAAAACAACAGCAAAGAAACTAAAAGCTGATTCTTTGAGAAAATAAACAGAATAGATAAACCTTTAGCCAGACCCATCAAGAAAAAAAGGGAGCAGACTCAAATCTGTGAAATTAGAAATTAAAAATAAGAAGTTACAACAGACACCACAGAAATATAAAGAATCATAAGAGCCTACTACAAGCAACTATATGCCAATAATGGACAACCTAAAAGAAATGGACAAATCCTTAGAAAAGTACAACTTCCTAAGACTGAACCAGGAAGAAAATACAAATAGACCAACCACGAGTACTGAAATTGGAACTATGATTAAAATTTTTTCAACAAATAAAAAGTCCAGGACCACATGGCTTCAAAGGCAAATTCTATTAAATGTTTAGAGTATAGTTAACATCTATCCTTCGGAAAGTCTTCCCAAAAACTGCAGAGTAAGGAACACTCCCAGGCTTATTCTACAAGGCCACTATCACCCTAATACCAAAACCAGACAAAGATATCACAAAAAAGAAGATTATAGGCAAATATCATTGCTGAATATGACACAAAAATTCTCAACAAAATACTAGCAAACTGAATCCAAAACACATTAAAAGGATCATAGGCCATGATTAAGTGAGAGATATCCCAGGGATGCAAGGATTCTTTAGTATACGTAAATTAACCAATGTGATACACCACATTAACAAATTGAAGATTAAAAATATATGATCATCTCAATACACTGAAAACCTTTTGACAAAATTCAACACCCATTTATGATAAAAATATCCTCCAGAAAGTGGGAATAGAGAGGACCTACCTCAACATAATAAAATCAATAAATGACAAAGTCACAGCAAACATCATGATCAATGGTGAAAAACTGAAAGCATTTCCTCTAGGCTCAGAAACAAAACAAGGATATCCACTCCCACCACATTTATTCAACATAGTTTTGGACATTCTAGCCATAGCAACCAGAGGAGAGAAAGAAATAAAAGGAATACAAATTGGAAAAGAAGTAAAACTGTCACTGTTTACAGACATGATGCTATACATAGAAAATCCTAAAGATGCCTCCAGAAAACTACTAGAGCTCAGCAGTGAATCTGAGTTGCAAAATACAAAATTAATATACAGAAATGTATTGCATTCTTATACACTAACAACAAAAGATCAAAAAGATAAATTAAGGAAACAATCCCATTTGCCATCACAACAGAAAGAACAAAATACCTAGGAACAAACCTATCTGATGAGGCAAAAGACTTGTACTCAGAAAACTATAAAATACTGATGGAAGAAATCAAAGATTACACAAACAAATAAAAAGATACACCATGTTCTTGGATTAGAAGAGTCAACATAGTCAAAATCACTGTACTACCCAAATAAATCTATAGGTTCAATGCAATACCATCAAACTATCAATGGCATTTTTCACAGAATTAGAACAAAAAATTTACAATTTGTATGGAAACAGAAAAGCCCCCCAGTGGCAAAAGCAATCTTGAGAAAGAAAAACAGAGATGGAGGAATCAGGCTCCCTGACTTCAGGCTATACTACAAAGCTACAGTTATCAAAGCAGAACGATTCTGGCACAAAAACAGAAATATAGATCAACAGAACAGGATAGAAAGCCCAGAAATAAACCCACCCATCTATGGTCAACTAATCTATGACAAAGAAGGCAAGAACATACAGTGGAGAAAAGATTGTCTCTTCAGTAGTGGTACTGGGAAAACTGGACAGCTACAGGTGAAACAATGAAAGTAGGACACACCCTAACACCATACACACACAAAAAAAACTCAAAATAGAGTAAAGACCTAAATTTAACACCAGATACCATAAAAGTCTTAGAGGAAAACAGAACACTCTCTGACATAAATCTAAGCAAGATCTTTTTTGATCCACCTCCTAAAGTAATGAAAATAAAAACAAAAATAAACAAATGGAACCTAACTAAACTTAAAAGCTTTTGCACAGCAAAGGAAACCATAAGCAAAGCAAAAAGACAACCCACAGAATGGGAATATTTCAAAATATTTCAAACAAAGTGATCAAGAAGGCATTAATCTCCAAAATATACAAACAGTTCATGCAGTCAATATTAAAAAAAAAAAATTGACAACCCAATCAAAAAAAAAAAAATGGTCAGAAGTTCTAAATAGACATTTCTACCAAGAAGACATTCAGATAGCCAAAAAACACATGAAAAGATGTTCATCACTAATTACTGGGCTTCTCAGGTAGCTTACCCACTAAAGAATCCACCTGTGATGCAAGAAACCCCAGTTCAATTTATGGGTTGGGAAAATCCCCTGGAGAAGGGATAGCCTATCCACACAAGTATTCTTGGGTGTCCCTGGTGGCTCAGACAGTAAAGAACCTGCCTGCAATGAAGGAGACCTGGGTTTGATTACTGAATTGGGAAGATCCCCTGGAAGAGGGCATGGCAATCCACTTCCGTATTCTTGCCTGGAGAATCCCCATGAACAGAGGAGCCTGGGGGGCTACAGTCCATGGGGTTACAAAGAGTTTAAAAAAAAGAAAAAAACAATCAACAAGCCAATCAAAAAAAAAAAAATGGTCAGAAGTTCTAAACAGACATTTCTCCAAAGAAGACATAGACATGGGCAAGAAACACATGAAAAGACGTTCAATATCACTAATTATTAGAAAAATGCAAATCAAAACCACAATAAGGTATCACTTCACATTGCTAGGAATGGCCATCATCAAAAAATCTATGAACAGTAAATGCTGGAAAGGGTGTGGAGAAAAGGGAACCCTTCTCACTGATGGTGAGAATGCAAATTGCTATAGACACTATGGAGAACAGTATGGAGGTTCCTTAAAAAACTAAAAATAGAACTACCTCATAATCCAGCAATCCCACTCTTGGGCATATATACAGAGAAAACCATAATTCAAAAAGATACATGCATCCAAATATTCAGTTCAGCTTAGTCACTCAGTCAGGTCTAACTCTTTGCGACCCATGGACTGCAGCACACCAGGCTTCCCTGTCCATCACCAACTCCCAGAGCTTGCTCAAACTCATGTCCATCCAGTCAGTGATGCCATCCAACCACTTCATCCTCTATTGCCCCCTTCTCCTCCTGCCTTCAGTCTTTCCCAGCATCAGGGTCTTTTCTAAAGAGTCAGTCATTCACATCAGGTGATCAAAGTGTCAGAGCTTCAGCTTCAGCATCAGTCCTTCCAACGAATATTCAGGACTGATTTCCTTTAGGATTGAAGAGTCCTCTCCAACAACACAGTTCAAAAGCACCAATTCTTCTGTGCTCAGCTTTCTTTATACTCCAACTCTCACATCCATACATGACTACTAGAAAAACCATAGCCTTGACTAGATGGACCTTTGTTAATAAAGTAATATCTCTGCCTTTTAATATGCTGTCTAAGTTGGTCATAACTTTCCTTCCAAGGAGTAAGCGTCTTTTAATTTCATGGCTGAAATCACCATCTGCAGTGATTTTGGAGCCTAGAAAAATAAAGTCAGCCACTGTTTCCACATCTATTTGCCATGAAGTGATGGGACCAGATGCCATGATCTTTGTTTTCTGAATGTTGAGCTTTAAGCCAACTTTTTCATTCTCCTCTTTCACTTTCATCAAGAGGCTCTTTAGTTCTTCTTCACTTTCTGCCATAAGGGTGGTGTCATCTGCATATCTGAGGTTATTGATATTTCTCCTGGCAATCTTAATTCCAGCTTGTGTTTCTTCCAGTCCAGCGTTTCTCATGATGTACTCTGCATATAAGTTAAATAAGCAGGGTGACAATATATAGCCTTGACATACTCCTTTCCCTATTTGGAACCAGTCTGTTGTTCCATGTCCAGTTCAGACTGTTGCTTCCTGACCTGCATACAGGTTTCTCAAGAGGCATTTCTCAATCAGACATTAGTGAAACAAATATTCATAACTGAAATTATTACCATAAATGAGTGGTGATTATTTTCTTATGCTCCTCTGTCCATGGAATTCTCTGGGCAAGAATACTGGAGTGGTAGCTATTTCCTTCTTCAGGGCATCTTCTCGACCCAGGGATCAAACCCAGGTCTCCCGCATTGCGGCAGATTCTTTCCTGTCTGAGCCATCAGGAAAACCCTTATATTCTTATAATATGGGCTAAATATTTGTGTCCGCTCCACCAAAGTTCATATGCTTAAGTCCTAATCCCAATTTGATGGTATTTAGAGGTAGGACATTTGTGAGGTAATCAGGTCTTGAGCAGGGAGCTTTCATGAATGGAATTAGTGCCCTTATATGAAGAGACATGAGAGAAAGAATCTTTCTTCCTCACCACGGGAAAATACAGCAAGAAGATGGCCGTCTATAAAGCAGGAAGAGGGTCTTCATCAGACACAGACTATGCCAGCTCCTTGATATGAGACTTCCCAACCTTCAGAATTGTAGGAGATAACTGTTGTTTAAGCCACCCAGTTTATAGCATTTTGTTACAGTACTTTGAACTGACTTGAACACATTGCAAAGAAACAACTAACTAGTTACAGAATCTAAGAAAACAAGATACAAGTATATGAAATTGTGGTATGCTTTCTTACAAAGATACACGTGAGACTCTACATCAAGCAATGAAATTGGAAATGTTTGCCAGTTCATTTGAGAAAATCATAAAATTTCTAAGTGATTAGGGTCAATATGACCAATTAATTCATTAACTATTATTAAGGCATTAGTAGTATATTCTTTTTCTTTTATTGGTATATAAATGCTGCATCTTAAAATTGATGATATTTTATATTTAATTAAAAAGAGATAAGAGAGCAACAGAATTTTCCAGAACTGATGAAAAACATCAATCCATGTATGCTGCTGCAGCTAAGTCGTTTCTGAAGTGTCTGCTCTGCAACCCCATAGACAGCAGCCCACCAGGCTCCTCTGTCCACAGGATTCTCTAGGCAAGAATACTGGAGTGGGTTGCCATTTCCTTCTCCAATGCATGCACGCACGCTAAGTCGCTTCAATCGTGTCTGACTCTGCGACCCCATAGACAACAGCCCACCAGGCTGCTCCATCCACAGGATTTTCTATAGGCAAGAATAGTGGAGTGGGTTGCCATTTCCTTCTCCCAATCCATGTATACAGGAAGCCAAAAGTTCCCAAGCAGTATAAATAAAAGGAAATCCACACTTAAAACACATTATTGTGAAACTGTTTAAAACCAAAAGGAAAGAGAAAGACCTTAAAAGCCATCAGGGCACAGTAGAGGGAGGGACAGAGAAAGATTACCTTCAAAAGAAGCTCAGATACCAGGTTCATGGAGTGGAGAGTTCAATAATGTTCAGAATAGTAATTCTCCCCAGGTTGATTCATATATCAATTGCTACCAGATTTTCAGCAGTCTTTTAGCAGATATTGGCAAGATGATCCTAAAATGTGTTTAGAATTGCAAATTACATAGAATTACAAAATTTATATAGAATTCATATAGAACGCCAAAACAATTTTGAAAAAGACAAAGCTGGACAACATATGCTTCCCAATTTCAAAACTTGATATAAAGCTACTTCAGTAGTTGTGAACACAATGTAGTACTGGCACAAGGACAGACATGTAAATCACTAGAACAGAACTTATTTTCAATAAAGGTGCAAAGGAAATTCACTGAAGGAAAAGATACTCTTTTTAATTAACAGTACTAAGAAAGCTGTATATGCATATGCCAAAAGATAAAGTTACACCTTTATTTCACACTATACAAAATAAATCACAGATTTAAATGTTAGAGCCAAAACAAACTTTTAAAAGAAAACACAGGTGATTATCTTCAATACCTTAGGTTAAGCAAAAATGTCTTTAATATGACACCAAAAATATGGTGCATTCTTTAAAATCTGGTAAATTAAACCTCATCAAAATTCAAATCCTTTACACTTCAAAAGATACTATTATGAAAATTAAAAGATAAGCAACAGATTGGAAGAAAATATTTGGTAAACATATATATTATAAAGGATTTGTGTACAAAATATGCCAAGAACTCTTTGAATACAAGACAAACAACCCAATCAAAAATTGGGTAAAATTTCTGACAAAACATTTCACCAAAGAAGATATATGGGTGGCTAATAAACACACAAAAAGGTATTCTGTGTTCGTTTAGGAAAATGCAAATTAAAATCACAATGAGAAGCAATTTCATATCCATTAGGATGACTGTAATAACTTTTTTTTAAAAAAGGATAATAAATGTTGGCAAGGATGTGGAAAAAAGGAGTCCTCATACTTTGCTGGTGGGAACACAAAATAATGCAACTACTTTGGAAAGTTTGCAGTCTCATTAAAAGTTAAAAATAAATTTTCCAAATGACTGAATGATTTGACACCTAGGTATCTACCCAAGAGAAATGAAAATATGTATTTATACAAAGACATACATGGATCCTCTTAGCAGCATTATTCATATTCATAGTTAAAAACTATAAAAAACCAAATGTGCATCAACTGATGAATGGGCAGACATGATGTAGTATACGCATACAGTGGAACACTACTCATCAATAAAAAGAACAAATTACTAACACATGCTTCAACATACGAACCTGAAAAATATTATTCTAGGGGAAAAGGGTGGGGGGAGGAAGAGACTGGGATTTGGGGATTGGTATGTACATGCTACTATATGTAAAATAGTTAACCAACAAAGACCTACTGTATAGCACAGGGAATTCTGCTCAATATTCTATAATAAGCTAAATGGAAAAAGAATTCTAAAAAGAGTAAATATATATATATGTATGACTGAATCACCTTGCTGAACACCTGAAACTAATAGAGCACTGTTAATTAACTCCAATATAAAATAAAAAATTTTTAATAGAAATAAAAATTGAAAATACAAGAAAATGTTAATATTAAACAGTAACAGTAACATTACACAAGTGAAAGTGCAATAAATCATCCTAATGAAATTATCATATATAGAAGTTATTTTCATACTTAAGCATATTCTAATATTTCACAAGCTTTCATAATTTTCATAAATGAATGATGATAGTGAATACTTACTGAGTACACTGAACAGTTAGACATCAAAGACTTCCAGTGTGGAAATATATATGTATTATTCTAAGTCAAAGAATACCAACACAAGAGACCACATATTGTGTGATTTGATTTATATGAAATTTCCAGGAAAGAAAAATCTACAGAGAAAGAAAATAGATTAATATTGTCCAGGGTAAGAAGAATGGATAGAAGTTACCAAAGGGGAAAGTCATGGGGGACAAGTCACTCAGTCGTGTCCAACTCTTTGTGACCCCATGGACTGTAGCCTATCAGGCTCCTCCATCCATGGGATTCTCCAGGCAGGAATACTGGAGTGGGTTGCCATTTCCTTCTCCAGGAGATCTTCCCAACCCAGGAATTGAACCCGGGTCTCCCACATTGTAGGCAGACACTTAACCGTCTGAGCCACCGGGGAAGTCATATTAACTGATACACACTACTATATACAAAATAGATAAATAACAAGGACCTACAATATAGCACAGGAAATTGTACTCAATATCTGGTAATAATCTACAATAGAAAAGAATCTGAAAAAGAATATATACATGTACACACATGACTGGATCACTCTCTGTACACTTGGAATACAACATTGTGAATCAACTGTACTTAAACTTAAGAAAAAGGAGAGGGAATGGAGATTAACAATTAATGAACATAGAGGTGACAGAAGTGCCTGAAATCTGATCAATGGTGAAGGCTGCACAATTTGTTAAATTGACTAAAAAAAAAAAGTCATTAAATAAATACTTGCAATGGCTGAAATGATATACTCCAAAGCTATATATACATACATATATGTATATAAACATATATGACTATACATACATATATACATATATGAACATCAGACTGATAATTCATGTCACAAAAACAACAGTGAAAACCAGAAAACAAGACACTGAGATCTTATACACGATGACAAACAAAATTGCCATCCCTGAATTTTATTCCCAGTGAAATATATTTAAAGAATTAACACAAAACAGAGACTTCTTCAGACTTCCCTGATAGCTCAGCTGGTAGAGAATCTGCCTTCAATGCAGGAGACACCAGTTCAATTCCTGGGTCAGGAAGATCCCCTGGAGAAGGGAGAGGCTGCCCACTCCAGTATTCTTGGGCTTCTCTGGTGGCTCAGATGGTAAATAATCTGCCTGCAATGTGGGAGATCCTGAGTTGGGAAGACTCCCCCAGAGGAGGGATGGCAACACACTCCAATATTCTTGCCTGGAGAATCCCCTTGGACAGAGAGGCCTGGTGGGCTAAAGTCCATGAGGTCACAAAGAGTCAGACAAGACTGCATGACTAAGCACACACACATACACACAGAGCCTTCAGAACAATAAAACTGGAGTTTGTAATCAGCAGATACTCTAGAAGAACTGCTAAAGAATAAACTACAGGTAACAGGAGTGAGCGACTAAGCTAACCATCAGACAATCACCCTCATCTCCCACGCTAGTAAGGTCATGCTTAAATGCTTGCATGCAAGGCTTCAGCATTATGCAAACCAAGAACTTTCAGATGTCGAACCTGGGTTTAGAAAAGGAAGATGAACCAGAGATCAAATTGCCAACATTCACTGTACTATAGAGAAAACAAGAGAATTTCAGAAAAACATCTATTTCTGTTTCATCAACTACACTAAAGCCTTTAACTGTGTGGATCATGACAAACTGTGGAAAGCTCTTAGAAAGATGGGAATACCAGACCATCTTACCTGTCTCCTGAGAAACCTGTATGCAGGTCAAAAAGCAGCAGTTAGAACCCTGTATGGAATAACTGATTGGCTCAAGATCAAGAAAGGAGTTCTACCAGGCTGTCTGCTGTCACCCTGTTTGTTTAATCTATATGCTGAGCACATCATGAGAAATGACGGGCTGGATGCAAGTTGGAAATGCAAGTTGGAATCAACTTAGGCAGGAGAAACATCAGCAACCTCAGATATGCAGACAATACCACTCTAATGGCAGTAAGCGAAGAGAAACTAAAGATTCTCTTGATGAGGGTGAAGGAGCAGAGTGAAAGAGCTGGCTTAAGACTAAATATTGAAAAAACTATGATCATGGCATCCAGCCCCATTATCGTATGGCAAATAAAAGAGGAAAAAGTGGAAATAGTGACAGATTTCCTCTACTTGGCCTCCAAAATCACTATGGACGGTGACCGCAGCCATGAAATCAGAAGATAATTGTTTCTTGGCAGGAAAGCAATGACAGATCTAGACAGTATGTTGAAAATGTATGTATAGTCAAGGCTATGGTCTTCCCAGTGGAAGCTGGGACTGCAAAGAAGATAGAACACCAAAGAACTGATGCCTTCGAACTGTGGTGCTGGAGAAGACTGTTGAAAGTTCCTTGGACAGCAAGGAGATCAAACCAGTCAACCTTAAGGGATATCAACCCTGAATATTCACTGGAAGGACTGATGACGAAGCTGAAGCTCCAGGATTTTGGTCATCTGATGCAAACTGACGACTCACTGGAAAAATCCCTGATTTTGGGAAAGATTGAGGGCAGAAGAAGAGGGCATCAAAGGATGAGATGGCTGGATGGCATCATCGAGACAATGAACATGAACTTGGGCAAACTCTGGGAGATTGTGAGGAACAGGGAGGCCTGGCATGCTGCAGTCCATGGGGTCGCAAAGAATCAGACATGACTGGGCAACCGCACAACAACAAGCAGGAATGAGCTCCCAGACAAAAGAGCTAACATGCAAGAAAGAACCAGCAACAAATAAAGTGACAAATATGTGAGTACATGTACATAAATATCAAGTATAAAAATTAGTAATAATAAAGTTTCATGGGGTTAAAAATAAACATTAAACAACAATTTTCAGGAGAGGGGGAACTGGGGTTAAAGTGTCTTTATATTATCGAGAAGGAAGCTAAAAGTAATGATAATAACTTGTTGCTGCTGCTGCTGCTGCTAAGTCGCTTCAGTCATGTCTGACTCTGTGTGACCCCATAGACGGTAGCCCACCAGGCTCCACTGTCCCTGGGATTCTCCAGGCAAGAATACTGGAGTGGGTTGCCATTTTCTTCTCCAATGCATGAAAGTGAAAAGCCAAAGTGAAGTCGATCAGTCGTGTCTGACTCTTCGAGACCCCATGGACTGCAGCCTACCAGGCTCCTCTATTCACGGGATTTTCCAGGCAAGAGTACTGGAGTGAGTTGCCACTGCTTTCTCCAATAATAATTTGAGACTCTGATAGTTATGTTTATTATAACTTCCAGAGTAACCAATAAGTGAATAGAAATAGAATGTATAACTTCTAAATTATTAGAGGGAAAATAAAATCATTTAAAAAAATTATCCATTGTAGGGCTTCCCTGGTGGCTCAGATGGTAACGAATCTGAGATGCAATGTGACCTGCCTGCAATGTGGGAGACTTGGGTTCAATCCCTGGGTTGGGAAGATCCCCTGGAGGAGGGCATTGCAACCCAGTATTCTTGCCTGGAGAATCTCATGGACAGAGGAGCCTGGCAGGCTACAGTCCATGGGGCCTCAAAGAGCTGGACACAACTGAGCGACTAAGCACAGAAGACAGCACTCTGTATTAGTCAAGGTCACCCAGAGAAACAGAACCCAAACCAGTAGGGTTTGTCATGTGTGTTACATGTGTGTGTCGAGAGAGAGAAAGAAATACTTATTATAAGAAACTGGCCAATGCAATTATGGAAGCTGACAAGACCCAAGATTTACAGTCAGCAACCTGGAGACCCAGGAGAGCTGATGGTATAGTTCCAGTCCAAGTCCAAAGGCCTAAGAAGCAGGAAAGTCAATGATATGATTCTAGTCTGAAAGCCAGTAGGTTTGGGACACAGGAAGATGTTTCAGGTTGAGTCTGATTGTGGGGAAAAAGCAAATGTCCCAGCTCAAAGGCAATAATGCAGAAGGAGTTCCTTCTTACTCACCCTTTTTGATCTCTTTAAATCTTTAACAGATTGGATGAGACACACCCATATTGAGGAGGGCAATCTACTTTACTCAACCTACCAACTCAAATGTTAATCTCATTCAGAATGTTTGATAAAACATCTGGGCACCCTGTGGCCTGGTCAAGCTGACTCATTAAATTAATCATCACATCAAACCAAAAGAAAGCAAAAACGGAGAGCAAAACAGAAAAGACACGTCAAATATAAAGTGAAAAATAGGACACCAAAGCCTACCACATCAGTAAACGCATTGAATGTGATCAAATTTAAACCCTTAGAATCAACTAGATGTCTGATAGAAGGTATATTAATTCAATCCACTGATTCACTAACATCTACTATGCGTTATGTACTATTTTAAGTACATAGACACAACAGTGGAAAAAAAGCAATCAGATTACAGAATAATAAACAGGCTGCAACAGGCACACTAAGCGCAGGCGGCTGTGCTAAGAGCAGCCAAGAGGAATTACCCCACGTCTGAGGTCAGGGGCAGAAGCCAGGAGGACCCCACGCCCGAAGGGCAGTGGCCAAGAGGAGTTACCCCACGTCCGAGGTTAGGAGCAGCAGCCGAGAGTGCCAGGCTGTGACGGCACAGGAATGGCCAAGAGGAGCTACCCTGTGTCAGAGGTCAGGGGTGGCGGCCGGGAGGAGCAACCCCACACCCAAGGACTGGTGGCTGCGCAGGCGCAGGAGGGCCTAGAGGAGACATCCCACGTTGAAGGTCAGGAAGGGCAGTGGTGAGGAGATACCCATCATCCAAGGTAAGGAGCAGCGGCTATGCTTTGCTAGAGCAGCCGTGAAGAGATACCCCACACCCAAGGTAAGAGAAACCCAAGTAAGATGGTAGGTGCCGCAAGAGGGCATCAGAGGGCAGACACACTGAAACCATACTCACAGAAAACTAGTCAATCTAATCACACTAGGACCACAGCCTTGTCTAACTCAATGAAACTAAGCCATGTCCGCAGGGCAACCCAAGACGGGCGGGTCATGGTGTAGAGGTCTGACAGAATGTGGTCCACTGGAGAAGGGAATGGCAAACCACTTCAGTATTCTTGCCTTGAGAACCCGATGAACAGTATGAAAAGGCAAAATGATAGGACACTGAAAGAGGAACTCCCCAGGTCAGTAGGTGCCCAATATGCTACTGGAAGTCAGTGGAGAAATAACTCCAGAAAGAATGAAGGGATGGAGCCAAAGCAAAAACAATACCCAGTTGTGGATGTGACTGGTGATAGAAGCAAGATCCGATGCTATAAAGAGCAATATTGCATAGGAACCTGGAATGTCAGGTCCATGAATCAAGGCAAATTGGAAGTGGTCAAACAAGAGATGGCAAGAGTGAACGTCGACATTCTAGGAATCAGTGAACTAAAATGGACTGGAATGGGTGAATTTAATTCAGATGACCATCATATCTACTACTGCGGGCAGGAATCCCTCAGAAGAAATGGAGTAGCCATCACGGTCAACAAAAGAGTCCGAAATGCAGTACTTGGATGCAATCTCAAAAATGACAGAATGATCTCTGTTCATCTCCAAGGCAAACCATTCAATATCATGGTAATCCAAGCCTATGCCTCAACCAGTAATGCTGAAGAAGCTGAGTTGAACGATTCTATGAAGACCTACAAGACCTTTTAGAACTAACACCCAAAAAAGCTGTCCTTTTCATTATAAGGGACTGGAATGCAAAAGTAGGAAGTCAAGAAACACCTGGAGTAATAGGCAAATTTGGCCTTGGAATGCGAAATGAAGCTGGGCAAAGACTAATAGAGTTCTGCCAAGAAAATGCACTGGTCATAGCAAACACCCTCTTCCAACAACACAAGAGAAGACTCTACACATGGACATCACCAGATGGTCAACATCGAAATCAGATGGATTATATTCTTTGCAGCCAAAGATGGAGAAGCTCTATACAGTCAACAAAAACAAGACCGGGAGCTGACGGTGGCTCAGATCATAAACTCCTTATTACCAAATTCAGACTGAAATTGAAGAAAGTAGGGAAAACCGCTAGACCATTCAGGTATGACCTAAATCAAATCCCTTATGATTATACAGTGGAAGTGAGAAATAGATTTAAGGGTCTAGATCTGATAGAGTGCCTGATGAACTATGGAATGAGGTTCGTGACATTGTACAGGAGACAAATCAAGACCATCCCCATGGAAAAGAAGTGCAAAAAAGCAAAATGGCTGTCTGGGGAGGCCTTACAAATAGCTGTGAAAAGAAGAGAAGTGAAAAGCAAAGGAGAAAAGGAAAGATATAAGCATCTGAAGCAAGGTTCCAAAGAATAGCAAGAAGAGATAAGAAAGCCTTCCTCAGCGATCAATGCAAAGAAATAGAGGAAAAGAACAGAATGGGAAAGGCTAGAGATCTCTTCAAGAAAATTAGAGACACCAAGGGAACATTTCATGCAAAGATGGGCACAATAAAGGACAAAAATGGTATAGACCTAACAGAAGCAGAAGACATTCAGAAGAGGTGGCAAGAATACACGGAAGAACTGTACAAAAAAGATCTTCACGACCAAGATAATCACGATGGTGTGACCACTCATCTAGAGCCAGACATCCTGGAATGTGAAGTCAAGTGGCCCTTAGAAAGCATCACTACGAACAAAGCTAGTGGAGGTGATGGAATTCCAGTTGAGCTATTTCAAATCCTGAAAGATGATGCTGTGAAAGTGCTGCACTCAATATGCCAGCAAATTTGGAAAACTCAGCAGTGGCCACCAAACTGGAAAAGGTCAGTTTTCATTCCAATCCCAAAGAAGGGCAATGCTAAAGAATGCTCAAACTACTGCACAATTGCACTCATCTCACATGCTAGTAAAGTAACGCTCAAAATTTCCAAGCCAGGCTTCAGCAATTCATGAACCGTGAACTTCCTGATGTTCAAGCTGGTTTCAGAAAAAGCAGAGGAACCAGAAATCAAATTGCCAACAGCCGCTGGATCATCGAAAAAGCAAGAGAGTTCCAGAAAAACATCTATTTCTGCTTTATTGACTATGCCAAAGCCTTTGACTGTGTGGATCACAATAAACTGTGGAAAATTCTGAGAGAGATGGGAATACCAGACCACCTGACCTGCCTCTTGAGAAACCTGTATGCAGGTCAGGAAGCAACAGTGAGAACTGGACATGGAACAACAGACTGGTTCCAAATAGGTAAAGGAGTATGTCAAGGCTGTATATTGTCACCCTGCTTATTTAACTTATATGCAGAGTATGTAAGTTTCATGAGAAACGCTGGACTGGAAGAAACACAAGTGGAATCAAGATTGCCAGGAGAAATATCAATAACCTCAGATATGCAGATGATACCACCCTTATGGCAGAAAGTGAAGAGGAACTAAAAAGCCTCTTGATGAAAGTGAAAGAGGAGAATGAAAAAGTTGGCTTAAAGCTCAACATTCAGAAAACAAAGATCACGGCATCTGGTCCCATTACTTCATGGGAAATAGACGGGGAAACAGTGGAAACAGTGTCAGACTTTATTTTTCTAGGCTCCAAAATCACTGCAGATGGTGACTGCAGCCATGAAATTAAAAGACGCTTACTCCTTGGAAGAAAAGTTATGACCAACCTAGATAGCATATTCAAAAGCAGAGACGTTACTTTGCCGACTAAGGTCCGTCTAGTCAAGGCTATGGTTTTTCCTGTGGTCATGTATGGATGTGAGAGTTGGACTGTGAAGAAGGCTGAGCGCCGAAGAATTGATGTGTTTGAACTGTGGTGTTGGAGAAAACTCTTGAGAGTCCCTTGGACTACAAGGAGATCCAACCAGTCCATTCTGAAGGAGATCAGCCCTGGGATTTCTTTGGAAGGAATGATGCTGAAGCTGAAACTCCAGTACTTTGGCCACCTCATGCGAAGAGTTGACTCATTGGAAAAGACTCTGATGCTGGAAGGGATTGGGGGCAGGAGGAGAAGGGGACAACAGAGGATGAGATGGCTGGATGGCATCACGGACTTGATGGACGTGAGTCTGAGTGAACTCCAGGAGTTGGTGATGGACAGGGAGGCCTGGCGTGCTTCGATTCATGGGGTCGCAAAGAGTCGGACACTACTGAGCGACTGAACTGAACTGATTTTGTATTCATTTTCATCTATCTATAATCCCTTCCTCCCTTTTAAAAAGACTGTGCTTATTTATAATTGAAAACATTTTATAAAACAGGTTAATATAAAATTAAAGACAAAGGAAGCTCAATAATTACATGAACAAATTCAGGGGTAAAGAATTCGCCTGCCAACACAAGAGATGTGGGTTCAATCCCTGAGTCAAAGATCCCCTGGAGAAGGAAATGGCAACCCACTCCAGTTTTCTTGCCTAGGAAATCCCATGGACAGAGAAGCCTGGTGGGCTACAGTCCATGGGGTTACAAAAGTTGAACACAACGTAGCAACTAAACAGCAACAAGAACATGGTTAAACAAGCAACCACACATGAGGAAATTACTAAAAGTAAGTAGTATCAATATTAAAACTTGAGCCAATAGGCATTCAAGGCAAAAAGGGAAATAGCACAACTTAGTCACCTACCTACCAGAAATTGTATATTCAATAGAACACACAAACTTTCATTTAGCCCTAAAGTATAATGAAAATGAACAGAGAGCCTTATATTCTGAGAAATATATAATTATATAGGCTGTTCCAAGAGATCCAGTAGCCAACCTAAGAAGCTTCATACAAAGACAAGTTGGGTACGATAGGAGAAAAACATGGGCCTCATATTCAGACAGCAGAAGGCAATGGCACCCCACTCCAGTACTCTTGCCTGGGAAATCCCATGGACCGAGGAGCCTGGTGTGCTATAGTCCATGGGGTCACTGAGAGTTGGACACGACTCAGTGACTTCACTTTCACTTTTCACTTTCATGCATGGAGAAGGAAATGGCAACCCACTCCAGTGTTCTTGCCTGGAGAATCCCAGGGACGGCAGAGCCTGGTGGGCTGCCGTCTATGGGGTCGCAGAGAGTCAGACACGACTGAAGCAACTTAGCAGCAGCATATTCAGACAGAACTGAGTTTCAGACATATTCCATTCCAGGCTGGATGAATCAGAAAGTGGATTCAAGATTGCTGAGAGAAATATCAACAACTTGAGATATGCAGATGATACCACTCTAATGGCAGAAGGCAGAAAGCAAAGAGGGACTAAAGAGCCTTTTGATGAGGGTGAGTGAGGAGTGTGAAAAAGCTGGCTTAAAACTCAACATTCAAAAAACTGAGATCATTGCATCCTGTCCCATCACTTCATGGCAAATACATGGGGAAAAGTGGAAATAGTGACAGATTTTATTTTCTTAGGCTTCCAAATCACTGTGGACAGTGACTGCAGCCATGAAATTAAAAGATGCTTGCTCCTTGGGAGAAAAGCTATGGCCAACCTAGACAGCATATTAAAAAGCAGAGACATCACTTTGCTTTTTCCAGTAGTCATGTACACATGTTAAAGGTGGACCATAGAGAAAGCTGAGTGTCCAAGAACTGATGTTTTCGAATTGTGGTGCTGGAGAAGACTCTTGAGAGTCCCTTGGACTGCAAAGAGATCAAACCAGTCAATCCTAAAGGGAATCAACCCTAAATATTCATTGGAAGGACTGATGCTGAAGCTGAAGCTCCAATACTTTGGCCACCTGATGCAAAGAGCTGATTCATTGCAAAAGACCCTGATGCTGGGAAAGACAAAAGGGAGACAACAGAGGATAAGGTGTTTGGGTGGAATCACCGACTCAATAGACATGAATCTGAGCAAACTCCGGGAGATACTGAAGAACAGGAGAGCCTGGCATGCTGCAGTCCATGGGGTCACAAGGAGTCAGACACAACTTAGCAACTGAACAACAACAACATTTTTCATCACCTGCAGTCTGTACAAACCTGGCAAGTTACTTAACCTTTCTGAAATCAATTTCCTCATCTCTAAAACAGAAGTATGAATGAAGGAATTAGAGAGATGTTTTATAAAGTATCTAGCATATAATAATTTCTCAATTAAAAAAAATTATTATTATTATAGCACCTACTCATAAACATAGGGGCAATGTAAATGGATACAGAGAGAAGTTTCTACTTATAGATCAAAGTGTATGGTGCTTAAAGAATAGTCAGTTCCACAGTACCAATGAACTAAAATATGAACAATAGTAATATAAATGAAGAGAAAGTTGACTATTGTACACAAATCATAAGGTTTGTGTATATACATTTGCATAAGGCAAGTCAAAGGAAAACTGGGCTTTTGTCAAGTGGGTTCATCTTTGGGTTAAGAACCACTTTTTGCCTTTTTCCTAAACATAAACATTAACCAGTAAACTACATAAGGTAAGAGTCCATTCATGGTTTTCCATGCCATCTTTCCCAGTATAGACACATTCAGAGAACTCGATATTTGTTAATCAAAAAATGGGTATCAGCTATTATCTCTGGAATTGATAGTTTTCATTTCAAGAACGTTGTCTAATGTATTTTGCAGTGATAGTTTGACTCTATGCATTTCTGTGACTTGTGACATAAACAGGTTTTTTAAATGACCAACTCTGACAGCTAATTTTATGTGTCAACTTGGCTATGCTATAATACTCAATTATAGATGGGGAAACAATGGAAACAGTAAGAGATTTTATTTTTGGAGTCTCCAAAATCACTGCAGATGGTGACTGCAGCCGTAAAATTAAAAGACACTTGCCCCTTGGAAGAAAAGCTATGACCTACCTAGACAGCATATTAAAAAGCAGAGATACTACCCTGCCAACAAAGGTCTGTCTAGTCAAAGCTGTGGTTTTTCCAGTAGTCAGGTATGGATATGAGAGTTGGACTATAAAAAAAGCTGAGCATCGAAGAATTGATGTTTTTGAACTGTGGTGTTGGAGAAGACTCTTGAGAGTCCCTTGGACTTCAAGGAGATCAAACCAGTCACTCCTAAAGGAAATCAGTCCTGAATATTCATTGGAAGGACTGATGTTGAAGCTGAAACTCCAATACATTGGCCACCTGATTCGAAGAACTGACTCAGTAGAAAAGACCCTGATGCTGGGAAAGATTGAAGACAGGAGGAGAAGGGGATGATATAGGATGAGATAGTTGGATGGCATCACTGACTCAACGGACATGAGTTTGAGCAACGCTCCAGGAGTTGGTGATGGACAGGGAAGCCTGGCGTGCTGCAATCCATGGGATCAAAAGAGTTGGACACAACTGAGCGACTGAACTGAACTGAATTAATCAAACACTAAGTTAGGTGTTAGTATGAAGGTATTCTGTAAATCTTGTTACCATCTCCAATCAGCTGACTTTAGGTAACAGAAATTATCCTCAGTAACTTGGGTGAGCCTCATCCCATGAGTTGAAGGCCTTAAGAGGAAAAATTGTAGGTCCCAGGCAAGAAGAAATTCTTCCCCCAGACTGCAGCATTATCTTCTGCCTATCTTCTGCAAACTTGCCCTACAGAATTTAGGCTTGACGGTCCCCTCAATCAAGTGAGCCACTTTCTTAAGATAAATCATAAATGTATGTGTGTATATGTATATGTTATATATATATAGGTTCTGTTTCCCTGGGGAGCCCTGACTAATACACCACTGAATTGAATGATTTGTTTGAGGCTTTAAAGTACTAAGTCAACATCAAAAGTAGAATACACCAAAAATAATATTGTGTGTTGCTTTCGACCTACAGTTTTAACTAAAACAAAATGTGTCTTTTCTATTCTTCTTTGATATCAATGCTTAAGTACTGATTCCAACCAGCATCTATCATCTTCAAAATTCAAGTCCCTTGAACATTTTTGCATAATAAGATAGAGATTTCTCAGTATCAAAACCATGTACTATTTTTTAACCATGTCATTAAATCCAATAGAAAGGAATTTCTTTAAAAATTCTTTTAAAGATTATCCATAACATTAATAGCATAAGACTTAAATCATACAACATGCACTAATACCCTATTAGGGTTCATATAATAAAAAGTAACATATAATTGTGTACTCCACACCTACTTTTTGTTTGGTTGGTTGGGGTTTTTTTTAATTTATTTATTTTAATTGGAGGCTAATTACTTTACAATATTGTACTGGTTTTGCCATACATTGACATGAACCCACCAAGGGAGGTGGGAGGGGATTTCAGGATGGGGAACACATGTACTCCACACCTATCAATCCTTAGTTCCACTCCTTAGCATATACCTACATGAGAGAAATAAAGAGCTTATCAAATCTATGCCAAGGAAGGATTTAACCAAAAATATTCAAAAGGGCCATATATTTTAATACATCAGATGCTAAAGATTCACTTTATATTATTAGGATAAAAACTGCTACTTTTATTGTACAAAACTAGAAAAGGTACACCAATGTAATATTGATATTGAGAAATGTAATATATATTTATGTAATATGAGATACTTGGAACATGTTACAAAAATGCAAATTTTATTTTCCTATATGTACATTTAGTGATAAAAGAATTGGAGATTAAATGTCAAGGGTTAAAGTGTAAACTGGAACAAAACCCTTTGGCATATTTTAATTACACTGAACATTCTGACCCTGTTAAATACTCATCTAGAAATGTAAATACCAGAAATTTATTCTTACGTATTTTGCTTCATTTTTCCCATAATTTACAGCCACTTCCATTCTCTCTCACTCTACTAATGCTAAATTTTTCAAGTGAATCAATTAATAAAAGCAATCAGGTTATATATCACAAAATGTAGACAATCTAGAAATCTATTTTACTTAGTCAACATAAACAAATGATTAAAATAATTCCATTTCTGTGACTTTAAAAAATGTTCTTGTGTCCTCCTTTCCATGCTAATCTTCTTCTAGTCCTAAGTCTTATAGCCAGGTCACAGCAACAAAAGCCCATTTTACCATCTATTGCTTACCTCAGTATACCTAAAGAAATACAATAAATGTTTCTAGATTTCAAATGTACAGCTATGTCACAGAGGTAAAAAGCACTGAGCCAGGCTGGAAAATGACAGTATTTTATGGCCTTACTTTAGTTTATGGTCATTTCACAAAATCTACCAAAGTCATAAAAGATTTAAAGTTTGTTTCTCTACTAATAAAATTAATAAGTTGATCCTTTGCCTTCTCATTTCTAATTACTAATTCTGCAATTTCAATTCTACTAGGATGGTTTATATTGTTAAAAACATCTTTGGAGAATTAATCTTTTGGTCATAATTTTTAAATGAATAATTGATTAAATATATAATTCACTGCCTAATCAGGAATAAAATTTTAATCCCATAAAAGATGTTTAATAGCAATTTTAACTACTAAGCACATAATTAATGGTGTTAGGGGACAAAAATTAAATTTCAAGGTGACTAAAGCATAAATTCAAGAACTGCAGACAATTCTAGAGTAACACAACATTAAAACTAAAAGATGATAGCTATGTTTATAAAATTATATGTAATTATAACTTACTATCCACCTTTTCACATAAATTAATATAACATAAGCTTTTATTCAGAAAAAAACTTTTGTAAAACTTTTTTAAAGGCCATGAAAGAGCAATAAAACAATTTTTGGTTCTAATTTAAATAAATCTTATTCATAAAAGAATAAGCAAAGAAAGTTAAAAGCTGTTGGAACTCTTAAGATATTAATTACTGTGCATTTACATAGAGAGAAATTATGACAGTACAATTCCATGACCCTTCTATGTGCAAAGCTTCCATTAACATTGATTTTGCCTTTATAAGCAAGAATTACTTCATCATATATAATATTTTTATTAGTAAAAGAATCTCATAATAATACTGTTAAGCAATTGAGGCCCTACATACTCAAGCCTCAGAGTTTTCAATGAAGGGACCATACTTTTACTATGGCAATGACTGAATTTTGTGCAAAATTCTCAAATTTTGAATATATCACATTATGGAGCATTCATTTTATTTTTCAATTGCTTGGGTGGATAGAATCAAAGGAAACGCAATTATACTTCAGGAATTTTCCACCATTCAATTGCCAGTGTAGTTATGCACGAAGAACTCTAAGTCAAAAGAAAACAGAATACATTTGAAAGCAGAATTGACCCCCTTTATTTGGTTTTACAAATGAAAAGATTCAAGATTCAGGTCACTTTTCCCTACTCAAAAAGAGACCTATTAATAAGCATTAAAATGCTTCACATTTTACAGTCTGCAATATCATTGCTTCATTATGAATTAGGTATTTAGGAGAAAACGCATTTCCTACAAAGGAATTGTACAAAAATATAGTTTCTCCAACATGCATTTTTTAAATACTAAGAAAGAAATGTAACTGTTGTTTTCTGCAACCCAGGCTCAGGCAACTGCCCAAGCAGCCTATGGGGGACTGATATCAATAGGAGTTTTATACCTGATGGAAAATCATTCGAAAGATTTTTTTTTTAATCTGAAAAATAACGTCATCACTGTGATTTCCACCCTGGGATACAGAAGCGGGAATTATATTGTGTTGTTAAAATGTTAGCAACCGCATTTCATTTTTTGAAAAGGCAATTTAGTTTTCCTGAAGTAAAGAGTTGATTATATCCCTTATTACTGTTACAAGAATTTGATATATCACAAAGTATGAATTACAGCATGTGCCAACTATCAACCAGGAAAAATGAACCTGATTCATAATTCACTTTGAGAATGTCTAGTTAGTCAATCAAGTGATTTGTAATCATGAAGGTTGCCAGAAATGGAATGAATAATGAACCACAGTAAAATCCCTGGATTTTTTTTTTAGTATTCTTATTTCATTATATGACTTTTATTGCCATTTTTGATCGCTGTTTCTCAGCAGCACAAATTAAATTGCACATATTTACTTAGAAGTTTTTGACTATTAAATAGGCTAAAGAATATACAAGTTGAATGACCAGAGTATTTAATGTCTCCCTACAAAATTAAAAGTCTTAGTGATTATAGCTTTAGCACAGAAAATTTCATTATCTTCCAACTCCCTCAACAGTTACCTTATTTAATTTAAATTATTTCGTGAAAATGCTATTTCTGGATAGCTTATTGTAGTTCAGAATACTTTCTCAAGTTGTTTCTATATAGTCTAAAATCATTTAGCAGAATTTTGTTAATATCAGAAGCCTTAAACCTCCTTTAATATTGTCATTGCATACTATTTCCTCAGTTAAAACTATAACATAAGCTAATGGTCAAAGAACTTTTGATCTCTAACATATGTTATTAAATAATATATATTTATTGCTAAATATACATAATATTAATTATTATAATATACAGTCATATTGAATTATATGATAGATATATCTATAGTTATTAGTATAATCTTATTAAATTACAAATATAAAAAATATAAACCAACTTACAGGTTGGCATATCACTAAAGGGGTAATATGATAAATTAGTGTTTTTCAAAATGTAAAAATACTAAATTATGTAAGAATTTGTCACTCTGATAATATTGGCTATTATTAGCATGTTATGAGGATGGCATGACATAAGAACTACACAGTTGTAAAGCAAATAGAACTTTAAATGTGATAACAAATAGGCTCATTCTTTGTTGTATTTTCCATAATTTTCAAGCAAAAAAGTCTTTATCCAAATTTAGACTGATTATAACACCAGACTACCCGTGGCTCTCCTTATAAGTAATAAGTCCTTAAGTCAAGACCTATTGTACTCATTATTGAAATCTAATACTTATGAAAACTTCAACTATTTAAATTTTGTGGATTAATTTCCCATAATAAATGCTCAAGATAACAAAATTCCAGGCATATACTATACTGACTCCAAGAAGCAAGGACAATTATGGTGAGACCTCAGGAAAGATACTGTTTTTCATTCTGGATAGTCCCTGAAAAGTATAGCAGCACTCTACCTTGGAATTCAATTTATCACCATTAGGTAAGAATCATCTTCCCTTTCCTACAGAGTTTAACCATTCATTCAACAAATGCTTATTAAGCACCCATTATGTGTCAGATACTGTGCTAAAAATGGGGGATGTAAAAATGAATCAAACACACGGCCTTTGTACTCACCCTTGAGAGACCCATAATCTAGTTAGAAAGATTCATACAGGTAAACAAATAAAATAAAGGTTCTAGATCTATGTACTGGAAAGACTCAAAGAATGTAAGGTACAATGACAGAGGTCAGTAGTCACAAAAAGCTTGAGACAGATAACAAAGTTGAATCTTTATGAAAAGTCACTATTCGCCAGGAAGCAAGGAGAAAAGATCATAATGGTAAGAAGGAGAATATTAATAAAGAAGTGCCAAATAGCTAATTACCATAGGGTGACCACAAGCTACTTAGTTTAACTGAAGTTGACATGTAAAGAAAATATATGAAGTTGGGTGGTGAGGAAGAAGGCCACCAGAAGTAAGCCTGAAGTAAGCCTGAAGTAGTATGTAACAGATCAATAACAAAAGTTCTATTTGTACACTAACAAAATACATGTCTTATAAACAATAGAAACTTTTGAAGAACTTTAAGCATAAAAATCACAGGGCCATAGGTTTCCATAATGTCTAAACAATTTATGTATTTGGCTTCCTTCACAATGGTCAAATTAACATTTTACATTTTATTATGTAGCTGATGGAGAACGAATACCACTATTTTGTCCTACTTATTTTATATTCATATGTAAATAATCTCCCAAAACAAGGGTCTCAGACTCTAGCAGACTTGTGAATTGAACAGCAATTCTGAAGAGTGTGGCAAACACTAAAAATATACCAAGTTTACCAAGGAAGCATATCAAGATTCTACTTAGAGAAGTCATACATGTGATATATGTATGTGCATACACACACAACACAGATAATATATTGACTTTCAAACGTTATGTCCATGTAAAGTCACGAAAGCAAGTGTTTAACATAGACACATTTTGGTGTACCTCAATCAGTAGTACAAAATCACTATGAACTAGCCAGACTATGTTTCAAAATAAAGCACCCCAGTCCTGAATTGCATACATAAAAGCTTCATGCAGCTTAATGCAGCATTTATAAACAGGAACTCTGAGGTCAGAGAGTCCAGGGTTGGAATCCTGGATTAGCGACAATCTTACACCCTGGAGAAGGAAATGGCAACCCACTCCAGTACTCTTGCCTGGAAAATCCCATGGATGGAGGAGCCCAACAGGCTACAGTCCAATGGGATCACAAAGAGTCAGACACGACTGAGTGACTTCACTTCACTTTATACAAATTATTAACCTCTTTGAGTCTTAGTTGCCTTATCTATAAGCCTGGGATAATTATTCCTGTCCCACAACACTGTTATGAAGATACAATGAGTACAGAAAGCACTTAGCACAGGGTTGAGCAAATATTAATTATTCAATAAATAGTATCTTATTATTACAGATAGAATAGAAATTATTCTAGTTGTGATAAACTCATTTATACACTAAAAAAATTTGGTTTATTTGCATATAGTTATTAAAGAAATTTCCAAAGTCTAGTCCAACTGAAAATATTTGATGTAGGCTTAATGTGAAAATAATAATATGAGAAAATCATCTAAAAACAATGTTTTAAAGGAAAAAGATTTTGAAAAATGCATCAAGTTATAATTAATTACTTACAGAGCATGGGAAGGGTGAGTCCAATCACTACAGGACTATTGGGAGCCTCTTTCAGGAAAAGGGAAACTACAGTCAAATCTTTTCTCCAAATACAGTGCCATGTCATTCCTTTTTTGAATTTCATTGCCTCTTACTAAAAGATTTAGTACAGATGATGAGGCTGGTTATAATCACATAATGACATGTACCTGTAGTATAAGGATCTTCTCCCTAGAGTGGAGGTCTTTTCTGACTTCGGTGAGCATCAGTCCTAACAGTCTCTGATCTTGGGATCTGTTTATAACCTGAAAAAAAAAAAAAGATAATAACAATAAAGCAACAAAAAAAGTAGAATACTAGTAAAGGAAGACTGTAAAAGAAAATTTACTTTGACAGTCTGACAATAGAGCTGACTCAAATGAAAATAACTAGAATAGAGAGCCAAAGCAACATGGTAACTGTATCAAGTTACTTATACATATACTCAAGGTTAGGTAAATTTGAGTCAAGTCAAAAATGTAATTACTATAGTAAAATGAAGTTATGATTATTAAATATGCATTAAATGATATTAACCTGAACTACAGATTGCTATAATAGATACACTACTAACTCTTGTGATAATATTAAACATATATATGTAGTCATTCACTGTGTTTCTGAGATAGCAAATGTGCGGCAAGCATTAACATCAGGTACCCACTGAAAAATCATAATCTATATATTTGAAAATGGAAAAGAATCTTTATAATTATACTGCAATTATTCTGAAATTTCCTAAAATCAGTAATATATTTTAAAATAAGCATGTAATACAGGTGATTCTATTCTGCCCATATTTATTCAAATAAAAGTCATGAATTATAAGTCAGCTAGCATGTGTTATATAGAAATAAGAACAGAGGTGAGAGAAAGAAGCTAATCAACTACTGTTATTAGGTATATTCATGAATAGCAAATTATTACTTCCATTCCAATTTTATGCAATCCTTTAGACACAAGTAGTGAAGCACTGTGGTTTACATTCTAATGTTGTGGAGTCACTCAGTCATGCCCAGCTCTGCAGTTCCATGGACTGCAGCATGCTAGGCTCCCCTGTCCTTCACCATCTCCAGGAGTTTTCTCAAACTCAAACCCACTGGGGCTTCCCTGGTGGCTCAACTGGTAAAGAGTCCGCCTGCGATGCAGGAGACCTGGGTTCAGTCCCTGGGTTGGGAAGATCCCCTGGAGAAGGGAAAGGCTACTCACTCCCGCATTCTGGCCTGGAGAATCCCATGGACTGTACAGTCTGTGGAGTCGCAAAGAGTCCCACATGACTGAGTGACTTTCACTTTCGAGTCCCTTGAGTCGGTTATGTCACTCAACCATCTCAGCCTCTGTCACCCCCAAAATCCTAATAATGTCTCACAAAAAAAGTTTAAACCAAATAGTTGTTTAATAATACTGAAAATATAAAATAATGCTAGTATGATCTTTCCTGTATGAAGATGATACTGACTCACCGTCAACAAAGACGAGGTTCAAGCTGATTTTCCACAGTGAAGATAGACTTCCTGATACAGCCATTCTCTTGCCAAAGCTCCCTGGTGAATAATAGCTTGTATCTGCAAGATAAGTGTTACCAATAGTCACAGAAAGTAACAAAATAAAATTATCAATATAGAAATGAAACCTATGCCTTGGTCCCAACCACTGTGTTTTGATGAACTAAAAATGAAGTCACAAAAATATATAAATACTGTATAATACTTAAAAACAAAATTGCATATGCATTTACTCTGATATATTAATTGTATTCTATATATCACTGACCTAAAAATACAAATAATCACAGCCTGACCTCTATCCCTAAGTAAAAATGTTCTCAGCCATCTTAACTAAAACAAAAATTGCATCTGACATGTAAAACCTGAAGTATATAATGAAAATGCTCAAAACATGAAAGCATGCCAACTTTACATCCCTCATCACCAGTAGCAATAACTGAGGAAATTACAGAATATTTTTGTTAATGTTAGCAATATTCTCAATAGCATTAAAAACAGTATGACTACAACCAAAATTATTTCAACATTTCCCAGAATCCTGAAAAATACTTCTACTTTTCATGAAGAAAAAGTACTTTCGTTACTAGCTTCAGTGTTCATTCATGTTAATGCAGAACAGAGGTTTTGTAATTAAATATTCCTGATACAGAATTTAATCAGTTGCCAGATGAATCTCCTTCATAAGAGTTGAGGAAGCTAGCTAAACATTGCTGAAGACATACTTTACAGTAGAAGTAAAATTAATGTATGGGCTTCTTTGTTATTTAAGGAAGTAACAGATTAATATTTGTTAAAAATCAGTAAGAAGCAGAACTTCTCTAGAGGTCCAGTGGTAAAGACTTTGTGCTTCCAATGTAGGGGTCGTGGGTTTGCTCCCTGGTCAGGGAATTAAAATCCCACAAGCCATGTGGTATGGCCAAAGTAGCCAAAAAATTAAAATTTAAAAAACTTAATTAAAAAAAAGAAAAAAATGAGTAAGCAGCAGCTAACAGCTGTATACAATTTAAACAAAAGCATGATGCTAAGTACCTATGATGAGCAGTGTTAGTCGCTCAGTCATGTCCGACCCTGTGCAACCTCATGAACTGTAACACACCAGGATCTTCTGTCCATGGAGTTCTCCAGGCAAGAATACTAGAGTGGGTTGCCAGTTCCTTCTCCAGGGTGTCTTCCCGACCCAGGGATCAAACGCAGGTCTCCTGCATTGCAAGCAGATGTCGAGCCACCAGGGAAGCCTCTGAGTCTATTTGGGGGTTCCATATCAAGTATAAAAATAACAAGGCATAGTACACAATCTCAAAGAAATCACAGTATCAGTATTATTGAAACATTCCCCACTTCCACTTCTACATAGTTCCTGCAATAATAAACAGCTAAATTCCAACCCAGGTCCTCTGCTAGAACAGGAAGGACGAAGTAGAAGAGCACAGCATCATACTAGAACAAGTTAGCTACCACAGGGATGAGGCTCTGGGGCTCCTCCTGCAAATGGAGATAAGGAAATTTCAATAGGAATGTTGAGAAAATTTGCTACAACCTGTGATGGAGGTCTACTGTCACCTGTAAACAAATAAACTGTTAATTCTAAGGTATTAAACTGTTTCCAGTCACAATTCTGTTTTAAAAGGTCATTCTCCTTATCAACTCTTCATTATTTTCCTTACCATCCTCTCTCACCAACTCATCAAAATTGAGAATTAGGCTGCAAACTCCTAAACTTCCTCTTCATTGTGGTTCCCATTTCCACAATGCCTAGCAGAGCACCTTCCAATTTTTAAATGCTTAATGTTTGGTAAATTGAACTGAACTAGTCATCTTACTTGTCCACCTGTCACCTACAAAATCATCATTTATGCTAACTACACCCATCATTCTTGGCAGGACAGTATGAGATGAAAAGAAAATGATGTTAATTCAACAAATGTTTTGCTCAAACACCTACTAGGTATCATGTTAACTTCCATGGATATTAGTGTAAATGATCCCTGCCTTTAAATAACAGTCTAGTAAGAAAGATAAAGAAGGAAAATAATACACTGAAATCAGTTTATAACAAGTTTAATAGAAAGTGCCTCAGATACTAAAAGGGAGGAAAACTGGCTTAGAACAAAGGCTTTAGAGAGGAGATGTCATGTGAGATGAGTACTAACAAATAAGTAGCTGCTGAACAGAAGGATAAACAGAGAAAGGGCATTCTAAGCAAAAGAGTAAAAAATTATCGATATGCAAAAGAGTACACAATATATTGAGAATTTTGAGAAGCTTTTGGAAAAGTAGCAAATGAGGGGAAAAAAAGACATACAGAAGATTATAGAGATGCCTTATGATACTAAAAGGCTACAGCTCTGTCCCAACTAAAGGAGATAAGCCAAGAATATGACATGACCATTAAAAAGATCTTGGCAGCAGTGTGAAAGATCAGAGGGAAGACAAGACGAGAGAGGCATGGGACCAAATCATGAGACAAAGATGACTTGACTTTAATGGTTAATGAAAACTATGGTGACCTAGTTCATGGGTTTGTTACCCAGTGGATCTTAAATTTAGATATACATTTAGAGACTACTACAGATTTACGGACTTCTCTTGTGGCTCAGATGGTAAAGCGTCTGTCTACAATGCGGGAGACCTGGGTTTGATCCCTGGGTGAGGAAGATCCCCTGGAGAAGGAAATGGCAATCCAATCCAGTACTATTGCCTGGAAAAATCCCATGGACAGAGGAACCTGGTAGGCTACAATCCATGGGGTCCCAAAGAGTCGGACATGACTGAGCGACTTCACTTTCACTTTCACAGATTCTAATTTATTTCAGAAAACTGCTTCTGTGATATAATCTCAACCAAACAGCAGAGCAGGAATTTCAAAGAAATTATATCAAGATTCCGAAATATAATGCCTAGCTCAGGGTACTGGGATTACAGGTTATACTTTTCTTCTTGTTACTGATATGCTCAAAATTTCCCACACATTAGAATTAAAAATAAATGTCAGGGCAATTTCTTGAAACATAAAAGCTACAACTGGCATTAACCCTAAATGGCCAGTGCCAGGATTCCTTGACAACATAATTGACTTCAAAGGCTCCCTTCACAACCACAGCCCACTAGACATAAAATACTCATGCCTACATCGTAACATAAACCCATTCCCTTTCTGCTCCTGTAATTTCCTCTTACCTTGAATGACTATCTAAATCCTAACCTCATCACTCATTGTTGTTCAGTTGCTAAGTCATGTCTAACTCTTTGCAGCATGCCAGGCTCATAGACTGCAGCATGCCAGGCTTCCCTGTCCATCACCAATTCCCAGAGCTTGCTCAAACTCATGTCCATTGAGTCAGTGATGCCATCCAACAATTTCATCCTCTGTCGTCCCCTTCTCCTCCTGCCATCAGTCCTTCCCAGCATCAGGGTCTTTTCTAAAGAGTCAGTCATTCGCATCAGGTGGTCAAAGTATCAGAGCTTCAGCTTCAGAATCAGTCCTTCCAATGAATATTCAGGACTGATTTCCTTTAGGATTGACTGGTTTGATTTCCTTGCAGTCCAAGGGACTCTCAAGAGTCTTCTCCAACATCACAGTTCAAAAGCATCATTTCTTCGGTGCTCAGTCTCCTTTATGGTCCAGCTCTCACACCTGTACAGGACTACTGGAAAAACTATAGCTTTGACTAGACGGACCTTTGTCAACAAAATGACATCTCTGCTTTTTAATATGCTGTCTATTTTTGTCACAGCTTTTCTTCCAAGGAGCAAGCATGTTTTAATTTCATGGCTGCAGTCACCATCCACAGTGACCTGGAGCCCAAGAAAATAAAATGTGTCATTGCTTCCAATTTTTCCCCATCTATTTGCCATGAAGTGATAGGACTGGATGCCATGATCTCATTTTTTGAATGTTGAGTTTTAAGCCAGCTTTGTCACTCTCCGCATTCACCCTCATCAAAAGGCTCTTTAGTTCCTCTTTGCTTTCTGTCATTAGAGTGGTATCATTTGCCTGTCTAAGGTTGTTGCTATTTCTCCCAGCAATCTTGATTCCAGCTTGTGCTTCAACCAACCTGGCATTTTGGATCATGGAAAATGCAAGAGTTCCAGAAAAACGTCTATTTCTGCTGTATTGACTATGCCAAAGCCTTTGACTGTGTCGATCACAATAAACTGTGGAAAATTCTGAGAGATGGGAATACCAGACCACCTGACCTGCCTCTTGAGAAATCTGTATGCAGGTCAGGAAGCAACAGTCTGAACTGGACATGAAACAACAGACTGGTTCCAAATAGGAAAAGGAGTACATCAAGGCTGTATATTGTCACCCTGCTTATTTAACTTATATGCAGAGTACATCATGAGAAATACTGCACTGGAAGAAATACAAGCTGGAATCAAGATTGCTGGGAGAAATATCAGTAACCTTAGATATGCAGATGACACCACCCTTATAGCAGAAAGTGAAGAGGAATTAAAAAGCCTCTTGATGAAAGTGAAAGAGGAGAGTGAAAAAGTTGGCTTAAAGCTCAACATTCAGAAAACAAAGATCATGGCATCTGGTCCCATCACTTCATGGCAAATAGATGGGGAAACAGTGGAAACAGTGTCAGACTATTTTTCTGGGCTCCAAAATCACTGCAGATGGTGACTGCAGCCATGGAATTAAAAGACGCTTACTCCTTGGAAGGAAAGTTATGACCAACCTAGATAGCATATTCAAAAGCAGAGATATTGCTTTGCCGACTAAGGTCCATCTAGTCAAGGCTATGGTTTTTCCTGTGGTCATGTATGGATGTGAGAGTTGGACTGTGAAGAAGGCTGAGCGCCAAAGAACTGATGCTTTTGAACTGTGGTGTTGGAGAAGACTCTTGAGAGTCCCTTGGACTGCAAGGAGATCCAACCAGTCCATTCTGAAGATCAGCCCTGGGATTTCTTTGGAAGGAATGATGCTAAAGCTGAAACTCAGTACTTTGGCCACCTCATGCGAAGAGTTGACTCATTGGAAAAGACTCTGATGCTGGGAGGGATTGGGGGCAAGAGAAGGGGACAACAGAGGATGAGATGGCTGGATGGCATCACTGACTCGATGGACGTGAGTCTGAGTGAACTCCAGGAGTTGGTGATGGACAGGGAGGCCTGGCGTGCTGCAATTCATGGAGTCGCAAAGAGTCGGACACGACTGAGTGAACTGAACTGAACTCTGCATATAAGTTAAATAAGCAGGATGACAATATACAGCCTTGATGTACTCCTTTCTTAATTCTGAACGAGTCCATTGTTCCATGTCTGGTTCTAACTGTTGCTTCTTGACCTGCATATAGGTTTCTCAGGAGACAGGTAAAGTGATCTGGTATTTCCATCTCTTTAAGAATTTTCCACAGTTTATTGTGATCCACAGTCAAAGGCTTTAGCATTGTAACCAACAGCTATGATATTATACATGCATAACCAAAAGCTCATTGTCTGCCCCACACATTGTGACATCCAATCACATTATTTATTGAAACCCTTCTTGAATAGTTCCCCAGTTTGCGCTTCCCTGGTGGCTCAGAGGTTAGAGGTGGCTCCTGTCTGCAATGCAGGAGACCTAGGTTCAATCCCTGGGTCGGGAAGATCCCCTGGAGAAGGAAATGGCAACCCACTGCAGTGTTCTTGCCTGGAGAATCCCATGGACGGAGGAGCCTGGTGCGCTATAGTCCACAGGGTCACAAAGAATCAGACACGACTGAGCGAGTTCACTTTCACTTTTTTCTTCCTACAATTTTCTACAAGAATACTAGTGAATAAAAAAAACAATGCTAGTGCAAAATCAGTCCTATTCTAAAACAAATATTCAGACGTGACTCATTTATGGACATATGTGCATATAATCATATCAATGACTTAATAAACTGAAATTTTATGTATATAACCACTACAAAAGAGTTTTCAAATCTATTATCTCAGAAGAAATTGCTTACTATTATGAGTTGCACTGTGCCCCCTACAAGATGTTGAGATCCTAACTCTCAGTACCTGCGAATGCAACCTTATTTGGAAATAGGGTTTTTCAAGTTAAAATGAGGTCATTAGGGTGAACGCTAATCCAATATGACTGATGTCCTTATACATAGAGGAAATTTGAACACAGAGACAATAATGCACACGGGGAGGATACCACATAAAGACGAAGGCCAGGTTCAGGGTCATGCATCTACAAGTCAGGGAACACCAAGGACTGCCAGCACACCATCACAAGCTGCGAGAGAGGCCCGGAAGGGACGCTCTCCTGCATGGCCCTCAGAGGAACCGACCCTGCCAGCATCGCAGTCTTGGTCTTCTAGCTTACAGAACTGAGAGACAGGAAGTTACTGTTACTGCTGGAATCAAGATTCCCGGGAGAAATATCAATAACCTCAGATATGCAGATGACACCACCCTTATAGCAGAAAGTGAAGAGGAACTTTTTTAAAAAGCCTCTTGATGAAAGTGAAAAAGGAGAGTGAAAAAATTGGCTTAAAGCTCAACATTCAGAAAACGAAGATCATGGCATCTGGTCCCATCACTTCATGGCAAATAGATGGGGAAACAGTGGAAACAGTGTGAGACTTCATTTTGGGGGGCTCCAAAATCACTGCAGATGGTGACTGCAGCCATGGAATTAAAAGACGCTTACTCCTTGGAAGAAAAGTTAAGACCAACCTAGATAGCATATTCAAAAGCAGAGACATTACTTTGCCGACTAAGGTCCGTCTAGTCAAGGCTATGGTTTTTCCTGTGGTCATGTATGGATGTGAGAGTTGGACTGTGAAGAAGGCTGAGCGCCGAAGAATTGATGCTTTTGAACTGTGGTGTTGGCGAAGACTCTTGAGAGTCCCTTGGACTGCAAGGAGATCCAACCAGTCCATTCTGAAGGAGATCAGCCCTGGGATTTCTTTGGAAGGAATGATGCTAAAGCTGGAACTCCAATACTTTGGCCACCTCATGCGAAGAGTTGACTCATTGGAAAAAGACTCTGATGCTGGGAGGGATTGGGGGCAGGAGGAGAAAGGGACGACCGAGGATGAGATGGCTGGATGGCATCACTGACTCGATGGACGTGAGTCTGAGTGAACTCCAGGAGTTGGTGATGGACAGGAGGCCTGGCATGCTGCGATTCATGGGGTCACCAAGAGTCAGACATGACTGAGTGACTGAACTGAACTGAACTGAACTGAACTGAAGCTACCCTCATTTGTGGTGCTTTGTTACAGCAGCCCTAGCAAAACCGCACATCCACTAAGGGAAACTATGATTTTTTTCCTTTGCAAGTCACTAAAGATGAAAACACTGTGAAGAAAGAATGCAAATCTGAAATAATTTCTTCCTATTCATTTTTAAACTTTATAGCAAAAGTGCTATTTAGCAGGTAAACCAACCTGGTGCCAAAAAATTCTAATGGGATACGATTCAATCTTCATCCTATATAGTACCTTTATACATATAGCATTACATTGGAGGATGATAGCATCCCATGGGGTTTCCCTGGTGCCTCAGCTGGTAAAGAATCTGCCTGCAATGCAGGAGATTGGGGCTTGATCCCTGAATTGGGCAGATCCCCTGGAGGAGGACATAGCAACCCATTTCAATAGTCTTGCCTGGAGAATCCCATGGACAGAGGAGCCTGGCGGGGTTCAGTCCATGGGGTCACAAACTGTCAGACACGTAAAGAGTCAAACTACCTTTACAACTTAGACTGATATCAGGTTAACTCTAATAGTATGGCATTGTCCATTATAACTTTCTATCAGGTATTACTGACGTGTTTTTGCCTTTTTTTAAATAATGCAAAACTCAACTGATTACCAAAATTCAAAAGAATCTTGTTATATCATGCAAACACTCTTCAAAAGATACAAATTATACCTCCACTGCTCACTGCAATCAGTTCAGTTCAGACACTCAGTCGTGTCCGACTCTGCGACTCCATGAATCGCAGCACGCCAGGCCTCCCTGTCCGTCACCAACTCCTGGAGTTCACTCAGACTCACGTCCATCGAGTCAGTGACGCCATCCAGCCATCTCATCCTCGGTCGTCCCCTTCTCCTCCTGCCTCCAATCCCTGCCAGCCTCAGTCTTTTCCAATGAGTCAACTCTTTGTGTGAGGTGGCCAAAATATTGGAGTTTCAGTTTTAGCATCATTCCTTCCAAAGAACACCCAGGACCGATCTCCTTTAGAATGGACTGGTTGGATCTCCTTGTAGTCCAAGGGACTCTCAAGAGTCTTCTCCAACACCACAGTTCAAAAGCATCAATTCTTCAGCACTCAGCTTTCTTCACAGTCCAACTTTCACATCCATACATGCTGCTGCTAAGTCGCTTCAGTCGTGTCCAACTCTGTGTGACCCCACAGACGGCAGCCCACCAGGTTCCCGTCCCTGGGATTCTCCAGGCAAGAGCAATGGAGTGGGTTGCCATTTCCTTCTCCAATGCATAAAAATGAAAAGTGAAAGTGAAGTCGCTCAGTCGTGTCCAACTCTTCAAGACCCCATGGACCGCAGAATACCAGGCTCCTCCATCCATGGGATTTTCCAGGCAAGAGTACTCGAGTGAGGTGCCATTGCCTTGTCCGATCCATGCATGACCACTGGAAAAACTACAGACTTGTTAAGATGGACCTTTGTTGGCAAAGTAATGTCTCTCCTTTTGAATATGCTATCTAGGTTGGTCATAACTTTCAAGGAGTAAGCGTCTTTTAATTTCATGGCTGCAATCACCATCTGCAGTGATTTTGGAGCCCAAAGGAATAGTTTGACACTGTTTTCAATACTTATACTTAAATGACACTTACACATCTATATATAAAGAAATAAAACACAATTCCCTCGAATTCCAGTGGTCAAGACTTGGCATTTTCACTGCCATGGCCCAAGTTCAATTCCTGGTTGGAGAACCAAGATCTTACAAGCCATGTAGCATGGCAAAAAAAAGAGACTACATAATTAAAAGTCTAAAAAAGACTGAAACTACTACGAAGAGAATGGTGGTATTTTTTTGTTAACCTTTTCACCTAAAGTAGTTATCATCTGTTGTTGTTGTTGTTTACGTGCTAAGTCATGTCCAATTCTTCTGTAACCCCATGGACTACAGTCCGCCAGGCTCCTCTATCTGTGGGATTTCGCAGGTAGGAATACTTGAGTGGGTTGCCATTTCCTTCTCTGGGGTATCTTTCTGACCCAGGAATTGAATTTGCATCTCCTCCATTGGCACACAGATTCTTTACCACTGAGCCAGCAGGATCTACATTGGTCAAATTTGTTAGAAAATGTACCAACAACACACTTCTCCTTGTGAGAAGGCCAAACAGTAAATTATTCTATAGTACTCTTAATAAAATTTGGTGAAGTATAAAAGTGTGATGATGCTGGGAAAAGACCCTGATGCTGGGAAAGATTGAGGGCAAAAGGAGAAATGGGCGACAGAGGATGAGATGGTTGGATGGCATCACTGACTCAGTGGAAATGAGTTTGAGCAAACTCAGGGAGATGGTGGAGAACAAGAAAGCCTAGCATGCTGCAGTTCACGGGGTAGCCAAGAGTCAGACACAACTTAGTGACTGAAAAACAACAAATAAAAATATGTTCAATGCTGTAATAAATTTAATAATATTAGAGATAACATGAGGTCCAGACCAAACATATGTATATTTCTAAACATTTATAAAATATGTTTTGCCTTCATACTTAATATATGTCCTAATGTTAATTCAAATAGACTTTGCAATTGAGTTTCTTTAAAAAATGAATCTGCTTCTTGCCAAATAAGGAAATGGAGGTCACCTTTCAAAAAATATTATTATGTAATTATATTTTATTTAGACAGATTGGCATATTTAATATAAACAGAGTATAAAGAAATTCTTAGATCTTATTTTTTAACTTAAAGTTAGCTAATGCCATATTCTATTGATTCAAAATACTATATTAAGATAGTATTTTTCTTAGCTTATTTTTGTGTATGGTGAGAGAATGTTTTAACTTCATTTATATGCAGCTAGCCAACCTGCCCAACACCACTTGCTGAAGAAACTGTCTTTGTCCCATTGTATATTCTTGCCTCCTTTGTCAAAAATTAATTGACCATAGGTGTGTAGATTAATTTCTGAGCTCTCTATTCTGCTCCATCGATCCATTTGCCTGTTTCTGTGCCATGCTGTTTTGATTACTGTAGCTTTATAATACTGTATTGTCTGTGATGGCCAGGCCTCCTACTTAGTTCTTTTCCTTCAGGATTGCTTTGGAAAAATGGCTTAAAGGCTTAAACATAAGACATGACACCATAAAACTCCTAGAAGAAAACACAGGCAAAACATTCTCTGACATAAATTGTACAAATGCTTTCTTAGATCAGAGTCCTCAGGCAATAGAAGTAAAAACAAAAATAAATGAGTGGGACCTAATCAAACTCACAAGCTTTTGCACAGCAAAAGAACCATAAACAAAATGAAAAGACAATCTACAGAACAGGAGAAAAAATTTGTAAATGATGCACCCAACAAAGGCTTAATTTCCAAAATATACAACAGTTCATACAACTTGACAACAACAAAAACAATTTTTAATGTGCAGAAGACCCAAAGAGATGCTTCTCTAAAGAAGAAATACAGATGGCCAACAGGCACATGAAAAGATACTCAACATGACTAGTTATTAGAGAAATGCAAATCAAAACTACAATGAGGTAATGCCTCATGCCAGTCAGAATGGCCACCAGTAAAAAGTCTACAAATAACAAATGCTAAAGAGGGTGTGGAGAAAAGAGAACCCTTATACTGTTGGTGCGAATGTAAGTTGGTACAGCCACTGTGGAGAACAGTATGGAGGTTTCTCAGAAAATTAAAAATAGAATTACCATACAATCCAGCAGTTCCACTCCTGGGCATATATCCAGACAAAACAGTAATTCTAAAGGCTACATGCATCCCTATGTTCACATTAGCACTGTTTACAATACTCAAAACATAGGAACAACCTAAATGTACTTCAACAGGTGAACGGATAAAGAAGACGTGGCACATATATGCAATGTAGTACTACTCAGCCATATAAAAAGAATGAAACACTGGCATTTGCAGCAACACGGATGCAACTAGAGATTAACATACTAAGTAAAATAAGGCAAAAAAGGGAAAGACAAATACCAGATGATATCACTTATATGCAGAATCTAAAATGTGACACAAATGAGCCTATCTATGAAACATAAATAGGATCAGGGATATAGAGAATAGACTTGATGGCTGTGAAGGGAGAGCCTGGGAGGGGGTTAGACTGGGAGTTGGGGATTAGCAGATGCAAACTGGTATATACAGAATGCATAGACAGCAAAGTCCTACTGTATAGAGCAGGGAACTATATTTAGTATCCTGTGGAAAACCATAATCAAAAAGAACACGAAAAAGAATGTGTATATATGTATAACTGAGTCACTGTGTTGTACAGCAGTAATTAACACAATATTGTAATTCAACTGTAAATTCAAATTACAATTTTATTGTAATTCAATAAAAAATAAAGAATAACATAGTATTAAAACAAAGTGGAGATCCCTCAAAAAATTAAGAATAGAACTATCATATGACCCAGCTGTTCCTCTTCTGGGTATTTATCCAAAGAACATGCAAACACTATTTCTAAAATATGTATGTACCCTTATGCTCATTACAGCTTATTTATAATAGCGAAGATATGGAAGAAATCAAAGTGCCCAATGATACATGAATGAATGAAAAAGATGTGATGCATGCTTGCATGTAATGAAAAATTAATCAGTCACAAAAAAAGAGTGAAATCCAGCCCTCTGCAATAACATGGGTGGTCCTTGACAGTATTATGCTAACTGAAATAAGTCAGATGGAGAAAGACAAATATCATACTACTTCACTCATGTGCAATCAAAAAAAAAAGAACAAAATAAAACAAAAACAAGCTAATAAATATAGAAATCAGATTAGCGGTTATCAGAGAAGAAGTGAAAGAGAAGAGGTGGGTGAAATGGATGAAGGGGTCAACTAGACTTATGGTAGTGATCACTTTGTAGTGTATACAAATGTCACATTATAATGCCATAGTTGCATAATAAAAAATAATAAAATATCATTTTGGCTGAGCTCAAATTATAATTCTAAGAATCTTCTCAAAAGGTAAAGAACAGCAACAGAAAACTAAGCATGTTTTCTTTTTCCTTTAATGTCCTAATAATATAAAATCACACAAATTCATTATATTAAGAAAATGCAATATGTTAAATTATGACAGTATCAATTATTATCCCCCTGAAGACAGGGACTATGCTTTTATCTACTACACATGCTTAAGCAAAAGAACTCAATAAACGTTAACTATACTTCAAGAACAATAAGCACAACTGTAACACAACTCTTCTAAGAATCAAATAATAGGAAAATTCTAAAGAGCTGGGAATTCAAAACAGGCTGTGAACAAAATTTTACAACGTGCAAATTCTAATATTAGTAGAAGAAAATTCTACCCCCTGTAACCCACAGACAAATTCCAAGGTCACAGATGGAAAATGTATATTGGCTGTGTCAAGAGAAGCTATACAGTCAATGCTGGTTTTATAATAATCTTAACTTGGCCTAAAGCGAAGTCTTTCTCCTTCTGATTTACTTCACTTAGTATGATACTCGCTACCAGATTGCTGCAAATATTATTTCATTCTTTTTTGTGGTTAATGCCACATGATATCATGTACATGTGGAATCTAAAATAAGATACAATGAACTTATTTACAAAACAGAAACAGACCCACAGACATATAAAACAAATTTATGGTTACCAAAGGGAAAAGGGGTTGGGGAGGAATAAATTAGGAGCTTATATTTTTGCCTGGGAAATCCCATGGACGGAGGAGCCTGGTGGCCTCAGTCCACGGGGTCGCAAAGAGTCGGACATGACTGTGCAACTTCACTTTTGGGATTAGCAGACATAAACCACTAAATACAAAACAAACATGATACTACTATATAGCACAGGGAACTATATTCAATATCCTGTTATAACCCATAATGGGAAAGTATATATATATATATATTTCTTTTCTAGACACCAGAAACTAACACGACATTGTAAATCAACTATACTTCAATTTTTAAAAATCTTAATAAATAAAGTGAAGTCATTAAGAACAGAGGAGAATCAGTGCAGACATCAAAGGACCTAAATATAATCCTGGTAGTTAGTCTATATGGACAAAAGAAAATTCTCTTTTTACTATATGTGGTTGATGTTTTTGCAAGCAGCACATCATCTGTCTACTAAGCTGTTATAAGTAAGGTGGTAAATGTGGGCTATGCATAGACTATACATCCTTGTGTCTGCTGGGGTCTTTCTGATATTAGCATTGTTGGCTTGATGGTTAAAAGTCTGTCTACTCACCACCACCATCCAGATTTATCCTGTGGTCAGGAAGAAAATGGGTTAGTCAGGAGCTAGTTTCCTTCACCCACACCTTTTCTCTCGAGTTTCACCTACCTGCTAGAGCAATATGGGGAATTTAACCAGTGTAGAGAATTCTTTATACTACAGACTACAGATGTTCACCAGAACTTTCAATTAGATAAGAACTGCCTTTTGAAATACACACACACAGAAACAGGAGCTTCCCTGGTGGCTCAGCTGGTAAAGAATCTGCCTGCAATGCAGGAGACCTGGGTTCAATCCCTGGGTTGGGAAGATCCCTTGCAGAAGGGAATGTCAACCCACTCCAGTAGTCTTCCTTGGAGAATCCCATGGACAGAGGAGCCTGGCAGGCTACAGTCCATGGCATCGCAAAGGGTCAGATATAACTGAGCAACTAACACTTCATACACACATACCACAGCTCTCTTTCTGAACCAAAATGCTACAGAAATTAAAGAAATCATATTCAGTGAGTATAATCACATGAAGCAATGGCTAAATAAAAGAGGCACTAAATGCTGGTGTCTGATCACATTGGGTCTCTCCTACCCAACCTAACATACTATGGGAAGTTTCCTACAAGAAGCTGCTGAACACATAGCTAATTAATCTAAAATACTCAGAGAAAAATGTGTTACCTGGCTTATTGTTAAAATACAACCACCTTGAGAATATTTATAGCATTGACAAAGCTACTATTAGTAGTTTCATTGGCCCTAAAAAGAATTAACTACTATTACAAGTTTCCAAGTATGTATTTACAGAGGGAAGCAAACAATTTATTAAGCCAACTTTTTGGTCTTGAAGCAACAGATTTGGGGAAAGACAGTTTTACAATAGGACACAGAACTCACTTCTAGTTACACTGCTATTTTTTCATAGGAGAGGCATGGCACTGTCTGTGTGAATATTATGACTCAAGCTTACTCATCTTAACGAAGAATGAATTAAATTTGTTAGAGTAAAAACCTGAAAGAGAACGAAGATGCATGTAATTCAAAGTTGCCATTTTTAGAATGGGGTTTTGCTCCAAAGAGATTTTAAAAACATGTTTCTACATTATTCTATTTGCACTACTTTCACTTTAGTGCTCTGGTAAGTTGGCTGCTAAATAGAAACAAGAAATGAACTCATTTTCAAAAAGAAAGTCATTTGTGATTTGACCATAGCATAAGCAACATAAAGAAGGAAGAAGTAATTTGTTAAGGTCCTGACTGCCAAAATATATTGCAATGTAGATACAAGTGCATGCAAACACTTGTGTGTGCCCCTCCCTATTTTCCTGGTGCAGTTACCCCGTGACAAAAATCAGATAATTAACGATAGGGTAAGGAGCCTATTGAAAGTCTCATTATATCCAAAGTCATTCTTTCCCAGAAAGTCCAGAAAATACAGAAGGGAATCACGGGCACTGCAGGGCAGAGAGTCTCTCATTCTATAAGTAGCTTTCAGGGTGATATGGCTTCAGTGTTTTTCCCCACAGAAAAGATATTCTAAGAGGAAAAAAAAAAACCTTTCCAGCATGCACAATCACAAAATCATGCAAGCCTGTGGATCGTCTTTAATCATAGGCTAGAGCAGCAGTCCGCCAGCCTGTACCCAAAGAAGACAGACAATGTGAACCAAAGAAAAGAGTTTGAATGGAAGTGAAAAGAACTGAGTTTTATTCCCAGCTCTGTGATTTACCTGCATGGTCTTGAGCAAGTTACTTAACCTCTCTGGACTTCTATCTCTTGTTCATTGTTTTATTTTGTTTCACGGGGAAAACAAGAGGAAATCAAAAAACTTTTAAAAATTATGCCTAGGAAAATATTAGAGATCACACAGACCCATTTCCAACTTCACAGATGAGGACAGTAAAGCAGAGAAGTATACTCAGCCATAGGCAATTAGATAAGAAGGGTTCTAACAGGCATTGCAGCTCCAATTTTTAAAATTTACTTAAAATGACAAGTAACTTATGTCAAATTTTTAGGCCACGTGAAAAAAGTAAATAAAAGGCAAAAAAGGTTGATAATTACCAAATTCAGGATGATGGTGATTATCTCTTCAAGATATAAAGGAACAGAATCAGGAAAAGCATCAGTTGTTCTGGTAGCATTTTATTTCTCAAAATTAGTTTAGAGTACAAAAATGCTTGTTTCTCTTTATATATCATTTTTTGTCTAGAATGTTTTCTAGTAATGTTTTAAGTAACCACCAAAACATCTTTAACCAAAATCTGAATGAAATAAATGGAATTTCTCTGGAAACTATTTTAAACATTCTCCTGTTGAGTTTAAAAGGTAAATATCACTATGCCTCCTAATATAAGAACACAAGAGTAAAACAGGCTATATTTCCAGCTTAGTAAAATATTAAAAATACACAAATGGCACAAAACATAAAAGAAACTGTATTACTAGAAGATTGATTAATCCATTTAAGAATAGTGAGTGAAATACCCAGTAATTTGTATATGCCTAAGAGAAACAGATTCAAGAGTCTCACCTGAGGGTCTACTGTTTAATCATCAGGATTCTTTGTTTATTTGTTGTTAATGAGACAAACAGGAACTGAAATGGCTTACCAAAAGTAAGCTAAGGCCTTTCTAAACCTCAACATGGAACCTACCTGTAAAAACTAAGTGCTTCTGAAATCTCTGAAATTCTCCAACAAGAAAGTGTAGGTCATTCAGCAAAATATATTTACTGTACACTACTATAATAGCTATTTAATTGTTATCATTATGATGCAGATATATAATGGAAACAGATGTTCCTTTTTCCTTTCAGCAAAGCACAGGAAAAGCATAAACTTGCTGATATTGCATGGACTACTACCATAGCACAATAGAGGAAAAAAAGACGTTAGCACATGACAATATTAGTTTTTACTACACAACTAATTGCATAAAAAGTACAACTTGAGATCATTAAATCAATATAATTTTCAGCACTACAGAAGGGAAACAAATAGATTTGTATAACCAGCCTATTTCACATCTGCAGTTGGGAAAATACTTCTGAGAGACTAAGTATATGCAAAATGCTACCACTGCTTACAGAACACAAGGAAAAGTGTTGTTCTGTTTTCTTTGCTAATGTAACATGAATTAAAATGCTGCCTCCACAGAGAACATTTTTTAAACAGTACCAGTATAAACTGGAAGAACCTTTCCAAAAACGATTTGGCAGTTCCTATCAAGACTTTTTAAAAATAGCCTATACTCTCAATCCAAGTAGTTTCTTTGCTAATGATATATTGTAACGAAATTAACCAGAGGGATGATAGTTTTATTTTAAATGCTATTCTTCATAATTTTATTTTTAATCATGGAAAACTAGAAATGTAACTAATAGTAGACCAATGGTTACTTAAATCATATGTTAAAACATACAGTGATATGACTTTAATGATAATTTTAATTATATAAGAAAATTTTCATTGTATAACACCAACTGAAGAAAAGCAGGACAGTTTATGTCTATAACTACAGTATATATATAAAATGTTTGGGGGGAAAACTCTTAGAAAAAACATACAAAATGTCATTTCTAACTTTTTCAAATTCTCTGAGCAGATACTACCTTTTTAATCAGAAAATGATATATTTTTCTTTAAACAGTTAATTCTATTTCCATACTCTAATACTCTCTGTCCTTGTCCAAAGTTTCTAAAAATTCTTTGGGTCAAATATTCTTATAAATATTTATAGGTAAATGGACTTAAAGTTATGCTGACATGTTGTTCGATCCCAAAATCTAGCATAGAAAGAAAAGTATTTGTCAGTCACATAGACATTGCATTTTTTCCTGAGTTAAACATTTTTTTTCCTCACAAATTCAGGAAAAGTTTTATGGAACAAACATTACAAACGCTTACTTAACAGCTATTAAAATGATGTATTTTAAGTCACAAAATCAAGGAAATTTTTCAATTAAAAATAATTCTAAAGCATATTAAGTAGCCTATTAACTGCTCTCCCAAAATGCAAATCAAAAGTTTGCCATAAGCTTTTGTAGGATTCCTAGTTTCAGGATTCTATTTTTACAAGAAGGAGCTGATTTGTCTTAGGCTATTACTGTCTATTACTTCTAGAAGTCTTGAGGAAAGGTGGGAAGCAGCAAATTCTGGCAATCTGCCTAAAGAGAAATCAATGAAACAAATTAATCCTTCGCAGGCTGCAATGACACAGTAATCCATCATTCAGAGCTGCTTTTATATACCAAATCAGAGAGCAGAGCAGAGAGCCCTGGGGGACATCACAGACAACAACTTACACCAACACTGGGAAAATACTGAGGAATCAGTTTATTTAAAGAGGATAGATTTCAGTTGATTGCCTATTTCATCAAATAAAGATTTTTTTTTCCTTCACAGTGTGGTGAACCCAAGGCCTGATGACTGTATCTTCAGAATTCAGTACCATATATGCTGGCTGACATCAATAAGGGATGGGTGTTTTAAAATAATTAGCATCATTAATCAGTATGAAAAAATATCTGGATAGAGTAATATTACTTTTTTCATCAAATTTCTAGGTGTTAAACACACTCTCTGTTTGCAGTAGGTAGGGACTAACTGTAAATTCACCTATTAATCTATAACTTAACTGACCAATTCCTGGTAAACCACATTTGAAGTATAAGATATATACAACTTCCTAAGTATTGCATTAAATCTAAAGGCATGAAAATTTTAATTTCATTTATGGTATAAAGTCCAACAAGCCAACCAGATTATAAATAAATAACTTGCTTTATCATGATAAATAGCTCTCTGGCTTATACTAGAAAATGAAAGATAAATATGGTTTCTGGTTAAAAATAAACTTATAATCAATGTACAGCAATACATTTACACTAAGTGTATTTGTTTATATATACACAAAAACATATGTATCTAAATTTATTTATGCCTATGGAGAAATTTATGCACCTGAGTGTATCATCCTAGAGCAATGTATTCTGAGTGAAGTATATTCCCTAGATGAAAACTAATGACAAGAACTATAAAGTCACAGTGTATTACTGTTGTTAAATGCATGCATCTTTTTCACAGCTAAATGAGAGAAGTTAATGAAAGAAAAGAATTTTCAAGAAACAAAACAGAAACAAACCTGTCACAATGGTCCCTGAAATGTTAAAACCCAGAAAACCTAATCATGAATCAGAAAAAAAAAGTTAAATAAATGCTAACTAGTCGATTTCTGAGTGGCATCTTCGATTCTGAGGTCCATGGCCATATGATTGCAATTCCTGGACCTGCTGATGCACTTTTAATTCAATGCAAGGATCTAGTATTTATTGATTTAATAAGGTTAGAGGTATTACATTGTTGCTGCTACTGATGAACTGTCAGCAATTTAATCTAGTGAAATCTAACAGAGGAATATATATTTTAGGGAAGGGAGTGGGTGGGGGAAGGGCGAGAGGGAGGAGGGAGGCAATAGCTATGTAAATGTCATCCCTTCAATATCCATGATGGTGACAAGACCAAAGCCCCTTCTCTCTCACACTGATTTGGGCTCCAGATATTTACTAACAATGTTGGCCACCAGCTAGCTGAGGTCAAAACGAAGAGACTGCAACAAAGTCTTGCAGGTAAACCTTCAATATTAGGGAAAGCAAGGACTTATCTCCCATAGCCACCCTCCGGCCTCTCCTCGAAGGTTTTGAGGCGCCTGCAGGCACACACATGCACTCACCCTCAATGACCTGAGCCTTTACCTCCTCACCTCAGGGTTTAAAGGAGCCCTTCAGCAGTTTCCTTTTTGGCCTCTAACATTGTCCAGGACATCATTAGCATGCAGGCAGACAGAAAAGAAAGGAGACAATTCACTTTCTCAAAAGCAATTCTGCCAAAAATACAACCAAAAGAAAGAGGCTTTACAGGTTATGTCAAAAGATGGAGATACTACAGGCTCCAGAATCAGAGAGGAGGAAAGAAATCCACCAAAGTTGCTGAAACAGACACTTGGGGAATATTAAAAACCTTTTTGCACTGCTCCGCTACCCTGCTTGTGGGCTTCTTTCCCCAACCTGGACACCTGGGAAGCGAGTTGTGCTCCAGCTTTTCCCCGACTTTGAAGAAATGGATAATCTAAGGAGCAGTGCTGCTGCTGGGGTCAGTAAAACTATGCTAATTGGTGAACCTAATTGCTTCAAGCAGTCCTGCCTCCAAACAGGGAGAGCACAGTTGATGGAGTCGGTCTGTTCCTAATAAAATGAAGAAGCCCTGAATTAAATTCCCAAGGAAGGCACTATAAAAGTTTCCACAGTGTAACCAAATGACTTCACCTATGCTATTACCCCTAAGATGACATCTTTGAAAGAAAGCAGACCCCAGTCAGGCTCCATATTCATAAATTGGCTGAGTTTTAGGCCAGTGAATCTGGATTGATTTAAAAAGGCTTTTTCATCCTTCCAATCAAATGAAGTCATTGTTAATTAGACGCTTTCTGTTAACAATGTCACTCTTCTCCGCATTACCTGCTCACACTTGCAGCGCCTCTAGTGCAACATCTGGACTTTCCCTACCCCCCTCGGCCCCCCATCAGTCCAGAAAGTTCGGCTCCAGGGTGGTGGTGTTTCCGTTTCTCCATCCCTGTCTGAAGGAAGATCCTATTCAGTGTACCAGAGGCGAGATACACAGCAACTCTGTAGACTGAGAGATGATAAAACAATCTCTGGGAACACTCCCCAGATACGGGGCTTCCAAAAAAATCATTTTTAATTAACTGCGCACAAGTTTCTCTGTGCTGTTTCCCGCCTTGTAGACGGATGTTTTCCACGCTGCCGAAGGCCACAACGTAAACTCCCAGTGACTGTCCAACTTCTTAGAATCAAGCTCCCCCTTACACTAGAAACTGGGGTTTGAGGTCTCCCCGCCTTGCCCCCCAGGACCTTGCTCCCTATCCCCTTGTCACTACACCCAACACCTAAAAAGGACCAGCGGGCCGAGACGAGCAACCCGTGGGGCAGCCCAGGGCGCTCCGGGCCCAAGAAAGGAGAGAAGCGAGAAGCGCAGGGAGTTAGCCTCGCACAAGGCGCCTCGCTCGACGGTAGGTCTCCCTCAGAACCTTACAAGGCTGGGCGGAGGCCGGCTCCCTCCTTCCGGGTCCATTTCGGAGAGGCGGGCGGCGCGGAACCGACCGAGGGCGCGCGCCCGGGGTTGGGGGACCGTGCGCCACCCCCCGGTCGGGCCTGGCTTCCTTCCTGAACCTTCCACGCCGCGCGGGCCCGGAGCCTCGGTCGCTCCGGCCCGCCCACGAGGTGTGGGGGGCCTTCGGCACCCGCGAAGGCGCGGCTCCAGCGCTCGGAGGAGGGCCCGACGCGGCCCACCCCGGCACGGCCCGGGCCCCTCGGCCGCGCGGAGTGCCCCCGGCTCGCGTCGAGCTCCCGGCCGCCCCACCCCGCGAGCGGGCCTTTGTGCCCGGATGTGGGCCTCGCTTCCGGGAAGGCCTTCCCCTCCACACCCCACCTTCCACCCCGGGCCCAGCTCCTACACGAGAGCCCGGGCCTCGAGGAAAGGATCCCCAGGGGGGCCCTGAAGGGAAAATGGGTGGGAAGGAATCCGAGGGGGGGGCCTGAAGGGAAAACGGGTGCGCAGAGCGCAGAATTCGTTCCCCGGGGACCCCCATGTGGGGGTGAAGAATGTGAGGAGACAGGGGCAGCGAGGGCCCTAGACGGCCGTGGGGACGGCGCGGGCTTCCGGCAGGGGCCTCCCTCCCCTGAGGCGGCACCTGGCGTCGGCAGCGCGGAGGTCCACGCTAGATCCGAGGGCCTCGGCGGACGAAGGGGCCGCCGCCATCACCCTAGAACCGCCGGCGGGCCCCCGAAGGCCTCTTTGGGACCTGCCGCCAAGTCACACACTTCACCCCGGTGCAAGGAGGTCCTGAGCTGGAGTCGCCTGCCTACCAGGACACAGACCTCGATCTGGGACTCTGAGTACCTGAGGCACGCGCTTGGGGGCCAGACGGCCTTGGGGGCGCCCGACGGCCTTGGAGACCGCGGCCTGGCAGTCCTCCCTGCCTGCGGCTGCGGAGGGGTGGCGGTCAGCGGGGCTCGACGGTTAGGCCACCGTGAGTCCCGAATTCCTAGACATCACAGAAGGCAGACTCACAGCAGACGAGGTTAGGCAGTGACGGTGGAAAGACAGAAGCACCTCCCGTCCCCGAGACAGGCACACTTCGGCGAGCGAGGACACTTCACTGCCCTTCTTCAAATCTTTTACCTCAGAGCTTTGCCCTCTGACAACGCCCGCCCGCTCCTCGAGACGGTTCAGGGAAAGGAACTTTCCCCGGGCCTCTTTACTCCTGTTACGTCTGCTCTGGGAGGAAGTCCGACAAATAATAGCAGCAGCTGAAACACCTGCGATCTCTCAATACCATAAAAAATATATATAAATGGACGGTGATTGGAGTCATTTCTCCTTCCGCTTCCAGAGGGAGCTCAAACCTGAAGCCTCAAGGTTATCCCTAAGTGTGAAACAGGATGCTCGCCAAACCCGCTGGGAACACCGCCGCCCCACACCTGAAGGGTGGGGGGGGGGTCCCCTTTGCCAACAGAGAGACGACCCGATGGTTCTCCTTCTCGTGTGTTTGTGTGTGAACCTAAATTGGGGGCTTGTGCAGTGTAACACTCTCCTCTGACCCTCTGGAGACTAAACTAGAACTGAGCGAAGGGGGATGGGGAGAAGGGGAAGGGAAGGTGCCCTGGAGAGTGGCTGGCATAAGTCTGAGTGGGTGGTTGCGCAAGGGCGGCGGGACCCAGGTGCGCGCGGGTGAATCCCAGAACCGCTGGCCACCCGGCTCTGGGCAGACCCCGCAGAATCCGGCCACGTGCTGGGGCTGCTGTACTCTGATTCTGCCTCTCGGCGATCTACACACACACACACACACACACACACACACACACACACACACACACACACACCCCCGACGAGTGCATCTCTCTCTCCTGGTCCTGAGGTTCCTCCGAGGTTGTTCAGGCCCGGGAACACCGCAGGTGTCCGCGTGGCACCGCCACTTGGCCATTTAGCTCTCAGCTGGATGCAGGGGTAGCTGCAGCCGGGGAGGGAGGGCAGACGAAGGCGCCCGTCTCGGTGAGCACCCAGCCCCGCGCAGGGTAAGGGCTGATCGAGGGGCCGCGCCCGGGGAGGGGCGGCGTCCTTCATTTCCCAGGCCTCTCCTCCTCGCCACTAGGTCCGGTCACCTGTCATCCCGAGCTTGCCGGGTGCTCGCCACGCTCCGCTCTCCGCGGCCACGCGACAACACCCTGCCAGCCGAAGCTGCGCGCCCTGGCGGTTCCCGGGTGCCCCAGCCCAGAGAGCCAGGACTCACCCCTCACCGCGAGCCTCTAGATACAAACAGCACTGGCGTCGCTCTTACTGCCTCCAGATCCGGGTCTTATCCTCCCAGCGGGCAATGACTCGCCGGTGTTTGGGGGGTGGTTGTTGTTTCTTTTAAAAGTATATTAAAGGCTCATTGGCATCTCCCCGTCCAGTCATTATGCCTTCATCCCCCGTCAATTAACCACACCTCAGAGGGCTGCTATTAAGAGCTAAATTGAGCTGCAAAAGTAGGTATCCCGTTTCGGGCAGATGTTGTCATCTCCCGCGGAGATAAGCGGCGGGCGGGCCAGACCCGCAGCTTCCGCAGCCGCCGGAGCTGCGCTGAACCAGGCTAAGGACTCTGGTTTCCAGGGGCTGGAAGGGAGGTCCCCGCCCGACATTGCGCTGGCGCTCCAGGAGCCGCGGGGAACGGGGTAGGGCCCTAGCCCTCGGACCTCAACCGCTGAGCCGTCAAGGGGAAGTGTCTTCCGAGTTACGCCAGGAAAAACTCCAAGAGCTAGCCGTGCGTCTTTACGCAGAAAAGTAGAGTGCAGAGGGTGAGCGAAGCCCCAGCTCCCGGGCCGGAGACCCGAAACGGGGACAGCGGAGTTGTGGCAAGAGGGCAAAGTAGTGACTTTGGCTGGCAGCCCTCCACCGGCACACCCCACTTCCTCTTTCCTCCACTCCAGCCTCCTTCCTCCCTGGTGGCGGGCCCCCAGGACTCCTTGTGGAGGAAGGCGCGGTGCTATGGAGATGCTAGAGCTGGAGCTAGGGAATCCTGGACGGAAACGTGGCGTTTAGGACAAAGGAGGTGCGCTAGAGACGGCCCGCCGTGATGTGCCTTTCCACTCTTCCTCACTCCTGGGGACTTGGAACACGGCTGTCCTGCCGCACGCGGCTGGGAGACCCTGGAGAGCGGAGGAAAGGGGGGTGGGGAGCAAGGGGAAGTGGCCCTCGCTGCAGTTACAGGGCCTTCCTCCCGATAGTGGGCACAATAAATTTAGCCAAGGCTAGAGGAGATTAATTTCCCAGCATAATCCAATTAAAAGATTTCTAAAGTAATCTTTTGCGAAAATGAAAAAAAAAAAAGTGGTGGCTAAAGAGTGGACTGCTTTTGATGACAGTGATTTATCGCCTCGGCACAGCGGGCCCTGGCCGCTCGCTCTCCTGCACGCGATTTGACCAGGGCCTCCTGTCGGTGCCTCCAATCCAAACCTTAGCCTTTCTGAAAGATAGCCATCCATCACGCCAACCTGGGCAGGAGAAACAAGTGCAAGGGACTGGGGGTGCTTACAAGCACCATAGACTTTTTAAAGTGCTATTAGATTTATGGTCTCTTTTTCGACGCCCATCCAGAGTAATTAGCACATATGTTCTAAATAGATGATAGTTTTGTGAGCAATAAAGCAATTACCCATCGTTGGAGCTGACAGTTCCTCCAACTAAACTCCAACCAGCAGCTAATTGGAAAAGTCATTTCAGCTCCATTGTCTGCAATTAGTCCTGCTAAACTACTACACCCCAACTAGCTGGTTTGAGGTTAATTTATTCAGTGTTGTATATGCACGGACGAACCATTGCTACGAAGGGACTTGTCTTTTGCCCCCACCAGACTTCGCACTGGGACTAGAAGAGCAGGTGGGAGTGAGGTCGATGTTTGGGGAGTCAGGATGGTTCCCAGGGGAGGAAGCGCCTGGCCGGGCCTCAGCTTCAAGGTCAGTGTCCAGCGCACTAAGCGCTGCCGCCGACAGAGAAAGCCATTGTTTCTCCTGCTGGGCAGTAACTGAAAGAAACTGCTCAGTTCTCAGTTTGTGCTACCCAAAACTGAGTGTTAAAAAAAAAAAAAAAATCAGCATAGAGGAGGTGACTGCGTTCTTCGGGCACACCTTTCCTGCTGCACACGAAGCTGTGACCCTGGGCCACCTATCTGTCCCTAAAGGATAAAAGTAGACTCAGACTCCAAAACAGCAAAACCCCGAGCCCTCTTCCAGGTCGGGGGAGAGGGATCTTTCAATTCTTTCAATTCTCAGAGTGGTTGGTGAAAGAAAAGACTAGAAAGGTCAGGCAGACTAGAAAGCCCTGCTTCTGCCTTCAGCCTCTCTGAGTGCAAAGTCCCCTTGAAGCTGGTGGGTTTACATGAATTCCTTTCTTCGCTTTTTCTTTCTATTTTCCTTTCTCTCTTTCCTTCTTTCTTTACCTTTTTTCTTCTTTCCTTTCTAAAGTTAAGCCCAACAGGTCCAAGATTTGTGCACAGTGAGTGGAAAAAATGTGTTAAACGTCGGTTTGACGCCCCACCGGAGCTCCCAAATATCCAGCGGCTGGGATTCTTCTACTTAATTTAATCTTTATTGGACAGGGCAGCTCCTATGCTTCTATTCACCAGGAAACCCCGGGAAACGGATCCGTTGGGGTTCAGAACTCAGGGCGGGAGGAAGAGGAGTTAAAGAGGGATTAATCCTCTCCCACCCAAACTCGAACTTTGGAACTCCAGCTAGGCTGGAGTTAGGGGAGGGGGCCCAAGGTCCCAGCCGTGACAGTCAAGGGTCTCTGCAGTCTGGAGCAGGGGGCGGGGAGGCTGCCAGGCTAGATGGGAACTTGTAGCCCTGGTAACCGAGTATTCCCTTAAAGGAATTTACATTCTGAGAGCAATGCGAATTTTACTTAGAAGAATATGGGTTTGGGGGGTGGGGGCCAGAACAGTTTCTTAGGAAGTAAAGCCCAGTGCCTTCAGCCCTAGAAATCAAATGTCCTTTTCTTGATAGCCATTCATACCTAACAACCTGAGACTGTTTCTCCTTTATGAAGGACATGTAACAATGGCTAAGAAAACAATTCAAATAGTATTGTAGTCAACATGTGAGACTTACTATAACAATTCTCATTTCAGAACAAATTATAATCAGTTACTCAGCTTGAAAGATTTGGAAATATCTATAGCAAAAAAAAAAAGCAAACTTTTAAACTGCTTATTATCAGGCTCTTGTTTTCCAGTTATTTTTGTTTTAGCCAATTTAATTCCAATAAAAATAAAAAAAAATTACTGGGGAGAAATCGAAAGTAATGGTCTCATCTTACCCCATCACTTCCCACCTGTCATACACTCTCTACCCTCTAAAGAGAAATTCTCCTGTCAATGTGGCTTCCAGTTGAAAGTGGAGAGGAAATTAGATGTCTTCACTAAAAGACTGTTCATCGTGTTCTCAGTTACTTGCTTTTTTTTTTCAGGACTTAAATATGACATCCTAGAGAGTAGAGTCGGGGGAGCTGAAAAAAGAATCAGCTGACACTATCACTTGGACTTGGTAGAGAATCCTAATGTGTGTATGCGTACTTATGTGTAAGGGCAAAAAAAAATCCCACCCAAATCCAGAATGTATGGGACACATTTAAGTAAACATCCTTACACCCCCAAAAATCTCTAAGCACATGTGTACAGAGATGTAGTCCTATGCTAGCTCAGCTAGCTGTCCACACACATGTATTCACTTCTGGAGTAAAGGCATTTTCATTGCTCCCCATAGTTTCTTTCCATTAAGTGCGATTAGATGATGTCTATTCAAAGTTGCTGATCCAGAGAGAAAATAAGAGGAGATAAAAGGAGATTTCAAGTGACCTCCTCGTCCCTTTCACACCAACCTGAGCCCTAGAATAGCCAAGGATCAACCAACACAAAAGCCCTGTCCTTTCTCTTTTCAGCTTCAGAAGATTTCACGCAAATGGTTAACAATAAAACATAGAACTATCACCAAGTTTGTTAGCTCACGCATTGGGAATACTTTATTAACTCCTCCCACAGATGGGCTAGGTTTATTATCCACCTCTGAAGTGGGTAAATAAAATACACACAGCAAAACAGGGCATAATTATTTACTGCTCCATGTGGTTTGTATCAGTGGTATACTATGCTCGTTGCTTTTTCATTTGAACTTTACCTAAAGGCCCTCTCCCCCACTAATGGAGGACACTGTAATAAACATATCTTTCCACTGACAGTTTAGAGAGAAATATTAGGTTTTTATTTACATCAAACTTCTGATGGGTAAAACAGGATTGCAGCATGACCATAGTTACCGACAGATCTGCTGGCTCTGTGAGCCAATACTTTTCCACTACTTTGGTTTACTTTATAGGCAGTGAAGAAAGTGGCATTGAAGATTTAAACATATTCCAGCAGCTTTTAATCAGTGACTGTCCAACTTAGATCTACTTCTGATGGGCTAATCCTGGAGTAAAAGAAATAGGTGCCCTGACAGGTAACTATTAAGGGAAAGTATTACAGAGTGTAGTTAATTGTATTGCCAATGTACTCTAACAAGTTTCAAACTTATTTCAAACTTGAACTTTTCTTCCAAAGCCAAGTCATTTTCCCTAGGAAGAAGAGCCACACAGTTATTCTTCACTCAAGTCGGACATTTAAAATACATACATACATTTCCTAACACAAAGTCTCCAGTTCTTAATTTTTGCATAAATGCATTCACATAGCTAAGGCTTGATTTTTACAAAAAGTAAATATTTGTCCCTGGTTTCACTGGCTCGGGGCGTGCTAGGAACTGTTGTCACTTTTCCTCCTACAAAAGGCTTGATTTGCATCCAAAGGTCAGTACTTGCTCTCCTGCCATTTTCCTGAGGTTACTCCTGGGCCCTTTAACTCGGGGCCCAAGCAAAAAAACGGGAAGTGCTTCCCTTATCTCTCTTTTCCAAAACACATGCTTTAACTGGCCAATTTGTGATAGAAAACTAAACTGCTTTTTAAGGTAAAGCACTTTTGTCTGGGCCCAAAGGTGACCAAGAAGTAGTACCCAGACATACCAGTGTGCTAGTGAGTGCAAAAGCCTGCTGGATCCCTGGTTCAACTACAGAGGCAGGCTGAAAGTAGGCAGTCCATCAGAAGTCTGACTCCCAACTTGGCCTTTCCACCCTTGTTTTCACATTGACAAAGGCAGACCTTTTTACAGCTGGGCAGCCACAATACAGACTGAGTTCAGTCTTGCAAGAGGGGGTGGTTTCTGACATAGGCAAGGCTTTTGTTTGTTTGTTTGGGATTTTATTTTTAAAACAATCACAAAACATTAGGCAGGCATTACTATGCCTCTCTTCACCCTTTTCTTCAAAAGACCTATGCAAGATCATTTTAAATACATCTTCTTCAACTTCATTTTTCACAGCCTTAATCTCATACCAAGGGAGACTAATTGATTCGGCACCTTTAAAATCAGCTCTTTGGGAAAGGTCTGCAGTAAGATCAGAAGAACTGACCTTTCTCCCAACAATTGCAGGCATGTTCATTTCTCCAGATGGGCCTGATAAAACAGGGTTATTGCTGTTCTATGGTTTCTCAAAACAGAAGAGTACCATTTGTAACGATTTAGGGGATAGGGAACATATACAGGAAAGAATTTTCTACACATATCTGGTCATTTGTAGGGGCTCTTGAACTAGATTGAGAAAACATTTTTACAAGGGCACTTTTTTTTTTCAGTATGATTTACCAAAAAACCAAAACAAATGATCCGTTGAGTTTGGGGAAAGCAAAATACCAATATCAAAGAGGTCACGGGATTAGTGAAGAATGATTCCAGCCTTAGTAGAAAGAAAGATAGTGGGGAGGGGGGTTGTTCATCAACTAGAAAGTCTGCATAGATCTGGACTCTGGGGCCTGGAATGCAAGTCATGTTGTCTGTGAAGCCACTGCGTCTTTCCTTCTCCCACCAGGTCACAACTGTTTATTGATTGTCACGCTAGAAGAGAGCAAGTGTTGTGTGGAAGGTGTTTAAAAAGTGAGTAAGGCTGAGCTCTGATGCTAGCAATCCACAAGAGGTATAATAAGCCTGATTTATCTCCCCAAACGGAGAGTACCTTCTCATGTCCCTTGGGGAGACACACGGAGACTCTGTGCATTGAATTAGACCATGAGGACTAGGAGGACAGAGGATGGCTTTAGAAGGGAGGCCTGGGAGTCCAGGCTCAGAGACCTGGGAGAGGGCTGACTATATATGGCCACGACGCTGGCAGTCTCAAGGAGGGTTCTGAGACAAGGGCCACAGTGGGTCTGGATCCAGGAGCCAAGTCCACACGCTGAGACTCAAGTTAGAGGTTCCCCGCACCCCACCGCCCCAAACCAGGCCTTAGTGGAGAACGGTGGGAGAGAGATCTGGGAAAGAGGCTGAGTGGAAGAAAGACGCAAATTCCAAATGCTTTTCTGCCCTTGCAGCTGAGCATGCCTGAAAATCCCGTGGGTGGATTTTTCACACTTTGAGGACCTACCTGCTCCCGCAAAATATGATCACTTTCTCTTAGGTGCCCTCCCCAACAACAACAGATACCATTATCTCCTGGTTGAGTGTGGGGCGCATCCAGCCTAAGGACCAGAGTGCCAAATTAAACTAGAAACAAACTACAGCCTCGCAGAGACAAAGCCTAAGCTTCCCGAGAACCTGAGCTGGGGGTGGGGTGTTGAGCCCGAGTGGAGGCGCTCTGCGGGCGCGCAAAGGCGATAGGAGAACCATAGGGTCCCGAAGAGAAACTGAGCCTAGAGTGCCGCTTAGGCTGGAGACCAAGAAAGGGAAAAGTCTTGGACTTCTAGAGTCCAAGAAGAGGAAAGCGCCTGTTCTCGCAAAGCTGCGGTTTCTTCTTGCCCCTTCTCATATGCCCTGCAGGAGCGGGATCTGTCCCCCTCCTTTGAAAACCCGAGAGTTTCCACGGCTCAGAGCACCATCTCCAACAGCCGCCCGACCCCCTTTCCGTAACTGAGGCCGCCGTGGGGGGGGGGGGGGGGGGCGGGGGCGCACCCGGGGCGCACCCCTCCCTCCCTTCCTTCTGGAGAAGCAGGAGGCTTCGCCTGAAGCCTCTCGAGGCCTCCACTTCTTTCCCAGCACCCCCGGGGCACGCCGGATCCCCCCTGGGCCTCTTCCAAGTTTGGAAGCTCAGGGTAGGGGGGCCGGCAGGAAGAAGCCCCTTAGAGAGGGTGTGTGGGCCCCCACGGCTCTCGGGGAGCCGCCGCTCGTCCTCCAGCCCCGCCTTAGCCCCTAGCCCGCCCGGCCAAGGGAAGGCCAAGGCAGCTCCGCGGGCTCCTTCCCGCGCCCACCCAGCCCTCGGGCGCGGCCCCCGGCGTCGGCTCCTCCCGCCCCCTCGCGCCCGCCCCGCGCGCCCTCTGACGCAAACGCGCGCCCCTGCCCTGCGCGGAGAGCTCGCTGGTCGGTTTTAATTGCGGCTCTTCCTTTCAGGCACTCGGGCTCAGTCCTCACCCCTGGGGGAAGTGACCCCTCCCCGCCCCCGCCCCCGCCCCCGGCCCCGTCCCCGTCCCCTGGTTGCTGGGCTGGCTGCAGATCTCGGGCTCTCTCGCCGCCGCCGCCGCCGCCGCCGCGGGTTCTCCGCTGGGGAGAGCGGCTTGGGGGTCCCTTTTAATCCGCTGACGCTCTCACCCACATCAAACAGTCAGCCATCGATCGCGTTACATTAGGGGGATCCCGTTGCAAACGGCGTCCGCGGGTGGGCAGCGGGAGCCGAGCTCACCCGGGCCTGGCTGCAGCCGGGCAAGGCGCGGGCTACGCGCCGCCTCCACAGCGGCTCCGGCTTGGCACCCGCCAAGGGGGTTTGGGGCGGACGGGGGTTGAGGGGCGGCGGCGCGGATTGCCCAACCTGTGGACCCTCCGTCCGCCCCCCCTCCTCCAAGAGGCTCCGCAGTCTCTTCCCGCCGGTGGGGGAGGAGGGTGGCGAATGGAGATGGGGGGGGCAATCAGTTTTGAATCTGGGCCGATGCTCGGTGGGGCGCGATCCTCAGCTCCGGGACGGCCCCGAGGGCCGCGATCCCTGTTCTCCACGCAGCCGCGGGACAGAGGCCGGGGGGAGGGCGGCTCCGGAGCAGGCCCCCCCGCGATAAGTTCTTCTCGACCCTCCCCTCTGGCTAGACCGAGGGCACCGCCCCCGCCCCCCGGCCTGCGGAACCCGTGCGAGCAATCGCTGCCTCCCGGCCTGTCCGCGTTGCAACAACCACCCCGAGTTCAAAAGAAACGATAATCATCGCCTTACTTGCCTGGTGCGGCAGAGATGGGCCGGCTCTGGCTTCTGGCGCCCAAGACTTCCGGTCCTGGGTCCGAGGGCGGCCGGGCCCGAGAGCGGGGCGTCCAGGCGCGGGGAGCCTCCGGTTCCCTGGCGCTCGCTTCGCGCTGCCTCTTGCACTCGCTCCGTCTCTTTCCAAGTTCTCTTTTCCTTCTCCCGGTCTCCCTCTCTGCCTGCTTCCTCTGCCCTCGACTGCCTGCCTTTGTACTCTATGAGTAGGAACATTTAGAATTCATATGAGAAAACTCATTCTTTTGCTTCCTTCTTTCCTTCTTTTTTTCTCTTTCCTTCCTTTTTTTTTTGTTTTTTTTTTTTTGTTTTTGTTTTTTTAATCGTGTTCTCGTTTCACCTTTTAACTGACCAGGAGACTTCGGCGCGATTATTTGGGGAGACGAGAAAGGGCAAGGAGCTCTCGCCGGCCCCCCGTCGCCTCCCCTGAAGCGTACAATGGGGCGGCTGCTTGCAGAGTGCATGGACTGTGTCCCTCCATTATTCGAACTGGAGGGGCTGCGGGGCAGCGGGGCGGGGGGGCAAGACACAGGAAAGCCTTTATTCTGCTCTTTCGCATCGTCGCTCGACACTAAGCGGTCGCCGGGTTCCTGACTCTCAGTAGGACTGGAGAGAGACCGGGAAGCGCAAAACGCACCCCGAAGGCGCAGCGCTTCCCCCAAACCCCCTCCCTGATGACATTTAAAGGGAGAACGAGTATTAAAAGACATAAACCCTACCTCCGGCAATAACAGCGTGGCCTTTTTTTTTACTCCCACCTTCACCTGAGGGCTTGTGGAGGCTCGGGGGTGCTGGAGCTGAGACAACTTTGACGCTCTCCAGAGTCGAGGGGCGGCGGGCAGGCGCGCAGCTCCGCACCCCCCGGCGGCTGCGGGCGGCGGCTTTGTCACTCGGCGCCGCTGCGCGCCCGCCTGAGCCTGCCTAGGGGAGCGATCGCAGAACGAGGAGGTGGTGGGGTGGGGGGGAAAGATGCGAGTGTGCGATTGGAGAATATGTAACTAATAGAAGTATCATTTTCCCTCAGTACGATCTTTCAAGGAAGAAGGAGGAGGGAAAAAAAATCCATTGAAAGAATTTTCAAAGTGCTGTGTCTTGGTTTGCAGAAAAGGCACAGGGCTGCGTGCCGGGAGGAGGAGGCGGGGAGGAGGAGGGGACCCGACCGCGCGTCTCCGGGACGCGGCTCCCGTCCGCTAGGTGGCAGCCGGAGCCAGCGATTCCTGCAGGCCTCGCGGCGGGACCCGCTCCTCCCGCCCGGGCCTCCTCCGGCGACCAATCGCCTTTGGGAACCGGGGGTCTCTCCCCTCTCTTTCCCTCTCTCTGCCCCCTCCCTCTTCCCCTATCTCTCTCTCTCTCTCCCCGTCCTTTCTTCCCTCTCTCGCCCCCCCCCCCCACCTTCCTCATCCCCACCTCCCTTCCCCATCTTCATCCCTTCTCTCTCACCCTTTTCCCCCTTTTCCTGGGACTCGGACTCGGCCCGCACTGACCGGCGCCCCCCGCAGCAATATAAGAACTTACTACTCTTTTATTAACAATTATTGGAGCGTTCTTTGGAGGTTAAAACAGCCTGAGGATATCAAAAAGGGGAAGGAAAAAAAGGAGGAAAAATCGGGGGGGGGGAGTTTATTTTAAACATCACCTTTGGGATGAAGAGGAACCATTGATTCGGACTGACTTGGGGGGCAATTTCTGCGAATTCCAGGAGTGCTTTTTGTCATAATTGAACCTTTCATTTTAAAACCAAAATATACGTGGGATCAAGGTGGGGGAGAAAAAAAACCAGCAAGTCCCTACTTTGTTTCTTAAAGGAATATAAAATGAGCAGAATCTACTCTAGGGCTGTGCTTCTATGTGAAAAAACAAAACAATACAAACCCAGAATATTTTTCAGGACTCGTTAGAACGGTAAGAGTTTTAATTCCCATTTAAAATTTTCCTAACGTTTCCAATGATCGTCTTCATGCTCATAAAAGCTAAATTTAAAAACTTTTCAGAAGAAAACAAAATAATTCCTGATTCTCTTTTTCACCCATTGCAAGGCATTCTTCCCCTCGCCGTCCCTTCCCCCTCTGGTGTTGGTGTATGTGTGTGTGTGCGTGTGTGTGTGTGTGTGTGTGTGTGTGTGACCATAGACGACCCATACTAATCAGGTCTCAGAGTAAATAGCAGCGCAGGGCGATCTCAATGTAAATTGCGCTTGTCAGAAGCACACCCCCCCACACACACTTTCTTTCCTCCTCCCCTCGCCATCCCCGTCAGTAGGTAGCTGAGAGGGAGGGGAAAGAAAAAAAAAAAAGAAAGAAAGAAAAAGAGGAGGGGGGAGGGGCTTTCCAACCAATGGCGTGCGGGAGGCTTGGCTAACCTTAGCCTCCCATTTTCTCTCCCCCCGATTCAGGGCTCTGACCAGTCAGTCGCCTTTGATTATCAGTTGCCAGCAGCCCTTCTCTTGGCTCCTTGACACGAGCTCCATATAAGGCAGCGATCTCCATAGAAACGTGTCAGTTTCAATAGTAGTGTCAAAGTTCACTATATACAGACATTCGCACAGATCCCCCTTTCGGAAACACTGCTCTGCGAGTCCTCCCGTTTAAACGCATTCAATTTTGGGGTCTCTCTCTCTTCTCTCTCTCTCTCTCTCCTCTCTCTCTCTCCTCCGCCTCTCTCTCTCTCTCAATCTCTCTTTCTCTCTCCTCTCTCCCCTTTCTCTTTTCTTACATATTCTATTAGTTGTTTCCCCGTATTCTTCTTTTTCTCCTTTTTCTCCCTCCTCCTTCTCTCTTTTACTCCATTCCTGCAGAAGAGTGAGGGCTAAACTTAAAAAAAAAAAGAGAGAGAGAGAGGAGGAGGAGGAGGCACCCCTTTCGTATTCTTCTTATCGTTATTTTATACATATATGATTTTTTTTGGAGGGAGGGTGTTGGTTCCCGGCTGAAGAGCACTTATTTAAAATACTAAAAAAAGAACATTTTTGGGCGATCTCCAGGGTTTTTTTAACTAGCTCTGTGTGTTATAGCAGAAGAAGCAGAAGAAGGAGCAAGAAAGAGGAAAAGAAGAGGATTATTTATTCGACCTACTTTGGATGTCTCTCTCGCTTTTTTTTTTTTTTTTTTTTGCGCAATTCTTTTTCTTCTGATTTTGATTTTTTCTGTTCCGCTGTGAATTCGTCGCCGGCGTGAATTATTTCGTGTTTTTCTCCCCCTCCGTCACCTCCCGAAAGAAGAAGGCAGCGAGAGCCCGGCGCCACCGGTACAACAAAAAGAGCAAAGTGTGTGATCCTCCTCGCTGGCTGCCTCCCGCTCTCCAGCGCTGCCTTCCTGAATGGCTGGCTGCGTCCGGCCCTGGACCTGGCCGCCCGACACCAGCGCGCCCTGATCGCCGCCGGCCGCCTCGCCTCGCGCCCGGCTCGGGCTCACCGCGCTCCCCTCAATCCCGAGCCCAGCGAGGGCTCCCGCCGGGACAGCGGCGGCGGCGGCGGCGGCGGCGGTGGCGCGGGCAGCCCCGATCCCCGGCTCGCGCTCCGACTGCGGCCCCGGCTCCAGCTCGGACTCCGGCCCGGGCCCGGGCTTCTCCAGCGGCGCTCGCCGCTGCAGCTGAGACAGCGGCTCCAGAGGCGCCTGCGGCCGCGACCTCCTCCTTCGCCGCCGCCGCCGCCCTCGCCGGCTTCCTCTATGTCTGCTCTGCGGGCGCGCAGCGCGTAGCCCGAGCGGCCGGCCGGCCGGCGGGCGGGCGGGCGCCCGGCGCGGGTGAGCGAGTGTGTGTGCAAGTGTGTGTGCGTGTGTGTGTGTGTGTGTGCGCGGGGTGCGGGCAAGGCGGAGGGTGAGTGTGTGCGCGCGCCGTGGCCCATGCCCGCCGCCCCCGGCGCTGCGCCCCGCGCCGCTCCCGGCTGCCGCCTGTGCCATTTCTGATTTTGCAACTTGGGGGAAGAAGAAAAAAGCGAGAGAAGGGAGCTTGCTCGCTGGGGGGGGGGTGGGGAGGGGGGGAAGGAGAGCGGGCCCCCCCAAGATCGGAGCGCGGGGGGGAGCGGGCGAGGGGAGCAGGGGTGTTGGGGGGGGAGCCTGAGAGCCTGGGGGGGCTGCAAAAAGAGAGAAAGAAAACAGCAGGAACCACAACAAAACGCCAGCAGGGCGGGCGGGCGCGCAGCAGCAGCAGCGGGGCGGCCGAGGCAGTAGCGGCGGCGGCGGCGGCGGCGGCGGCGGCGGAGGCAGCAGCCGGTGCCCAGCTCGGGCTCGGCTCCCGCGACCCCGGGGCGCCGGGCGGGCCCCCCGCCCCCGCCCCCTCCCCCCTTCCCCTTCCCCTTCCCCTCCCAGCGCGCCCGCGCGCCCCGCGGCCCTCGGCGAGCAGCTCGGCTCCCCCCAGCGCTCCCCGGGCCCAAAGATATGGCAATGGTAGTTAGCAGCTGGCGAGATCCGCAGGACGACGTGGCCGGGGGCAACCCCGGCGGCCCCAACCCCGCAGCGCAGGCGGCCCGCGGCGGCGGCGGCGGCGCCGGCGAGCAGCAGCAGCAGCAGGCGGGCTCGGGCGCGCCGCACACGCCGCAGACCCCGGGCCAGCCCGGAGCGCCCGCCACCCCCGGCACGGCAGGGGACAAGGGCCAGGGCCCGCCCGGCTCGGGCCAGAGCCAGCAGCACATCGAGTGCGTGGTGTGCGGGGACAAGTCGAGCGGCAAGCACTACGGCCAATTCACCTGCGAGGGCTGCAAAAGTTTCTTCAAGAGGAGCGTCCGCAGGAACTTAACTTACACATGCCGTGCCAACAGGAACTGTCCCATCGACCAGCACCACCGCAACCAGTGCCAATACTGCCGCCTCAAGAAGTGCCTCAAAGTGGGCATGAGGCGGGAAGGTGAATATTTCTTCCGTGCTTTTTCTCCCGGAGCTTCGCCCGCCTCCCCGGCCCTCTCTCTCTCTCTCCCTCTCTGGCGGGGGTGGCTGCTGTCTGGGGCTGGGGCTCCTGCGGTCCCGGCCCGTCCCAGCTCCCCGCGGTCCCCGTAGCCTTCCTCCCCCGGCGTCTCCCCCACCCCACCCCCTACCCCCCACCCCAGCTCGCTGCCGCTGTCTCCCCCTCCCGGTCTGCGCCCGTCTCCCCGGCTTCTCCACCCCGCCCGCTGCCTGCTCGGGACGGTGCCCCTAGGATCGTGAGCTGTGCTGGAAAATCCCCTCCCTCTGTTTTGGATGTGCTCGGTGTGTGTCTCTTTCCCGCGTGTGCGTGAGGATGCTTGGAGCTGTGCTGGCATGAACTTGGGGGGAGGGCTGCTTATTGCCCCCAGAAAACTCGGTTTCTGTGGTTTTTGTGTTTTTGTTCTTTTTCATTCCCCTTTCCTCTCCACGTCTTCATTGCCCTTTATTTAAGATGGGGGAGGGCTGGAGGAGACTGGAGGATTCTGAACCATAGATCCCTGACTGCATCATCCTTTTGGAAGCTTAGCTTGGAAAAAGAGGAGTGAGATTTATTGCACTTGTAGTTCTAATTAGGAGGGAAGGGGGGGGGTGAGGGGGGGCTTCTGGCCTGTTCACTGGTTCCCTCTCCTCTCCACCGAGCTGGGGCCGCCTCCTCCAGAGCTGTGGCCTTGTTTTCACCCCTCTACTTTCAAAGGAAAGTTTGTGACTGAACCGTGCTTTCATAGTCATGTCATTTTTTTTTAAGCATGATACTCGTTTTATTTCTTCATCAAACTCCACCCTCTGTTTAAATACTGCATACAAATTACAATTTACAACGGCATTTACCGATCCTTCTGATTTGGCTATAATGCATAGACTGCAGCTGGCATGAGCTTCGACATCATTTAATCCCTGTGTTGTATGGCTTTGGTTTCTTTTAACACAACTTTTGATGTTGTATTTAGATATGCTTCATGTTCATGTGGCAAGAAATGCAGCACTTTTGTTATAAATATATCTAGCCATTTACAGTTAAAGTTTATCTCCTGACAATCATTAAAGATGTCTTATAGTCAGATTAGCAAACCAGTCAATTTTGCAGAATGCAGATTACTTCTTCTTGTAATTGACTTTAAAATTATATTTTATATGCCACAAGAAAAGAAATTGAATTTCTTCAGATCTCAAGGAGCAGGCAAATATGACGACTTCATTTCTAGCTCCAGGGAGATTTTATAGGCATCTGAAGAAAAAAAAAAAAAACAACTTTGAATTGTACTCTCATTTAATTGAAAAATAACTGCCAAGTTCAAAACTATAATTAGAAAAAAGTATTCTAGCCAGTTATGTTTTAAGAGTTTAAATTGCATTGAGGTTTGCATTAAAATGAGAATCAGTGCAAACTTAAGAAAATAGTGTACAACCTGAAGTAAGAAAGCTACATCTACATGGACATATCTATATTAATTTGTTGGGGGGGGAGAGTTCAGTAGCCCTAACTTTTCCTAAAGTTGTCTTTGTTTACATGGCAATTTAAAATGCTGGCACTGTTGAAGTAAAACATATACATAAAAAAAAAAAACTTTGGTCAGCTTTAAGAACTCAAAGCATGCTTACGTTCTGCATTCAGATGGTTAATGAATCCAGTGTTTTTGCAGTTGCAAGCTCGTGCATTCACTGGGCAAAAGCTGGCTGCAGGTTGCTGTGGCACCTCACAGGACAGACATTAATTATATTTTCCACTTTTTTCAATAATGTTTGGCTACTGTAAGTTCAACTTCTTTCTTGATTTTTTTTTTCAATTTTCTGTTGCTTTTAACAGTGAGAACTTTGTGTGGGGTGATGGGGAGGAGGGTATAGGGGAGGGGTGCAGGATACTTGTTTTCTATTCAAAAGTTGTAAGTGGTGAGTAGGGTATGTAACTTCTGTCTATTTTAAGGATAATTCCATAGCATTTTTAGAGAATATGGAAATGTTTTGAATAAAACCTGCTTGCTTGCAAATGAAGAGGCAGCTAGGCATGTGCCTAGAACCACAACCTTTTCTCTGGTTTCGCCAGGTTTTTGCTTTTGTTTTACCCTGATTGGGTTCCTTCTGGAGGGGTGAGTGGGATGTCATTAATCTGTGTGTGACCTTGTGGTGGTCGAGGGGTTGGGGTGCGCTTTCTCGGTCAGGCTGGGCTGTGGGGGGGAAGCCCTTAACTCAGGCCTAGTTCTGCCTGGGTCTGGGGTGGACAAGAGCGCCCGAGATGGCCGGGCAGACCGAGCCACGGAGCTGGAGGGCTTCGCCCCCACGCCGTCTTCCTCTGGGTGTGGGCCGGGAGTGAAGGCCAGCGCCAAGGAAGATGCTCGGCGCTGGTGGCCGCGGGAACGAGCCTCGGCATTGTGTCGGTGCGCTGCGGGGCGGCCCGGGCTGTTCGCAAGCCCCCTGGATGCACATTGCCTCTTTTCTCTCTTTCTTTTTGTCAGCGGTTCAGCGAGGAAGAATGCCTCCCACTCAACCCAATCCAGGCCAGTACGCCCTCACCAACGGGGACCCCCTCAACGGCCACTGCTACCTGTCCGGCTACATCTCGCTGCTGCTGCGCGCGGAGCCCTACCCCACGTCGCGTTACGGCAGCCAGTGCATGCAGCCCAACAACATCATGGGCATCGAGAACATCTGCGAGCTGGCCGCGCGCCTGCTCTTCAGCGCCGTCGAGTGGGCCCGCAACATCCCCTTCTTCCCGGACCTGCAGATCACCGACCAGGTGTCCCTGCTCCGCCTGACCTGGAGCGAGCTGTTCGTGCTCAACGCAGCCCAGTGCTCCATGCCGCTGCACGTGGCGCCGCTGCTGGCCGCCGCCGGCCTGCACGCCTCGCCCATGTCCGCCGACCGCGTCGTGGCCTTCATGGACCACATCCGCATCTTCCAGGAGCAGGTGGAGAAGCTCAAGGCGCTGCACGTCGACTCGGCCGAGTACAGCTGCCTCAAAGCCATCGTGCTGTTCACGTCAGGTGAGGCTGCGGCCGCTGGGAGGGCCAGGCAGGCGCCGGGAGCGCCCGCCCGCCGGCCCCGCGCCGCGCCGCGGCTCCTGGGGTGGCCAGGGCCCTCGTCGGTCCGCGGGAGGCCGGGCCGGGCCCGGAGCCTGCGGTGCCCGCGCGAAGGAAGCGGCCGGTGGCGCCGCTGCCATCTTGGGAGCGCGGCGGTGCGGGAGACGAGGCGGTGCGGCTGCGGGCCGCTCGGTGGCCCGGCCCGGCCCGGTCCAGCGGCCTGGAGTCCCGCGCGGGGCGGCGGCGGCGGCGGGCGCGTGTCTGGCCGGGTTGGCGGGCGGTGGAGGGGGGGTGACGGGGGAGGCGGTGCCGTGGATCCGTCTGGCTGCGCGCGTGTGTGCGGTGTGCATGTGTGTGCGATGTGTGTGTGCGCGCGTGTGTGCCGGAGCTCGGCGTTTCTGGGGGAGGAGAGGAAAGGAAGGGAACGTGGGAATGTGGCTTTCTCCTCTGCGTGGCACGATCCCTGGCTGAGTTTCCCGACACAGTGAGACACACACACACGGAGAGGTGGCAAGAGGAGAATCCGCGCAAATAAATCATAAATAATCCCGCTTTATGGCTGCCTGATTTTCCCTTATCGGAAACCATTCATGTTTGCAGTTGCTGAGGTTATTGAGGGTCGTAAAAAATGGATTCGATCTAAACAAGAAAGATAAAAAACAAAAGCAATGCCGGAGAACTGGCAAGTATGCGAGGATTCCCGCCCGGAGATAAATCTCATAGCCCATGCAAAGTGCCCGAACGTTGGAAATTTAACAGGGTGCCTTAAAAATATCAAATTAAATGTAGGCAGTGGTAACATGCATGTTAACAATTTCTCTTATGATAGATGGTTCAAATTAACTTCCAGGAAAGTGCATTAGCGCAGCCTTTGAAGGCTCTCGTCTGAGCCTCTGAGAACACTGCCCCCCTTTTATTATTGTAACCTGCAAGAGGGAAACATATAAACACCCAGGACAGCAGGTAATGGGGGGAAATATAAACAAAGCCAGAAAGGACGATGGTGGGGAACAGAGCTGCTTAGACTGGGTCTCTGGCCTTGCCCACTGTGAGTAGAGTTAGCTGCCGTTTTTTACCACCATTATTGGCGCTATTGTTTTTAATTCCTCCATTCAGAGAACAAATAAACCATCCTAATAAATCTATCCTAGAGCCAGGACCTCCAAAGGCCAAATTAAAACCATTCTTGAGGAGGGATGGCAAAACCCCTCTCCCAAGGCCTTGCTGAACAGTAAGCAGTGGTATAATCTATCAATATTTCCTGGCTTTCATGCGTGAAGAATCGTATTTACATTGTATTAAAATGACTCTTAAATTTGCACAATATTGTAATGTAGCAAATGTAGTATTAATATCGATCTGAACAGCAGATAATTTATTTAGACAAGAGCATCTCATTTGTATGCAGGGTGGCCTGAGCCGTGGACTTGGACTGCCCCCCTTTTACTTTCAGTGCAAATGCAGGTCTGCTAGTGGGAGAGGGAGTTATTCTTTGCAAGAGGATAAAGTGAGAACCTTAAAACAAATGGAAGATTTATTGAATCGCCTCCTCGGTGTGTGAATGCGTTTTATCTTAATAAGTCTTCTTGATGGAAACGTGTTTTTCAAAAGTGACAAAGAGCCTGGGAAGTAGCGACCCGGCTGCTTTAGTTCTGGCAGGCCTAGAGCCTGGCTGGCTCTCTGCTACCCAGCTCTTTAGCCAAATTAATCAGGAAGCAAGCCAGTGTCGGGGAAGCTGGGGTTTTAAAATCTCACCCAGTGAGGTGTCTTGAAGCAGAAATGTGACTTGGAGCTGGACAGAGGTCTTCTCAAGCAAAGTCTCCCTCCCTTTTCCTTGTCCCCTCCTAAGGTCCTTTGAACCCCCTTGACTTTCCTGATCTCCTGCCCTTTCCCAGAGAGAGGCGAGGACTGTGCAGGCTGCAGGGAAGATTGTGGAATTATTCATGCTTTTCTTTCAACTTTCCATCCTAAAATGTCCCTGTGAAAAGTCTTCCTTTTTTTAAAAAAAGAAAGTTTTCCCAAAGACATTTCTTAAACCAAGTCTTCAAGGTGCAGGGGAGGCCAAGAAGTGAACAATGACATTATTTTGTTGGGAAAATTGCAAGACTATCTGAAAATGGAAATAGAGCTGTCAGTAGTAATTCACCCCCCCCTCCTCCATATAACACATTTCCACTTTTGACTAAACTTGTTTTGATTGCTAGCCAGAAGGGAATTCATGGGAAGCCTTCTCAAAGTCATCCAACTTTTAAGCAAACTTTGAATGATGGAAAAGACAGTTTTAGACATATTGTCCAACGAGGTTTGCTCCGGCTAAGTATTTGAAGCTGGCACGGGGGTTCCCTGTGGTGGTTTTCACATTTGGCCTCCGGATGGTATGTTTAATCCTTAATATTCTGGACGGCATCCAAGGACGAGGTCATGACCTGAACTTACTTTAAAAAAAAAATTCATTAATTCATACACCTAAATATTTTCTCAAATAAATGAGACTTTCCCTGAAAGGAGCCATCTAGTTAACATAAATACAATAAATCCATTTTCAGCACAATAATAACTTTGATTTCTAGTTATGGCAGCTGATTACATCTATATTTCCTGAACACTAAACTCTTCTGAATGCACAACATGAAATACATTCTCTGCACCACAAAGGCTAAGCCGGGACGGCCTGAGCGGTAATGGTTATTTATTTACATAATTTCTTTTCCATACACTGTAGAAGAAATATCGAGGGTTCCAACATTGACACTCCCGTATAAAAAGCGAGACATGGATTTTGCACATTCTGCCTCCTTTTCTTATCTGGGGTATAACTCATGGAGTGTAAATATATACTCGATCTCACCCCCTGCTCACCTAGTTTTGCTACCTCAACCACCTACTTGGTCTGAGAGCTCACAGTGTCACTCCACAGTTGGGGGAATCCTGTGGCAGAAATATCTGGAGAAGGAATTAATATCTAGAGTGGGAAGCCAGACCCAGTCTAGGGCTCCTGCCCTGGAGGAGGCCACAGTGCTGGCCGGCTGGCACTTTGCAGCAGGGGCCCAGTTACAGGCATCCTACCTTCAAAGCAGGAAAGAACCCTGACGAGGAAGCCAACACAGGGCCCAGGCACGCCTTTCCAGCTCCCTTGGAGTTGCCTAGCTGGGGGACAGGTAGTGACCTTGCACGCTAGGGGCCTTAAGTGTAAACATCAGATGCATATTTTACAGATCCAAAGAGATGCCATGTGGATCTTTAAAAAAAAGAAAAATCTGCTGGGGTGCCAGTGAGTCCCTTGCATGCTGCTTTCTCTAAGGCTGAGTGGGATCCTGTGCCATAAGGGGCAGATAAAGCCTGTAAAGCAAGATATATGTAAATATGAGTCTGCCCAGGGGTCATAGAGCAGGATCAGGTTAGCCTGCAGAGCTAAGGGCAGACCTCAGGGTCCCCTCTGCAAGCACTGAAGCACCAAAGTGCTCCTGCCCACAGCCTGCTAGCCATAAAATCTCCCTGACTTCCCAAGTCAGGCTAGTGTGGATGCAATCGAATGGCTGGCTGGAGTCATTAGACATCTGAGAGGAACCCAATCTGGATCTGGGGTCAAAGGAGACCTGCCTCAGAAGTTCTTGAATTATCACTAGTTTTATTTGTATTTTTGCTCAAGGCCATAGCCTTGTAGATGAAGGTGTTAGAATGCTTTGTAAGTCCCAGTTCTTGAAATAGAGACATAAAGCTCAAGAAACTCAACAGACACAGGTTCCGCTTTGAATCATTCTCTGTGTCATCTTTGGGTTACACTTGCCCATTCACAATTAGACAGTGTCCTTTGGTGGGGGGGCAGGCATCGCCATGCATGCATTTCTTCACAGATCTATCTATATATTAGCAAACTCCGCCTTTGATCTCTAGTCAACCTCCTGACTGGCTAAGGGCTCCTCTGTGATCTTCCTGTTGTTTTTTTTTTTAATATTTATTATTAATACAGGAAACAACATGGGTGTTTGAACTAGGAGAAGAAGCCTTCCACCTTCCCCTCCACTGGCTTGCCTCTGATTAGTTGATACAGTATAAGCTGCTGTCTCAAAATAGTTTTAGTAGACCAAGAAGAGCCGCTGGTTGACATGAGATTAACACATAGGTTTTCAGACGTTTCCTTGCATATAAGTGCATTTTTCTCTTAGTCCTGTGACAGGAAGCCTGTCTCCCCAAATCCTTCTTCAGCCCCCACTGCCCAGTTCTCAAGCAGCAGCAGCAGCTGCCCCCAGCCCAGCTTTGTGTCTGATCGCTGAAGTTGTCTCCTTTCTGCAGCCTGAAGTAACTAAGCCATATATTCCTTCTGATTATTATACAGCTTACAGAGATGTGACCAGTTTTCAATTACTTGATCTAAGGCACCGATAGAAGTGTTCACCCTCACTAAGGATTTGCTGCAGACTTCTTGCTTGCATAGATAGTGGATCGCAAATCCTATCTTGCTAAAGCCTGGACTTGATCTGATTGCAGGCACTGCCAGCCTACGATTCCTTACCCCCCTCCCATGCGTCTTCTGTGCACCACACAATCTAGGTTCTCCTGCTTGGGGTCCTTTGGGTTTGAGAGAGGGACTCCCAAGAAGTGTTTTAGAGCCGCCTCCAGGCTGCCTATTTCTTCAGGGCCCCTGGACACCCCCAAAATCCAGGGCAAAGGGGGCAGAAGTCCTTCCTTTAATGAGCACAGCGGAAAAGATGCTCCCCTGCAGGCGGAGGCCAGGTTGCTCCCTATAGCAAACATGGCTCCAGCATCGTACATTATTTAACCCAAAGGTGAAAGAGGAAACACAAAGGAACTAGAGAGAGTGTGTCTGCAAGTGTGCGCTCCTCTCTTCGGCTCCCCTAGGCTCGGTGGGGGTTTGATTTATATTTTTATTGGTCTTGGGGGCTGAGGGGAAGGAAATAGGGAAGAAGGAGTAGGGAGCCACGGGGAGGATTTTTCTTTTTCCTCCAATTTTTTTTTTTTCACCCCTTTGCTTCTTATTTAAAAAAAAAAAAAAAAAAAGGAATGGCGTGTTGTTTGTGACCTTGCTGGTGGCTGACCTAACCGTGTGCCCCTCCCCTGGTCTCTCCTTGCTGTGGCCGCGCGGGCAGATGCCTGTGGCCTGTCGGATGCGGCCCACATCGAAAGCCTCCAAGAGAAGTCGCAGTGCGCGCTGGAGGAATACGTGAGGAGCCAGTACCCTAACCAGCCCAGCCGCTTCGGCAAACTGCTGCTGCGGCTGCCCTCGCTGCGCACCGTGTCGTCCTCGGTCATCGAGCAACTCTTCTTCGTCCGTTTGGTAGGTAAAACCCCCATCGAAACTCTCATCCGCGACATGTTACTATCCGGGAGCAGCTTCAACTGGCCTTACATGTCCATCCAGTGCTCCTAGACCTTGGGCGCTTCCCACCTGCCCCCAGCCCCTAGAGACTCACAGCACCGGCGGGGGGCCGTGGACTCCAAAGCGGCGGAGACACCAGGCAGCCGATGCAGGGTGCGGCAGGGCCGGGCAGGCGGGGAGGAGGGCCGGGGGGGGGGGTGGCGACAGGAGCCGCCCACCGCGCAGACGGGCAAACCGAAGCTGCAAACCTGGAGGAAAAAAAAAAAGAGAGAGACTCTTTTTAGTATCAGATCCGGGAACACGTTGGAAAGGAAAGAAAAGAGACCCTTGTGTCTGGTGAGAAAAAGAAAACCTATTTGGGAAGAGAGGACCATGAAAATTTTACTAAAACAGAAGGAGACTAATGGACCTTCCAGGATTTATTGTGGACGGATGTGGATATATTCTGTACAGAAAACAACACCCATGAAAGTGGACGGAATCCTCTGTAGAAACACACACACACAGACACACACACCACACACACAGACATTGTTATTCATTTTGTAAAATACTAGTCTTTATTTTCATTTTTTTGTAAAATTTAAACATCGTATGCACATAAAAAAAAGAAACAAGAATTAGGGGAAAATAACATTTTCCAAATAATTATAAAAAATTGTCCTGTGTCTATGTATCTATATCTGTTTTGTATTTTTTTCTGGTTCCAAACCAGATTTCCTGTGATTCTATACTAATAATTTTTGATATAACCCTTTGCTTCTTATAATGAGTGCGATATATGTTGTCGAGGCTGTTCTTCAAGAATTAAAATCGAAGTGAAAATTTAAACAAAAAATAAAAAGAATTTAGCAAAACCCACGTGTCTGGTTGCTTGACAGATGTCATCAATGCAAGAGAACCCTCCAATTAATTTCCACTCCAATTATTATTAGAATGGGGGGGAGAGGGAGGCAACTTTAAGGTTCATTACCAAGTTGGCTGGATTTATTTCCTAAAACCAAGGAGCTGCTTGGGGATTGTAAGTGTGGAAGGCCAGGCTCTGCGTGGGACAGAGTGGGCAGGGAGAGCGCCCTTTGGTGCAGGTGTGGGCAGCAGCCATGGCGACCTTGTAGGTAGTGGGCAGCCAGCACCCAGCTGGCTGGGAGGCTGGGACAGACCTGGTCCCCGTAGGGTGGAGTCTGTGCTGCCAGCTTCAGCCTCTGCAGGTGGGAACATGCCTGGCTGGAGAGGCATGGAGCCCTGGACATAGAGGTTTCAGGACAGAAAGATGCCTCTGCACTTGGCTGTGACTAGAGGCTCAGCCTCTTCCTAGCCCTTCTCTAAAGAGAATTGGGGTCTCAGCTGTGAGCCCTGGCTTTGCTCCCCCTATGGTTTGCTAAAGAGCTGGCTATGCTTTGCCCTTCACTCCAGACCCTGTGACAGGGGTTCCCTGGAGGGCCCTCCAAGCTCCGTTGGACATCTGGAAGGGCCCCCCTTGTGGCACTTAGACTTGTGGACCTGGAACCTGGGGGTCCGGGAGCTGGACTGGAGCTGCTGATTTTTTTGAGAAGCTTCATTGAAGTCCTCGTGGACTTTTCAGGGCAGAAACCTCCTCCTGAGGCCTCTGCTTGGGGGTGCGAGGGAGGGTGCTCTCTGTAACAGCTTTCAGAGCATGAATGTTTTATAGGATCTGAGTTGGCGCTGCAAGAACACACATAGCCAAGGGAACTTTTTCTTAATGTATTAATAAAGCCAGGTCTTTTAAAATAATACCTCTGCTTCTCCCCTCACCTTCTCCCCCAGCCCCAAACAGCCATGGATGAGGCCAAAGCTATACTTTGAGAAGTCAGTGGCAAAGTTTGCTCTCAGTTTGCTGTCTAGAAGTCTCCAGGTGGCTCCAGTCCACCTAAAGTTTTAATGTTCCGGGTATGGTGCAGCCTGGCACCACTTTCTATGAAGAAGCCCCTGCAGGTCTGCCCGGGGATGGGCCTGAGCCCTAGGACAGCTAGACTGATGAGGTGTGTGGGTGTGGAAAGCCCCCCTGGGGCCACTGGGTCTCTCCTGCCTTCCTGCAGGTCCCACCCAGGTCTGGGCCTCATCCTTTGCACCACACCCAGGGACAATGTTTTGGGGGCCTAGGCTGAATCCTTTGCAGGCTGGGCACCCAAGGCAGGAGGGGTGTGGGAAGAACTCATTCAACTGCAGACCACCTCCCAGGGAGTCTCACCGGGCCTTCCTGGGGGCAATGCTGGGGGTGGGGGAGGGGAGCTGAGTTGCCTCCAAACTCTCACCCATCTTCCCTGCCTTTCTTGAAATGAGATGTAAATATATTCATTACAGTGTGATCCCTCTGATGAAAACAGATAAACATTTTCCTAGGTCAGAAACATATTTTTCAATTAATTTCAATATGGAGGTACAAGGCACCCAGTGTGGGACTGGTCTGGGAAACCAAGGCCCCGGTGTAAGAAGCACTTGTTCCAGGGGCTCCAGGGGAGACAGTACTAACTTGGCTCTTGCTGGACAGGGCCAGGGACATTGCCTACAGCCGACAGGATCCCAGTGACCTTTCTAAATAAGCCTGGGTCTAAACTGGGTTGGGGCGGGTGGGCAGAGGACCAGCACAGCATAGGAAGGAGAGCTGGCCTTCCCGGGGTCTCACAGAGTCCCTCACAGGCTTGGTCTAGGAACCTGGAGGCTCGGCGCAAAGTAGAAGAGATGCTCTCTGCTCGGTTCTCAGGCAGCCCCACCTGGGGGGCTGCAGGTAGGGGGTTTCCATCTGCCGTCTCCTGGGTGGCTGGGGTGGTCCCCGCCTGCATTAGACATACGGAGACAGTCATCTTAAGAGGTCTCTGTATCTCAACCAGAAACATGGAACCTCCTGGGGACTCCGAGGCCCTGTGGGCGCCTCCCCCCCACCCCCCGCCCCCGCTACGCCCGCAGAGCCGGACAGGGGCCGCGCTGTCCGCCCGTCGAGGCTTCCCTCTCTCAGGGCGCACGCAGTCCAGCCGCAGGAATCTGCTCGCACTAAGGGAAGGTTTAGAAACTGAGACGGAGACACTGGTTGAGGCTTCCGACGATCAGGAAGCCTTGTCTCTGCTCCCAGCCATCTAAACGCTCCTTGGCCCAGCTGACCCGTGGCCGGTGCGGGGCGGGGGTTTCGGGGAGTTGTTAGGGGATGAGGGGTGGGGGGGAGGTAAGGGCCGGTCGCCCCAAGGAGGAGCAGCCCAGGAAAGTCCGGGGTGGCCGTGCTCTAGATCCTGGATGTCCTCAGACCCTGGGAGCCAGTGGGCAGAAAGCCGCCTGGACCGGGGGCGTCTCTGCCTTGGGTGGTCACCTGGAGGCCCCTGAGCAGCGAGCCGCGTTGGAGCAAAAGGCTCCAGGAGGAGCCCTGGGCCCCGGGTGTGAGGCCCGCGGGCAGGTGTAGGTCAGACCGGCCGCTGGGGATGCGCGGAGAGCGGAGCTGGTGTCACTGAGGGGTGGGGAAGTGTAGAACCAACAGCCCCCTACCCCGCCCACCCAGGGCCAGAGGAAAGCCACCTTAACAGGTGGAGAGCGGCCCACACAAGGTGACTTCCTTCTGGAAATTACCTGTGACATCTAAAAGCCAAGCGTTCCCTTTTCTAACCCAAATACTTGCTGGGTGATTGAGAATCTGAGGGGCCTTTGAAGTCGGTTTAAACTACTTTAGCCACCCAGCTTTGCTGAAAACATCAAAAAAAGACTGTCTTGGGGCTGGCTCTCCTCCAGGAATCTCTAGGGACCCGGGGCTGCGGCCCTCAGCCGCCGTGGAAGGACAAGGACCGGCCCAAGGGAGTTAAAATCTGACCTTTGGCCCCGACACGCACAACTCAACCTGCGACAAGGCCTGGCCGAAAGCCCTCGGGTGGGGGATGGGCCCACCCCACCCCCCACCCCCACCCCCGACCACTTAGAGCTTCTGGAACTCTGCCCCTCGGGGGGGTTCAGGCTCACGGGTCTCTGGCGGCTGCAAAGGGGGTCGCTCCGCTCCTGGAAGCCCCGCGGGCCACCTCTGCTCCAGGAGCGCCGAGGATCTGCAGTACCCCCGCACCCAAGGTTACCTGAGCTAGTCTGCTTGAAACAGGCAAAAGTTGATTTTTATTTATTTATTTTTTGAATCCTCCTTCTCCACCTCCGCTGGTAGGCAGTCCTTCTATCTCTTACAGCGGCAGCATCACCTCGTAAGCTTCTCGATGTCTCAGAACACATCACCTGAACGTCTCCGCAGTGGGAAACCACGAAGGAGCGCTGGGGAGGGGATTGCGGGGAAACCCAAGTGGGGAACTAATAAAACTCTTGTTAGAGGGCCTGCTCGGATCCGTGGCGTCACTGGGCCTTTTGCTCGGAAAGCCAGAGTTGTATTCCTAAATGAGTTAAAGACCCATTTACCTCTGTCGTGTTCTATTCATCAAGCCCCAAGTTGAGAGTTCCTAACATGAAACTATTTGTTTGCTTACACAACCAGCTGGGCGCAATTTCACGTCTGAGATATCTATCTGAAAGCGCCCCTCATTTATTATCTCTCCTTGTCAGCGAATCCATTTTCCAGCTCCCCCTCCCCCCTTTGGATTATTTATTTATTTAGGGGGTGGGGGGGGGGGTACTCCTCTGCCTGGGAGGACCTGGGTCTGGAAGGCTCCCAGGGGAGTGGCCGCTCCTACCCGGTGTCTGCGTGGACCAGGGTCGCGGAAGGCGCGTTCGCCGCCACCGCTGACCCCAGCGGCCGGCGGGTGGGCCCGCCCGGAGACGACAGAACTGCCTTTCTGCCTGGATGTCCTCCCGGCTAGCTCGTCCCAGAGTCAGCCACAACCACCTGTGCGAGGCAGGGGTGGGCGGAGGCCGGCCCGGGGAGTTCACGAGCCTCTCTTCCGGAGTGGGGGACCCGAGATACGAGATACGACCCGGATTTGAGAGATGCTTTACTCAAAGCCTCACCTAGTCCCTTGGGGCCAATTTCTTCTCCGGGGGCCCCGGAGCGCGGAGTGAGTAACCAAGATGTAAATAGTTGTGTGATGGGCTGGGGGAGGAGGTGCGGGGTGGGGTTGGGTTGGGGCGGGGGGGGGGGGGGGACGCAGCGCATTTATTGTGTGTGCTGAGGGAAGAGGGCTGCACGTGGTTTCAATTTTGAAGCACAAAGAAATAACAGGCAATGCAGAAAATAGGTTTATGAATGTAATTGAGAGGAAAGAAAACAATTAACACGGTGCAAGGTTGCACACTCGGTTGGCCACACCTCACCTTCTCCTCTACCCCAATTTTGAGCAATCCGGGATCATGGGAATAGAGTGGATCCAGGCAGTTGGAGCCAGCTGACAAGGCAACCCCTGAAGGAGATCACAGTGATGGGTGGATAATGTGTCTATCCATCTCCTAGTCGGCTGAGGCCTCCTCCAACCCAGCTGAGAGAAAGAGATCAAATCCCCAAGCCCAAGGTATAAAAGAGCCCCAGTAGTGAAGGTGGAAAGGAGAAAGGGGTGTCTGTAACCGAGAGGAGGGAGGAAGAGAGAGAGATAGCCAGGGATTTCTTTAAGACAGACCAGGCTGGTCTCCGCAAGCTATCCTATTGTGTTGATTTAGGAAGACATTTGCTGTATATAACGTTTAACGCTGATAATATCATTGCACAGCCAGATAAATAAAGCGTTGGCCCAACAGTGGGGTCAGCGATCGATCTCTAGGCTCAGAGGAAAAAGGAGAGAGACAGGGTCGTGCACGAGCCTCTGTGTGCTTGTCAGTCGGCATGCATGAGCCTGAGTGTGTGTGAGCGTGAGGGTGCGCGAGAGAGAACCGAGTCTTCAGCTGGCCAAGAGGCTCATTAGCATTCCTAACCCATGGACCTGCGCTGACAACTAACAGAGATATCCCGCTCACCACCAGGCCTCCTCTCCTTTTGTCTTCAGATCTGAAGGAGAAAAAGATTTCTCCGTGGAAGCTGGAGCCTGAACTTATATTTGGTTGTTGGAGATTCTGGGTATTAAAATAAAAGAAAAGAAAAGATCCTAGGATCTTGCCTGATCTTTTACTCTGCTTTTAGAAACTTTCATCCCCAAGAAGGAAACTTTTTTGCTGTAATAGGCTTGTTGAAACTCCAAGATTAAATGAGACAGAAAATCCTCTGAAAAATATTTTGCCTTTTCTCCTTGTTGACACACAGAGAGGTGGATGTTTATATGTTTGGCTCACAGACACATGTAAAGCTGGTACTTGTAGTTAAAAGATTTCTAGACTATAGCAACCAGGGGTTGTTTGAGCTTTTTGTTTCTCTTCTTTCTTCAGCTTGCTTTTGTTTTTGTTGTTGTTGTTGTTGTTGTTATGATGAAATTCATTTTATTTTCTATAATAAATACCCTGCTTATTACTTTATTGCTCTTCATTGTTTAAATGAACTTCTTTCAAGATTAAATAAGATCTAGTTTTTGAACTATCAGAAATAAGCAATTTTAGAGGTCTCCACTATTTAAAGAAACATTTAAAAATAATATTCATTCAAGCAATTTTAATCACCTTACACCTATTTGGGAGAAAAGTGTGTTTTCACCATATTTCACAGGGATAAATATGTATCCACTTTGCTTTCCTAGATCCTCTGCCTTGAACCACCATCAAAGGAGGCAGATAGTGTACAAATTATCCCATGTTGACAGATGTTTGTCACTTAGTAACTTCTTTCCAAGTTTTTTTCCCCTCCCCTAAGCCTTCTTTCCAGCATGCTTTGTTGTTTTAAAATATGCATGTCTCTCACTGGAATGCCAGTCACGAGTGCAAACTTTGTGTCCAACCTCCCACATGAAATGATCCTTTTAGAGGGAACTCGATATGTCTCAATCTGCACTTCACTCAAAGCCTCTGAGTACCGGCCACTCACTCACTGGTCCTGGCTCCAAAGTAACTCAGCAGAAACGAGTTTCCTACTAAAAAATCCCCTCGAATGTCTCCCAGGGAAGAAATATAGCTCCTATAATTAAAGGAGGCCACGTCCAGAGGGGGAATGCAGCCGGCAGCCAAAAAAAAAAGTAAGAGTTTTATTTATTTGCTGATTGAACTTGTATTGTCATGAGCAGCAGGTTTATCCACACTGAAACTCCTGGAGGTGTGTGCACAAGAGGGAGAGGTGGAGAGGAAGGGGGAGGGAGAGATGACATAGAGTGGGGAGAATGGAGTGAAGAGGACAGCTGGGGGAAAGGAAAAAATGATCTGTGGGACAATGTAGGGAAATTTCTTTGCACAGGCTTTGAGTAAAAACTTGTAGTGAGAAATATGGGGGGGGAGCTCAGAGGAGATTAAGGGGTAATTCTGGTAAATTCTTGAAAGCAGGGTATCATCAGGAAAAGGGGGACTCTCACTGCTTTCCCTAGAAAAGTAATGTGACGGCAGGAAAATTATTAGCTGTGCTGTGTGTGGCGGTTTCGGTATGTGGGGGGGTGGAATTATGAAGAGAGGAACCAGAGAGGAGGGAAGAAGTTTCAGGACTCCAAACAGAGGTGTCAGGGAACCAGAAGCCCTCCACACTCCTGGGCAAAAGTTTGCCTAGGAGGTGTGGATGTGAAAGCTACTCTAGAAGACATCATCTTTGCATCTTCTTTTTTAATTGGTTTCTTCAATTGGTGCTCATTCTGGCCTCAGACCCGCTTCCAGGATGGTTCAGCCCCTGAGATGAAGAACACCTCCCAATCTCTTGGACCACCCCCCACAAGCTCCAAATCAGGAGTACTCAGCCTGAGCAGCTCATTTCTATTAAAAAGGCAAAACTTGAGCACTGATGAAAAACAGATGATTTTTTTTTTCCTCCCTCTCTGAAACAGTTACTCTCTTCTACTGATGTGAAGTGACGTCAGCAAGGCCTGTCCTATCCCCTTGGAGAGAAGGGAGTGAGGAGGAGGGGATGGAAGGAGGGAGCTGGGAGAAAGAGCTAAAGAAAAAGAGAAAAAGCAAACCGGAGGAAGAGAGGACCGCAAGGGAATGAGTCTTCTACACTCGGGGGGCCCCAGTCCCACCAACAGTGGGCAAAACAATGCTTGCGAAGCCGGGGGTTGGTAGAATACCTTTCTCTCCTCTACCGCGATCTACATATTCTAACATACGGAAAGCTTACAGGCCCTGTGCCCTTATAGAAGCCGATAATGCATTAGCTCTCAGCAATATTTACAGCACCACTTTTAATACACACCAGATGGTTCGCGACTGTGCCGCCCCAGCCAGCTCACTCCTCGATTTTACTCGGCGGCACTTTGTTGCAATTACGCTCCATGCTGAGACCAATTTTATTGGTGACCTATTTTTCATATTTTGTAGCATTTTATGTTTTAAAAAAAACACACACACACCTCCTCTCTGGCCTTTTTGTAAAGGGCAGCGCGCAGGAAGGGAGAGCTTAGGAGGACGGCGGGACTGTCTAGGTGGATATTAATATTTATCATGATGTTCCATACCTCGGGTTTAAGTGAGTCAACCGGATAGACATAAGTACTCCGGTCATTATGTTTGTTCACTCATCCCCCTGTTTGTCAGACCCCCACGGACTGTCTACACGGCGCGCTTGCCTCCGAGTCAATACATCCGACCATAAATATTGTATTCCATTAATTATCACGCCACTGGCTGATCCCGGGCGCCGGCGTCCTCGAGCGACGCAGGGCAAATGAGGACGCTTCCTGAGCAGATTTCTAGGCTGGGAACCCGCGGAAATTGCCGCAGAGCCTGGGAATTCCTAGAGCCCGAGCGCCCGGCTCCACTCGGGCTGGGCCCAGACCGGCTGGCTGGGGAGGGAGGCGGCTGCGGAGGCCCGACGCCCCCAGGAGCGCTCGGTACCTGTTATCTTGCCACGCAGAAGGCCACAGGGAGAATCCCATTTGGCACACCGGGAAAGGCTTTCAACTTTATCTCCTGTCATGTAAATATCCCCGAGTGCCCGACTGTGGACTTTGTTTTGCCCCGAACAATATAAATATCCTATTTGCTACCACGCAGGTGTGCGCTTCCTAGTCGGACTCTCTCTTTTTTTTTTCTCCCTCGTTTATAGTAACTCTATATACCCACCCCATCCCCTGTTTTAAAGAAGAAGAAAAAAAATCACAGATGTTTACTTTATGGATATAACCTATACCATGGTTAGGCTGAGAATAATATGCCTCAACTCACAGTCATTTAGCAAATAATAGAGGCGTTCTGGATGCTTTCCAACGTTACACATGTACTTGGTCATAAAATGATACGTGAAAAAATTAACATCTGCTTTCCTAAAATAAAGTGTGCCAAGTAGCTTTTTATGAATGCGTTCCTCATTTTAAAAAGAAATATGGAGAGATAAACTGGCACCCAGATGTATAGCATATTTATAATGGTTTTCGGATTTAAAGGTAGTGTATTCATTGCACAAGGCATTTTAGAACTGATGGTTTAAAAACTACTTAACCCCAGACATCTTCGCATCCTGAAGAGTCTTTCCCATTTTATTATTTAAAGAGGAATTTGTCATTGTGTATCAAGGGAGAACTACAGCAAGTCCGGGCACTGCAGCCTGAACTCAACAGAAATTCCAGCTCGCCTTTTATTTACCTAATTTCTCAGCAAGGTTCCCAGGCCCTTAAGAAGGCAGAGCTGGAAAGTTTAGTTGGGCTCTTTTTTGTTGTTGTTTAATTCCACTATTAGGAAATGAGGCCTACCTTTGAATTATTTCATTAGGGTTTGGCCTTTTGGGGGAAGGGGTGGGAACCATAATCATTAGTGGCTTTTTATTATTTCTACAATAAATGGCTAGATTCTTTGTTGAATAAGCTGCTTGAATGTTTTGCAGATGTTCCACTTAGACCAAATCTGACCCCCTATTTCCTCCCAAATAAGTCGCTTAAACTCTCCCACTGCTCGGGAGCACACTCCCCCATCCTGGCAACTTTATAAGTGCGGGGCATACTCTTATGAAATTTCCACCTAACTGCACACACACACATACATTTACACACACACGCACTCCCACCCACTGAGCCTCTGAGCGTGGCAGAGGGTAAGAGAAGATAAAAAGAGAGAGAGAGAGGGAAACTGGTGGGGCGGAATGGGGTGGAGGAGGGAAGCCAGCACAGTGGTTACACCCTGAGCAGAGCGCGCCCGCCCTGGGCCCCTCACGCCTTCTTTGTGCCTCGGGTTTGAAACATGGGGGGTGGCCCCGGTCCGCGGGCCCCAAAGTGCCAGGAATCTTGATCTGCCCGGCGCCTGGGGCGTCGGCCTGGGGCCGGCCCCGCGGTCACCCTCCGCCACCCCACCCCGAGCATCCTTCCCGCGGCGGCCGCCCGTGGGTACCCGGGCCGAACAAAGGGCTTCGTGGGGCGCGGGGCGCGGGCGCCTGAGCGGCCGGAGCGCCGCGGGGAGGGCCGGCTTGCCCGGGGTGCCCAGGGGCTTCGGGACGTGCAAGGCGCGCCGGGCCGCGCTCCGCCGGCTGAGAAGTACTTGTCTGGCTCCGCGTTGGAAAAGCCGCACCTCTCATCTCTCCAGCTCTTACTTGAAAAAGCACTTGGAAGAAACTCTGTGTGTGTGTGTGCGTGCGTGCGTGTGTGTGTGTGCGCGTGTGCGCGCGCGGGGAGGGCCGCAGGGTGGGCCAGGGCCAGGCGGCGAGGCTGAGGGGGGCCGGCTGGGTGGGTGGATGGGGAGGAGGTTTGGATGCACAGCTCCTTTCTGAGTGACAGGACTCCTTTTCAAAGAGCTGAACGGCCAGGGGGGTTGGGGAGAAGCTCCTAAAATGAAGGGGAGAATTTTCAAGGTTTCTAAGAGTTCCTTCCCACCCCTTCCCTCTGCTTAAAGACAGAGATCTCTTTTTCCTTGTCTTTCCCTTTTTCTTTCTTTTTAAGGTAGGAAGTGCGCGTGCCAGCGTGTCTCACTGTGTTTCAGGAGGAGAAACAAAAAGATCCATTAGCTTAAAAAAAATCCTCCGGGGTTTGTAAAAAACTATTGAAACATTTTAACATGTTCTTGTGGATTCACTGACTAAAGTGGAATGGTCAAGCTCTCAGACTAAGGTCTTCAAAGATGTGAGGGTAAGAAAGTTTCCCCTCATCCCAATAACAAAACCCATCAGGAGTTTACTTCTTCCTAGAAAAGAGTGTGTCCTTATTACAACACTTCGAAGGTGTTGGATGCCTCTGAGAAATCAGGCTGGAAAAGTAAAGCTCATCATCACACACACGCCAAGTTTTGCAGCCTGTCTGGATTTCCAACTTAACCTTAGAAACACGTTTATTATGTCCATTCTCAACCTCAGCTTTTTTTTTTTTTAAGTGTTGTTGAAGGACCATGCCTTAGAGAGGAGAAAAACCTTCTTTAAAAAAACAGATTTAAACCCACAGTTCCAGTTGTTTGTTGTTGTTATCATGATTATGATGGTTATTATGTCATCCCTCCTTTTTGCACTTGATCTGATGAGAGAACTTTTTTAAAGAGTGTGAAATGAAGGACACAAAGACAGTATATCAATGAAAAGAAGAAAGTGGCCCTTTTAATGAGAACTAAAGAAAACCCAAATGTAGATGAAGTGTACCGTAAAAGCTGCTTCAAAGTCCATCTTAATTCCCTTGGGCTCAGCCATCACAAACATGTGATAATTGGGAGTTCTGCAGGGAGGTAAGGCGGCTGTGGGGTGGGGAGCCTACACACCACATTCCCTGCCCTCGAATTCCAAATATGTTTTAACCAAGAACTTGGAGACCTTATAGAACACAGATTTGGCTACTCCACTTTCAAATGCTATGTGCCCATTAGAATAATTTTTTTTTTTCTTTTTGAGTGACTGGGCTCACAGAGTGAGCTTCATCCTTCACCCCACTTCACCCCCCAGCAGGTCAGAATATGCTGGGCCATATTCTAGGTTTTGACTATTATTTTGTGATCAACTCTGTTTAATTTTCTATTTATTTTTGGATCTCGGCCTTTCTGGATCACAGAAGTCCCCACAAACAACCCAGCAATAAATCTGAACAAAAATAAGACAGATTTCCTCATCGATGTGTAATAAAGTTAAAGGACATTGTTTTGCCAGACAAGCGCTAAGTAGAAAATAAATCTCAGGGTCTGGGGAAACAAAACGGAGCGCTGCTGGCATGTGTGTAAATTTACTTTTAAAAGCAATAAATCAATGTTAAATTAAACAGCTGGGTACCCTGTCTAGGAGAAGCTTCCGTGTTTAAGAAGACCTTGATGGGAGAAATGTGCTATTTAACTAGACACCAATAACCAAAAAAAAGTTAAATTTTTATTGTGATCTGAGGCAAGACTGGCCTGGGAACTTCTCTGAACTTCAGAGAGGAAAAGGGGAAGAGGAGGCAGCGTGAATTGTACCTACAATTTCCATCTTCAGATCTTTACATGTGTTTTGAGGCATAAGAAGACAAGAAGGTTTCATAGAAACATTTTAGATGCTTTGTAAATTGTCACTTAAGCTCCTTACTGGCTTAGGTTTGTTAAGTGGGTTATGATTTTAGAGGATTTTTTTTCCTGTAAATACTATAACCTGTGGAGATGTTTTAATGAACATTTTGAGTATATTCTTATCTATATTCTCAATGTGGTGGTTTTGCACAGTAAATAGATTAGCAGAAAATAGAGAATTGCTATTTCATATCTACTATGCCATGCCTTTTTTCACAGAGACGCAAACCTGAGATTGGGGTAGCATTTAAAACTCATTTGAAATATTTTAATATTCATTTCCTAAGGTTTTTGTTTGGTTGGTTGGTTAGGGTTTTTTTTTTTTGTTTTTTTTTTTTTTGCAAAACACTTCACTGGGAAAATTTGTATGTGTGGGGTGGGGGCAGGGGACAGAACAATAGAAAACCCAAGCTCTGCCTTCTGTATTCTCTGAATCAATGAGTTATTATAAAGACAATATTCAGTAGCAGGAAATTAGGAGTAGTTTAAGGCTAACGTGTATGTACATGGATTTCCCCCCCCCCCACACCAATCTGTAAATGAAATTCCAGAAAGAACCAACAGAAGTACTTTAGAAAGCAGACATGAGATGAACTCCTTAGTCTTCTGAATTCAGACCGACTTAGTTTAAAGGAAAAATATGGCATTTTTGCCTATCCAGAAACCAGCGATTTTTTTCTTGATTTCCTTCACATCACAAATCTCAGAAGCTGTGTTTTGTTAGCTCAGTTCCACAGAATATTCATATAATTAGGTAACATCATTCAAACCCTTAAAGATGGGGAAAGTGCTGTTTTCACCCCTCAAGCTACAAACTAACAGGGCTATTTGGCAGCTTGCTGGCCACCTTTGGACTTTGCTTCAGCCAAAGGAGATATCAAAGACCTGGTTGCCTGGAGAAGAATAAAGTTATATTATTTATATTTTGAAGGCAGCATCCAGTTTCCATGACCGGCCGTGCCTTGTTAAGGAAATCTGTGCTTCATGCCACTCAGAGATGGCTCGAACCGCCTGTCAGGAGACGTCTAGGCAGACTTGTAAACTCAGAATGACTTCTCAAATCCTGCTAGGATTTCCCAGCGATGTGCTTTCCTCTGCGCTGAAGCCCCGAGAGTCATGTCAGCCCAAGGTGAGCCTTTCAGGCACTGATCTTTGTCCCCAACCGGAGAGGAAGGTGCAGAATTAGCTAGCCGCGGCGCTGGTTTTAGAGGTGGGATGGTGGAAACGGCAAGGCCGCTCGTTCTAATTAAAGACAATAAGCAACCCTGTGAGGAGCTGTCCTTTAGCCTTAGCTTGAGGCAGAAAGGGTCTGTCTCACCTCAGTAGTTAAGTCTGTGTGAGTTGGCTGGTGGGGCGAAGAGCAGAAACCCCGCGAGTAGCGCTGGGTTCAGGTGAGACAGGGCCAGTGGTTAAGTCGCAGCAAGTGCCTCTCAAGCCCCCCTTTACCTCCCAATTCCCTAGCTGCTCTGTGCTCTGTGCTTGACTTTGATTCTAACTTTGCTTGCTAGATGGCGCTCGGTGTCTCAGGACTTTGCATTTCAGAATTAAAGCAGCTTTTTAGCACCGTTGTTCTCAACTAGTTGTGGGCATTTGATTAGCACAGTGCTGGTAATGCTCTAACTGCCCATGTTTCTGTCAGCCTTGTTCACTTCTTGATTAAGGTAGCACCCAGATGGGAGCTGCCCACCTTCATCTGTATAATAATAAAATTTAGTGCAACTCTGCACCTGAATTTAGGGCACATTTATGGCTCAATTACCAGTTCTGATGCATTTCAAAAAGCACTTGGGTAACTTTTCCTCCAGTAATCTGATTGAGGTTTTCAGGAAGAAGATAAATCAGCAGGTCCAGAGAGTTAGTTACAGCCTTTGAGGTTTACCACCAAGAGTTAACCTCCCGCTCCCACCACTAATACCTATTTCCATTTCAAGATGAGTCAAGCTAGTCTTAGGAAACTTACTGCTTTGATTTATCGTTATGGTATACCATGCATTGATTTTAAAGTATCATCATTTGTTTAAAGACCAAATACTAAATTTCAGGTCCATAAAGAAATGTGTTTCAATATTAGTAATAAAAGCTACCATAAAGCTTGTGAAGGGTGATTTGTGGATTCTAAATGTATATTTATTTTAATCACGAGGTGATTCTTCTCAGATATTCAAAACACTTTAAAAAAAACCCTTTGTGTGGAAGCACAAAGAGGCGGAATACCAACAGTTCTGTTTCTGATGGAAAAAAAAATAAGATGAGCCCAAAGGACCTGATATTGTTTTGTCGAATGAAGATGTCACTTTCACAGCACTCACTGCTCTCAAACCGTTGTGTGTCCCTCAAAGAAAAGGTTGCAGGTGAGGAAGGCAAATGGGGGCGGGGGACCCTCCATGTAGGTATTTTACAAACATTTTGACAAAAGAGAATGTAACTGGTTACTTGTCTTTTGGATTCAGAGAACTAATTTGTATAGAAATGTCCCATCTTCAGGAAAATCGGTAACACTCAGAGCTGGGTGGTTTGGAAACCTTTTGTCAAACCATGGCTGCTTTGGTGGAGAACCCGGCAAATCCTCTCTCTAGGTGTTAGGCTGAAACTAGCAGGCGCTGAAAACCTAAAGCGGAAAATTTACAACTTGATCAGCCCCAACCACAAACCAAAAAAACTTGCTACTGGTGCAAACATACGTTCCAGATTAAGTTAGGCAAATGGCTCTCGTTTTCTCAGGGTTGAAAGTTGATCAGGAAAATTCAAAATTGAGTAAACTGTGCTTCCAGTGGATCACCGGATCCTCTAATGCTTATAAATCCCTCCCAACCACTTACTCAAGAGCTAATATATTTTATTACCTTCTTGAGAGCTTAGTTTACAATCTGTGGCAAATTTAATCCAATCAGGTTTTACTTTCCAGGAACACATATAGTTTTAAAAGTTGGGTAACTTGAAAAACTAGGTGTATTCTCTTCTCTAATGTTAAACTGCTAGATAGCTAATGTGTAACTCAGTTGCTTTAATGCCTTTTCTATTTCTTCACATACACACTAACTTTAAAAAGCAGAAATTAAATTGTTGGATTTATTTGAAACTTTCTTTAAAGTTTTATTCATCAGAGGTGCAGGTGATTTTTTTTCACAGCATGAGACAAAATAAGAGAGTGTTACCCATACCTTTAATTATGTCAGGAAAGACTGAAATCATGTTTTGTTTTTTTTTTTAATGGGTGAAGTGTATTTTGCAACCTTCCTGTGGTCATACAACCATCTCCCAGCTCAGTCATTTGATGACCAGCCTAGCTATTAAGATGCCAGGTAAGCTAGTTTAGAATTACCTCTGGATTCTCCAAGATGGCTAGCTCCCTAGGCAAGTTGCAGAAGACACACCTTGGGTCCCTTCTTTTCTCGGGATAGGAAGTCACTCCCTATTACCTACCTGAATTTGAATGATCATCCTGCAGATTTTAACTAATATGGTCATGTTGAAGTTTGGTAGTTATTGTTTATATGGCTCTCCTCCCCAGGGGGTCTTGGAAAGTGTTTAAGAGATTACTGATTTCCAAGAAATCAAACAAAGAAATCTGTTCTTTTATAACTTGTGAAACACACACTTTAACTAAATAGTGTATATTTGACGTTGACAAATGCGCAAGAGACAGGAAACTTATTTTAAATGACTTTGAAGGAGAACAAATAAATAGGACAGAAGCAATCCTCTAGGAGAGTGGGATTGGAATTAAAGAAAAAGTTTGGAATGAGGTGGAAGGGGGTGGCCATCTATGCTGTAAAATGGTTTAAAGTTTCATCGAACACATACAGGTGGTGAGCAAACAACACTGGAGAACCTCCTTTCAGGGGGACCTAATCATTATCATTCAGTGTCTTGATTGTGATTTGTCTCCTTAAAAGCAGGTTTCTTGTACTTCTTTTCACCACGTTTTTCTCTGGCAAAGGTGGTCCTGAAATATCCACCCAGGTCTGGGAGTTTCTGATTTACTTAGACTAACCCAGAAAAGTCATTCTGAAACTGTGTCAAGGATACACTTTTTTTTTTAAAGTAAGAAATTCCTGATTAATAAATTAGGAATCTTAGCCACTCTGTCCCCAGGTCATAAGGAAAAATCTCCAGTCAAGGAAAGAAGTTCCCAAAAACCCAGACTGAAGGAACAAATTGTAGGCACCCAGGAGTTCAATAACTGCTCTGTACTTCCCCCAAATCTCCACAAGTCCCCCGAACCAACAGAGGAAAGCCCCATGTCCTCCACACCTGATTCCCTTTCTTGTTACCGAACCTCGGTATGTAAGAATGAATTTACCCAAGGATGGAAGCTCAATTCAGAGAATAAGCTCTGGGAAAACATACCAACCAAAGACATTCAAACATTATCATGATATTTCAGTTGTAGTTTCACCACGGGGAGGTGGATCCTGGTCACGAATATTCGAATCTCTGAGTCACAATTATTCAACAGGTCCCCTTTGCTATCCTGCACACTTCAGCTGCCACGCTGCCTTTGCCTGTTTTCACAGGGTCGTGCCGCTAGTGTAAAACAGCTCCCAGCGTGGCTGAGTTTCTCTTGCAGCACGGACTTGTCTTAGAGTTTGGACAAAATGACTCTTGAGACCACAAAATTGACCAAACTATGAGAAAAAAAACTATCTTTGGGGATAACTCAGCAGTGACTTTGCACACCAAAAAGGGGGCAAACATTTTGTGCAAGCAGCGCTGTGTGAGAAAACAGACTAAATTGTTAACCTATGAAATATTTAATATTTGTATGTCTTAAGAGAGAGAACAATAGAGTTTTGAAGCTGACTTACCACTAAACTGAGGAATTCACAGAAAATTTTCATTGTAATACTGTGGCAAATAGAGGATCATTTTATCCTGAAACGTATTGTAATTCACGTTACTATACAAAGGCAGTTTTGTAATCAGTTTATCGAGGCTATTTTAGAGGAAAGAAACCCCCTACCGTAAGATACCGAAATCTTTCCCCTTTTCATTTTCCTGGCCCATTCTGATCAAGTTTGGATCAAGCTGATTTGAAACGATTTTTGTACAATCGATATTTTAATAGAAATCTGGTTTTGGCTGTCTTGCCTACTCAGAATGGAATACTTTTGTCCTCAAAGTCGATTCAAGAGAGTAGATGATTAGAACAGGGTTCAGGAGGCAGGGAAGAGATTTCACTCAAAGTCCAACAAGTGAGGCAAGTTTCAGTAAAGAAAGGTGCAGTTGGAAATCTTTAAAAACTAGTCTTAAGCATGCTGACTTATATGTTGCTAGGGAGATGACGCAATGAAAAGACATCAGCGAAAAGTGATCTTTATTGTACTTTGCTTAACCCTACGGTAAAACGGAGATCCAGACAGGGAGACCTGGGGAAATTTGGATCTTGGAGTTGAGGTCTGAAAGTAGGAAAAGAGGTCGTGGTGGGTACTGAGCCAGGCGCGGCCCCTCTTTGGTGCTGTCAGATAAGTTTCTGGCAAGCTCTTTAGCACGCCGGGGACCGGGCGCCCGCTGCAGAGCCACCTGCTACCGGGCGGTAATGAACCAGCACCTGGGCGAACCCCGGGGAGACGGCTCTAGCCCCGGACAGAGCCGTGCGACCGAGGGCCCAGCGGGTCTGGACGTACAGCTCTCGGACCACAGGTCTCTCGTGGCTGAGATCACCAGCCCAGGGAGGATGAAGCTCATAGTACAGAGCTCTTAAAGCGGTGAGCCGGTACAGCTCTGGCCAGCTTAGAGGTGGTGGTGAAAAGTTGGTCAAAGTTGCGGCTAAGACTTCTACCACAAGCGACTGAGAGTGGCGCTGCTTTCATGATACAGTCGATGCAAATTCGGGGAGCAGGCAAATGGTGTGTCAACTTTGGGGCACTCTAGCTAACACCGGGCACGGAGCAAGCAAGCCTTTCCACACGCGAACTGTAGACTTTTAAAACCCATTGTCGCTTTGGGCTCAGATCGTAAGATTTTGAGCCAGTTTCCTACGGTGAGGGGGTGGTCGGAGAGAGGAATCAGGCGAGGGCTGGAACTTCGGGGTTCTGGCGGAGGGGAGCGGGAAGGGGGCGCGCTGGGTGCTGTCCATGGTGCTGGGAAGAACGCGGCTTCATTTCGCTTCTTTTTGCGGCACCCAAACCGAGCTCAGGTGTGGGGAAAAAAAAAAAAGAGAGACGGAGAAACCGAAAACTTCAGCGGTTGAGATTGTTGTTTCTTCCCATGAATGTGGAAAATACGCATAATGATGTATAACTTAAACAGCTCTCTACGAGAGTTCTACCCTATTTCTCTGTCTGCACAGCTGAGTCAGCAGCGGTAACTGGTCATTACAAGACGGTTTCCTCCTTAAAGTGTTCCAATTTTTCAAAGTAATGTAATTATCAATTACTGACATACAAAGTAAAGAGGAAGGAGGAAAGAAGAAAGGGTGATTTGAGACTTTAAACATATCCAAAGGCACTTAGCTGTTTTCAGGTTTGATACCATGTATTAATACAACAGCATGACTTAGCCCATTAGATAATATGAGCTTACTGAGAAATTATTTTTAAAAATATCATATATTTAAATAATTCTCTAAACTTCATGCTAGCCAAATACTGCAGTTATGTTTTTTGTTAGCAAGAATAAAAGAAGTGGTTTATGTATCGTTGTGGGTGTGTGTGTGAATCTGAAATGGCTGATTTCACTTTAAGCTTCAAAATGGTATTATAATAACTGCATTCTCTTAAAACAAATTAGATTTCTTAAAAGACAGGTGTCCAGAAAGAAAGCAATATACAAATAGAAAGTATTTCAAAATTAGAAAAAAGAACTAAATAGAAACATTGCTTATCTAGGAAGCAAAGCACACTTCAAGAAAGAGAGAAAAAAACATATATAGGTTTTACATATGTGTAAAATACATGTTTTTTACAAAAAGTTTGTGTGTGTAACATGTGTGTGTGAAACTATGTGATGAAATTTCAGGTAGAATATTAACTGTTTGGTCAAACCAGAAATGTGAAAAACATGGCTAATTGTGTTAACATGAGAAATGTTAGCCTTAGCAACTTGAATCCATGTGACAATGAAGAAGGGACAAGAATTCAAACAGCTGACACAATGATCAGCAGCAACTGACAGCATCTCATTTGATATTTGATATCAAGCACGAGATCAATATTTGTGAGATCAATGCAATTTTAATGGTTTTCTTTTGAAACTGTATGAAAGCCAAATTGTGACACTCTGTGCTAGGGTTATTTTTAGAGATGGCTATTCCAGGGGATGATATTAAGTAATTTACTGAGGCAAAGCAAAAAAAAAACAAAAAAACAAAAACAAGCAAAAGCAACGCCCCCCCCTCCCTCCCCGGCCCCCAAATCTCCAAACCAAAACCACCACAACAAACCATCAATATTTCTTCAGTTGATAAATCCTGATTATCAGTACCCAGAGAAGGTAGGCACATTTATTGGAAAAAAGCCATGTAATTATAGTTAAAACAAAGAAGAAAACAACCCTTTGGGAAACTCTTTGGAGGTACATGAAGATGAACTGAATCAGAGGTACCTTTTTCAGGCACAATGGGATTAGGTAGTACTTGAGCAAAAAGAAATGAAAATGATAAAAAGAGAAAGCTAGCCCTTTCAGCTATAGGGGCAATTGTTCCATGTGTGGAATTCTGTGTGAAGTAACAGATTTTTCTGTGTCCTAGGCAGAAGAGAAAACTGAGACCCCTATCTGAAACTCATCGTAAGGTCCCACAAAGGTCACATGGAGGGAAAAAAAAGTAATTAAGTATACATATTGTCTATTATTTTCCTTATAAGTTTATACATTAAAAATAAAATGCAAATTGATCTCAAAGGCACATAGGTCCCCAACCTATAAATCTTTAAATGGTAATCAAGAAGGGTTCTACTCTCTATTTTTCAGTCTTTACTGCTTAGTCAGACAGCAATGTTAACTCATTTGCTTACCAGCTCATTCTGACAAAAAAAGCTAAACTTTGTTTTTACAGATTCAGTTTTGAGGAATTTTCACGCAGAGGAATCTAAGACAAACAGCAGTTTCTGGGGAGGTAGATGAAGGGTGGTGCAGAGAGAGTTTTTTGGAAAGACAGTAACAAGGTGAGATGTGGTGTGCTCCTGATAAGCAGATGTTTTAAGTTTTTGCATTAAAAAAGAAGAGTTTTCCACTTGTACTTCAACTTTAATCAAGAACTTAGGAGAGACTGGTTTCTTTTTTTCTTGAAATAATGGGACACTTTGGGAAATTTTAGATGCCTGACCTAAAGACTTTTCCTCCCTTTCCAAGACACAGAATAAAATACTTCAAAACCATGCAATTCTTAGAATTTTTAGCTCAATGTTTCTCTTTTTCTAATGTTTTTCTTGATGAAAGTAAATTACATGATAAAGAAATTGTTAATTTATTATTACTAACAGGTCACTTTTTTAAAAAGGCATTGTATTATATGCTTTTAAGTGAAATATAGACCTAGTCCTTTTGCAATAGAATTAAATCATACACCTAGTATACTCCTTAAAAGCCTAGGTAAAAGCATATTTTCCAGGATTCTGAATAACTCCATAACAAACAGTCACTCTCTGCATGTGTCTCTGTATTGTATTTTATTTCAAGTCTGGCTGATTGCCTATAAACTAAAGACACCAATGGTTTATATCAACTCTTCTTTAATGAAATAAAGCCAACCTTAAACACTTACAATTTACAGATGCAAATGAACTTGAGGTATTCAAAAGTTTATTACAATGTCTTGCAGACTTTCAACATGAAAAATTTAAGTGAAAGTAAATTTACAAACAATCCTCGTGACCAACATATATGGAATACCTTCTAGGTTACTTGCACTGAAGAGACATACACATACTGTATATGTTGTCTGTCCTGGTGGAATGGCCATATATACCCCATGGATGGATATGTACATGTATGTGTGTACACATACACACAGACATATATGCATATATACCTATTTTTCTGTTAGGTCTTAAAAAGACCCTGAGTATTTCAAAAAAGGAAATGAACTTTATGTTCAATTGCAGTTAATTTGCTCTTCAATTTGACTCATCATAATTTGACCAATAATTTTTACCTGATAGCATGAAGGGCAATACTTAGAATTTAAAAGTTTAGTGCTCCAAAAATGCTGCTCTTCTTAAGCCACTTTGAAGTAATGCTAGTCAGTTTAAGATCCAGATCTACATGTTAATCTCTAGTTTTGCCTTCAAACAGAATTCAGTTACAAAGAACTTGGAAAGATTTTGAATCTATTCAGGAGGGGAAAACTCTTTAATTTTCTGAGGAGTAAAAACTCCCCAAGAAACTTCATATAGCTTCTTAGATTTTGCTTAGCATACGTGATAAAACATTGATTGTTGCAGTTTGGTGACCCATGAAATTTGGGGGTTAGTTTTCTCTTCAGACCAGAGCATATAATTATGCAAATAAAGAGCTGTCACTGATCTAGTGAAATACTCACAAACACATGCACTCTGAAATTGGACAGAAAAGTGAAAATGGTTGGTGATGTGATGGTGCCATGGTTTGTTTTCCTGCCAAGTTTCTATCCAAGTTCATTATTCAAATTGTAAACTTTAAAAAGAGACATATCATTCGTGGGGGTGTTGGTTGTCTTTTCATTTCAGATTCTTTGTATTGGTACTGCAGGCTGGCTACAAAGTACAGTTCAACATCATTTTACCTATGACAGTCTCCCATATTGCCCGATGCATTAGCCAAGGAAGAAAAAGTGGAATGATCTGGAAAGAAAAATGCAGGGCCTCTCTAGATTTCTCTCTAGAAACATGTTTCATGTCTGTTTCAAATAGAACTCAACAGTACAAAGAATATAGTGAAAGGTTTTTTTTTTTTTTTTTAAACAAATCTCAAGGCAAAGGACTGGGAAAAGTTGCCTGGAAGGCCTCATGGATTAAGTCAAATTTCCATTTTCAAGCTTTTTTCCATTCAAAGGGAAAAGGCTGGTCACTGCATGATATCCACTTAATGGTCAAACTTTCAGGACGATTTTCTCCTATCTAGCAATTAAAGCCCACTACATAATATTTGGTGACTTTAACCTTTAAGGTTCATTTATAATCACCACTCCTCTAAAACCTTTGTGCTAAGAATTAACAAGAGTTCTTGAATGTAACCATGCTCTTTGGCATCAAGGTCTCCCAATTCCAGAGTTACCATTGCGCAGGCTGTTGCATAATTTCAGATGTCACAGAGAGCTCCACTGATGAAATCTGAGAAGGCTCATGTCAGACCACTGACTGCTAAAGACATCACTACATGAAAGATCAGTGGTGTGAAACTTTAAAAACATCGATCCAAATGAATCAATTAAATCAACATTCATCCCTCCTAAGTGTGAGGTTTAAAACTATCATTGTTGCCTTTTTTTTTTAACCCTACATAGATTTTGAGATAAACGCTGGAATGCTTTGATGGTTACTTCTATTCTCGAATCTCTGTTAATCGACTTTGTGCTATTTTCCTCTTTTCAACATCTTCCACTTGGTGTACATTCTTTACTTTTAGTACAGTGCATGACAGTTGCAGTGCTCTAAATCTAAAACCGCCTAACAAAGCTGACGCTTTAGGTAGGGCAGCTTTAAGCTCTGTGAAGTGTTGATTAAAAACCCTTTCCCAGACTCAAACTGATCTTTTTGGAGATTAATAGAATATTAGATAAAAGGAAGACGAACAATTCAAGAGACTCCCACTCAGTCACACTATACAAGGAAGGAAGGAAGGAAGGAAAGTGTTCAATTTTTGAAAGGGGGTACCTCCCGGAGTCTTTTATTTTATATTATTATACCTCCTAATAAGGAATCAGGAAATCACCACCACTATTATCCTTTGTTGCCACCCATATTTCAAAAATGAGACTATCTTACATTTCTTTAAAGACTTTTAATTTTTTCTCTATAGAGACATAGGCAAAGTTTTTGAGAAAATTTTAGACTTTCTGTAATAGTAATCTTTCTGAAATGAACTAAGATTACAGACACCGAAAGGAACCTGTCAGTTTACAGTTACAATCTATGATTTCAAGGGGAGACTCACGTGTCTGGATTGGAACCCCACCCCCCCACCCAGGTAATCCAGAGAAAAAGGAAACATTCTAATTTATTAGCACTGATAATACAGGAAACATTATTTTGTTATCCACACTCCCTCAAAGGAGTTACAGGTTTTAAAGAAGGAAAAGCTGTGAAATACATGTAAACAAGATATTTTTAGATTAGAGGTAATACATTCAGGATCTATATAGGGATTTGGGAGCAATTTAATCTCAGCAGACTCCTTCTGGAAAACACATTAGTTTACCATATATAGTAAAGTATATTTTATAAAATGATAGTTTAACAACAGGCTCTAATTTCCTTGTAGCTAAGGAGATATTTCAGGTCTTAAAAACATTAGCTTTGTGAAAGTTCCAACCTAAAGAGTGACTCAACTGAAATTAGGATATTACTTTACAGCAATAATAGTAATAATAAGCAGCTATAAGGTTTAAAATATTGATAAATGCTGTCCCATCATTCTTTTTAAATTTCTGCTTTTATTGACCTCTATGTGTGACAAAATGAACTTCTGAACAAGAATAACACATCACTGAATACTGGGAAAATTGTTTTTTATTTTAAAATAGTAAACAGAAATATATCATATATAGGAAACTCCTGTGCTTTAGTTTTCTTTTGGTATAAACAATAATGTAATCCAAGTTGAAGCACAAGGTAGAAACTTGAGAAAAGAACAATTATTACAAGTATATCTCCTCCTTCCCCATTCAAATATCCATGAAAACCTTTAATGGTTATATGGTTCTGTACCTTTAGAAAGCTCCAAAGCCAGGATCTGGCTTTTAAGTTTTAACAGGACTATTCTGAACCTTAGATTTATCAGCAACTCCTTGCTTCCCATTACACTTCCTCTAAGAACTCACTATGCAATTAAAAAAAGAAAGATAAAAGCCCACTTCCAAACTTTAAACCTCTACTCTGCTGAAAACTTGTCTAAAGAAATCAGAATGGGAGATCAGAGCAGAAACTTTGTTAACCCTTATCTCGTTCAAGCAGGCGGGCTACTACCAACTAACTGTTGTTATTCTGGGAAAATTGAGGTGAATTAATTTTCTATTCATACTAAGAAACCTATAATCAACAGGTTATAAAAAATTCCACATTACAAGGAATCTTACCAATAATCAGCTGGAGGTCTAGGGTGGGTTGCTTCGCTCTCTCCCGGTGGCAACAGCTTAGATCCACAAGTAGAAACTGTATTTACACAACTTAAGTTTGCAAATAGCTCTCTATAGATAGTTAAATAAGGCTTAACAACACAGTAGTTTCAAAGGCAATTTAAACAGTGATTTACTCCAGTTACCAGTAAAGGTTTTTAAAGAGAGAGGTGAGAAAACTGAAGAGAAGGAATAGGAGTAATTTGGTTTATAACCCGAGCGTATTTGCTCTAATTCAGTTGGAGAAGCTTCACAAACTGACTACTGTACAAGTGCTGATTAAAAAAAACAAACAAACGATAAAATTAGTTCCCTGTGAACATTTTCAGATACTGAAAACACCACACAATTTGTAACACTTTGAAAAATACATACAATCCGTATCAATTCTCAAAGCCTGTCTGTGGAAGGTACCATTAATTAACACAGTTCACCATTACTTCCAAAACAGAAAAGATTGCAGACCCACATGTTTGACATTGTTGGAGTTCTACATCTCAAGGACTTGGATAAAATGATGTTTTGAGTTTTCCACCTATGTTATTTCTGCTAAAATAACATCAAAAGATATTCATATAAGACTACTGAAGAAAGATCACCTTAACTTAGCATCATTACAATTATGAGAACTAATTAAAGCACTTGTGTACCAAACACAGATACTATCAGTTTTAAAACTTGCTGAAATCGATTCATAATATAAAAACAATGAGGTGTTTTTTTTTTTTTTTAAGTTATTCTTCTGAGGAGTCAGACAGTCCTAAGTCATTTTGGGTACATTTTACCATGTCCTCAAATAAGGCAGGCATATTGTTGCATATCTTTAAAAAAGGATGGAAAAATATTCAATTCAGATCCTCACTTATTCGAAACAGAATCTTCTCTAGGTAATTAAATTCTACAAGCAATTAAAAAATTGATAATGTTAAGATTTAACATGTGAATTTAAAAGTCAGCAAAGTCTTAACGTTTTTTTTTTTACCTTATACTTCACAGTGTTGTTGGCCAGATCTTAGCTGGACTAAAAAACTTAACTGTTGAAACTGTAGGGCAAAACCTTACAGAGGAGGACTACTATGAATTATACCATTAGGTTGGGAGGAGAAAAGTCTTTCATACTGTTGGAGCAGAAAACTAAAAAGAATCATCTTAGCTCCACTAAGTCTTTCAGAAGGAAAAGGTTCAAGAGCACACAAATTCATTTTCCTGATGAGGATAAAAAATTATCTCCCTAAAAAGGCCTAACAACCCCCCACCCCCAAAGCTCAGAACATAATCCAGTTAGGATTAACAACAAACTTCCTCTACATTAAGATTTAAACAAGACTTAACTATGCTATCTAAATTACAATGCTACCCAATACACAGTGTATTTTAGAAAGTAAATTCTAATGATGAAGTTGGAAATTGCACTGAAAATGAAACCTTTCACCCATATACTTAAACGATTTGCTCATCGTTATGCACTGGTTTAAACACTCTCTTCTGCAATCAGAGACCTGTGTAAAGTCTCATATTCAACTGGCAAGGATTTTCCGCCATAACGTGGATTCGGTACTTTATCCTTTTGTTTTTTAGGGTGTGTGTGTGTGCACTTCTGGCCTCAAAAATAGGATAGTTAGGGAGCGCACAAGTTGCCCTCCCCAAACTACACAGTACATCACCGCATGCATGTTCTGAATTTGAACTTGGCTTTGGGGGGTTTGAGTTTGGTTTTGGATAGGGAACTGTGTAACTTCTTTAAAAAACAAAAAAAAAGACTTAAGAAGTCCTTAGGGAAAATTCTATTGAAAATGGGAGTTTTTAAGTCTAGAATAAAAAGTTTGCTTGGGTTCGGAGAAAAGAAGATTCTACTGAAAATGGGAGTTTTAAGTCTAGAATAAAAAGTCTGCTTGGGTTCGGAGAGAGAAAAATGGACACGATTCTGGGTAAAGTGTATATGTGGCGGAGGTGGGGGGCGGGGGCCGTGGGAGCGGCGCGGAGACGGCGGGCGGTAGGACCGCGCGGACGCCGCTCGTCCCGCAGCGCCAGCGCGGGCTCCGTCGGGACCGTCTGGGGCGCGCGGGCAGCGCCGGGCAGGGCGCCGTCAGCCTCGGTCGGCGCGGAGCCGCGGGCTCGGCCCGCAGGAAGCGCCGGCGCGACCGGTGCACCCGGATTGCTTTGACAGTTGCACTCATCTAGAAATAATGCCGAACGCCGTTTAGCTGTGTCTCCATATATATATCACGGCCCTGTGGCCCGAGGGGGAAAACAATCTAATGAGGGGCTGGGGTCGGCTCGCCCGGCCCGGCGGGGGGGTGTGTGTCGGTCTGTGTGTGGAGGGGTGAGGCGGGGGGCGCCGGCTCCGGGGGCGCTTCCTCGCCCCCCCGCCCCCCCGCCCCCCTCCGCGTCCTCGCTCTCGCTCTCCTCTTACAGCTCTTCGTGCTTTATTCGGTGCGAGCGCCGCGTCAGAGCCGGCTTGGGGGAGCTGCTCTTGGCCTCGGAGGCTTCGGTGAAGAATTTGAAAATAGACGGCAAGCTCTTCCAGGAAGTGAGCTCGTGGCGGTCGGTGCCTGAAAAAACGCAGACAGGGGAAGGGGTAGGGGGGTTACGCGGTGGCCGCGCGCGCCGCCGGCGCGGGAGGAGGGCCCGGGGGACACGGGGCCGCCGGTCGTCGGTCGCGGAGGCCGCGGCCTCCCCGGCACCGCCCCCCCCCCGCCCCTCCGCGGCCTGCGACCCCCTGGGGCCGACCCCTGGGGACCACCCCTGTACCTGAGGGCTCACGTGGCACCCCCCCGCCCCGGGGGGAGGCTCGCAGGCCGACTCCGCGGCTCCCGGGCCCGCGACCCCGGGACTCCGCCGTCGCGGGCCGGAGGCCCCCAGCACGTCCACCCCCCACCCTGATGCGCGGCCGCGGCCCGTTAGCCTCCCAGCGGTCGCCCGAGGCGCGGCCTCAGCCCCCTGCGGGCCAATCGAGGCGCGGGGCGGGGAAGGGCCACTCCCTCTCCCGCCGGGGAAAACCACCCACCGCCCCCAGGCTCGGCGCGCGCGGGGATTGGTCTCCCCGGCGCGGCTCGGCGTCCCGGCCGCTGCCGCGCCCACCGCGGAGCACTCACGGTTCTTTGCTTCCCGAGAGAAGGAAACACGTCCGAGTTTAGTGTCCCAGCAGTTTACCTTTTTTTATTTTAACAGATCTTAGGGGACAGTTTTACAGAAGCTAAACAAAACCCTCCAGTGTTTCAAGGCAGTCACTGGTAAAACGGCCTCCAGGCCCCCCTATGTTGTCAGGAGGAATGCAACTCACCAAATGAAGGTTAAGTGGTCTAGTGTATGGAGCTCTTTTATTTTACTACAGCTTCTTTTCTGTGGGCTTCAGTTTCATGCTAATGTAATTTTTTTTTAATAAAATCTTCAGTTTGAGACAGACCAAAAAAATAAAAAAATAAAAATAACACTGATGTAGACAGAAGAAGAGACGAGGCCGTTAACCTGTTTTTGACTCCTTGGGATAGCTCACATCATTTTACTAATAGCTTTATAAACGGAACACTTTTTAAATTAAAAAAAAAAAAATGACAGCAGCAAAGACTGTCCCCCTAGAAATAATGAGTGAATAGCTTTGAAACGGTTGAAATCTCTTCCTAGATCACTCAATTATGCAGAGGGACACTGCCTGGAAGTCTCTGGATTCGGGGCCCTCTGTCTGATACTTTAACATCGTTAATGATAATTCTTTAGTCTGTAATAGTAGGTCATTGCTATGGTTACTCTACAATGGTGCAACACTTTGCTTTCCCCTTCAGCTATTCGCCGAGTCCTGGTAACCACATTTGTTGCCTAGCAACAGTTTTGTGACAGTATCACAATCTGGGAGTTACAACAATAAGGATGCTATGGCTGCCTCGACCAGAGAGCAGGAAGCTATATTCTGTGCCTGTGACTTAGCTGTGGGAGCTAGCCTTACTCGAGAGTCCTTCTTTTAATAGGTGTCCTCAGAAGGATGCTCTCTACCCTCCTGTCCGCTACAGATTGGCCTAATGAACCTGCATTTGGAACTAAGATCTAGTACTGAAGTCATATCCTTGAGAAATATCCCCCAACACTGCTGGGTTCAGATTGAAAAATGAGGTCATCTTTCCATTTGCTTACTCATTTTGGGCAAAATTCAATGTTAGGGGGAGAAAGAAGATGAGTGTAGGTTTATCCTGGCAAATCCTAAAGTGCCTGACTGTAGAATTCTTGGGGAAAAAATTATATATATGCGTGCCTGCATCAATAAGTGTGTAAAATTTCAAGTTCTTTAGAATATATTTAACTTCCCAATATTTATTGTCAGTATATAACTTTCACTGATTTATTCAGCTAACAGTCTGAACGACTTCCTTTGAATTTGGAGTCATCTATATTCTGCAAATACAAAAGTTTGTGAGCAGTTCTAGATAAGCTCAGACATACCTACTTTAAATAATATTTCATGGGTATGTTTAGAAGGGGGCCCAGTTTATGGACCGGTTTATGAAACGACCAACCCTGTTTGTAGAGTCTTCTAAGTCCAGTTTCATTTCAATAATAATTATTAGTAGCAATTATAATGAAAAAACATTTTTAAGTCAATTGTATTGACTATTCTCTGATGCATACTACATGGAAACACCCATCCCCAAACACAATAGGGAAAAAAAAAAAAGGTGTTAATTGTCTCTTTTCCTTTTCATTTCCCATGCTTCCAGGCTCATTTGGCATTTCCTCCATAGTGATCACACTTAGACTTACTAATGTTATCAAGGCTATGATGAATTTGTAAGCTTTCTTAGGGAACTCCTCTCATAATTCCTCCCACCTCTTGAAAACCAATTCAATGTATGAATCTAGAGGGACCTAAAGAGTCAATGGTCTGAAGCAATTTTAACTCCTTTATTTTTTTTTCTTTCCTGGTGACAGTCTTTCTGAAGGATGAACAAATTTCCCTGGTGATAAAGTCACTACAAAGGCTTTTTAGTTTTAGCTTATGATGACTCTCTGCTTGATTAGTCTTGGGCTGAAAACACCAAAGTCCCTGAGATAACTGAAGACCTGCACTAGCTCTCAATATTTACCCTTGCAATTTAAGAGAATAAATAATGAGAATGTGTGCTCTGTCAGAGGAAGGGAAATTGCTAGGAGTAAAGTAATAAGGAAGGTGGGTTAGAAACTGAATTATGGAGAATGAAGTGGGGGAGGGAGAATTCTCCCTGAACTAAGGAGTGGTAACATAAATATCTTATATAAAAATGGCTTTCTTTTCTAAATTACTGAAAGTAGGTTTTTAATCATTTAAAAATAGCATTTGGAAGTTAGGTAGTTGCATGTCCATCTGGGGCTGTGTATACACATTTCAAAAACATGTTTGGAGACCATTTTTGAAAATTCAAGGCCAAAGGTCAATCAAAATATTCACAAATTAGTATGAATATCCACCCATAGCAATACTAACAGAATGGAAACATCAGACAGCGGTTTTCTAGTAATTAAAAAATACACCACTTTAGGGGAACTTCTTCTGTCAGGATGGGAACACAAGGCCATTATATCATCTGTTCATAAGAGCAAATAAAGGGGGAAAGTTTATGCTAACTAAAAAAGCAGCCATTTATTAATAAACTGCAGTGATGTGTAGGTAACATGGAAACTAGTCCAGTCAGCACTAATGTATGTTACTTGAAGGAGACAAACATGGTTTTAGAGTCAGGCCTGGTCTTTGCTTTACCACAACTTTACCCTTAGCAAAAACTCCTCTTTTTAGGGGCTGTGAACATCTTTTTCCTTTTCAAACTCCCCATTTTCCTAAGTTGTTCCCACAGTGAGGAGATAAAGGGTTTTCCCAGGTTGATTTTGGTATCCTTTTAGACTGGCAGGCTTTCTCTTACCTTTGGGGCAAATTCAATTTCCTAGTCCATAAAATCAATTCAGTACCAAAATAAACGTGCAGGATCTCAGTTCTTTATTACAAAAAAGTGCCCTTGCTCAGTCATAATCAGTGGTTCTTAATGGACATGGTAGTGGCCTCTGGGGCATTTTGGAAATCTGTAGGAAAATTTTTTGGAGGTCAAGACAATTGGGAGCAGCTTTTGGCATTTATTGGGAGAAGGCCAGGGAGATGGACATCCTTCAGTTAGCAGGGCATTACAGCAAGAAGAATTGTTCTGCACTGTACATGGTTTTCAAATGTTACACCAGCTATTCATGTAGTTGAAAAACCTGTTTATGATTATGGGCTTAGAATTTAGATTTGTTTAACAAAGTATTCTGGCATGATTTTTTAATATAACAGAATTTTCCAGGAATCAGATAACCATGTGAAGGAAAAGTGAAGGAATTTTGTGCTTTGTGTTGTTCAGAATATTACCAAGAATGGATTACTATATGAGAAATATCTCATCACTGGCCTCACTGCTCACAGTTCTTGCAACTGGCCTGTATTTGTAGATGTAGAATTCCTGGTGATCCAATGCACAGGACCCATGCAGGCTTTCTTGAGCACTTTAAATAGTGATATGCATATTATTATGGGTTATTTTTCATTTCCTTCATATGTTAACTAGGGAAATATAATAATTTAGCAATCTTGTAAGTAGGTGAATTATGTTATCTCTATAATTTATTTAAGGATAGTTAAAAGCACGATGAAATATTTGTTAAAATAGTGTGTTTTTAGATGATCGAGGGTCAGCTTAAATAAAAATGAAGTTAATTCTTTTTCATTACACTAGAGATTAATTTTACTATAACCTGAACCCTGCCTACAGCTAGCTGTTTTATCCTTACACAGGGTAGAAAGTGCCTTTTACTTCTCTTACTTAATGTTTCTTCCACAAATACTGTTTGTCAATGACATTATTCATTGTGAAATAACCAAAAGGTAGTAGACAGGGGATCTTCCAATTAAAATACTACACTGAATATTCTTTATCTCTCAATTGTTTAAAAAATGAACTATAGCAAATTTCAAGGAGGTAGAGATAGCACAAATGGTCAAAAAGGTTAGAAACTTTAAGTATAAAGGATGAGACTATAAGTCATATGAGGAAGATCAAATTGCTAACATGTGTCACCTTTTCCCAAAAGACTCTATGTGTCTTTTTATGCATACAAATACATTACACATACACCACACATTACAGTGTCTTGTAATGGAACTGAGAAAGAAGGCTATGTATCAGCATTTAGAAATTAAACAAGAAACAGTTGGAAATAGCACTGTCAGTGGAATGCCCAAAGAATAGCATGAGAGAAGAAAACATTGCTGTCTTTTGCCTTGTCTAATGCCCCTTACTTCTTCCTATGATGACTTTAATTCAAGTGTTTCTTGCAAATCTGCCTTGTCCAGACTCCTCTTCACTTGATGTTAGTGCTTAGAGGTTTTTTTTTTTTTTTTTGGCAAAAACTACGCCAAAATATGCTACTGAGTTAGCCGCCAAAATCCTGATGTTTACTTTGGTAGATGTAGACTACTCTGAAGCTGTACCTCATTTTATGCAGTAGATGTCTTAAAAAGTTATATGTAAATATAATTTCTGTAAATAGAATATTTTTAAAGGAAGAAACAGGTTATCTACTTCTTCAGTGAATCTTTTAATAAAGTGAAGAATTCTCTGTGAAAGCAAATCAGTCTTCAACTGACATCACACATGCGCGCGCATGTGCGCGTGCGCGCACACGCACACACGTGCACGTGCACACACACACACACACACACACACACACACACACAGATTTTCCAGAGGCGAGGTTTACTACTATAATATGATGGACAGTATGAGTAAGGTCTCACTGAAAAGATAATTTAGAAGAATTTCTTGGGCAGCCATTCACTATTCTAGTTATTGTTAGTCACCTTATTTTACATGGTCTGAAACCAAAAGGTCATGGAATAATTTCAACAATTTAGGCATAATTTACATTTTAGGGTCTGGTTTAGAATAGGGAATATCACTGTTCGCAAAGTCACCTCTGAATATGAAATATCCTTTTTAATATCTTTATTTCAGGAGGAAAAACAACTATGTTTCCCTACCCTCTCCCTGACATCCCTCTCCCCTGCAAAATAATTTGTTTTTAAAGAAAAAGATAATGAATAAATTTTATATGCTTCTTACGATAAAGGGGGAAAGGAAAAAAACCAGAAAGATATGAAACACATTAACAGGATAACATATCTATGATACTTTCAAACTGACAAGGCTTGATTTTAAAAATTGATCTTTAACAAGAAAAAGAAATATGAGCAATTAGGAAGTAATGAAGACCCTGTCAATATAGCTATGTTGATAATAACAGGTAAGGGAATTCTTGAGAAAATCTAATATATAAAAATCAGGAGGTCTGTAATATGCATTATTGAGTCCCAGTGGGATTAACTAATGAATTTATGAGCTCACCAGTGGTTATTTTTAGAAAGCTACAAAGAATTAGAGAAATACTAGAGCATGGAAAAATAATGTGCCTTCTAAAAAGAAAGAAAACCTATTACTACTAAAATTCATTGCAAAATGAGTTCTAGAGCTTCCAAGGAGAACATCATTTAAAAGAATAAATCTACCAATATTTGAACACAGAAGGGCTCCTGATAGTGACTCTCCAAGTTAGAAGGCACAAGTGTGAGACTCAGTCACGTGGGAGTGGGGGCGGGGGCAAACAAAGTGGGGTGATCACTGAGACCGTGTGAGGAAAATGCCAAGCACAGCTCACTGAATGTGTCACATGGCCTGCTTAAATTACTCGTGGAAGAAGAGACAGGCAAGTCTTCGATTGCTAACAATGCTGCAAACCCATTAAGGCTGAGATTGTGTTGAGACCCTAAAGGTAAGTCTTCAAGCTTGACTAGGGATAACAGGCTGAAACAAAGGCAAAAAAATCAGTGGTAGAAACTTCTGGGTCATTTGCAGCTTCTGGGAAAGCCTGTCCTTTCCTCCGGCATCTTTTCTATCTCATCTATGGAAGGGGAGTGGGTGGTGGTTTGGGCACTGGGCAGCTTAAGATTCAAGGAGACAACTTTGGGAAGCAAACTTCTCAGGCAGAGTAGAGAGCCTGCAGTAGCCATGGGTCTCCAACACTAAACCTGGCAGAACTCTCTAGTACCACTCTCCTAACCAATAGAAAGTGGACACATTTTAGTTGCTTTAATTGCTCATCAAACCCAGATAGGTGGTGTGGAAATCCGTTCTTTGGTTTTCATTCTTGTCTCATGTACTACTCTTGGTGTTGGCACAAGGCCTGGCCTCCAGGAATACTGTTTCCCTGTCAAATCTGAGCCCAGGTATGGGCAAAAGTTCTCTTTTTCTAGGTTCCCCTTGTCATTTTCAAAAGTAATTTTACCAGCTCTGTGATCTACTGTGTAGATCACAACAAACTGTGGAAAATTCTGAAAGAGATGGGAATACCAGACCACCTGACCTGCTTCCTGAGAAATCTGTATGTAGGTCAAGAAGCAACAGTTAGAACCCAACAAGGAACAACAGACTGGTTCCAAATCAGGAAAGGAGTACGTCAAGGCTGTATATTGTTACCCTGTTTATTTAATGTATATGCAGAATACATTATGCGAAATGCCAAGCTGGATGAAGCACAGGCTAGAATCAAGATTGCTGGGAGAAATATCAATAATCTCAAATATGCATATGACACCACCCTTATGGCAGAAAGTGACAAGGAACTGAAGAGCCTCTTGATGAAAGTGAAAGAGGAGAGTGAAAAAGCTGGCTTAAAACTCAACATTCAGAAAACGAAGATTATGGCATCTGGTCCCATCACTTCATGGCAAATAGATGGGGAAACAATAGAAACTGTGAGAGACTTTATTTTCTTGGACTCCAAAATCACTGCAGATGGTGATTGCAGCCATGAAATTAAAAGACACTTGTTTCTTGGAAGAAAAGCTATGACCAACCTAGACAGCATATTAAAAAGCAGAGACATTACTCTGCTGACAAAGGCCCATCCAGTCAGAGCTATGGTTTTTCCAATAGTCACATTTGGATGTGAGAGTTGAACCATAAAGAAAGTTGGGTGCTGAAGAATTGATGCTTTTGAACTGTGGTGTTGAAGACTCCTGAGAGTCCCTTGGACTGCAAGTAGATCCAACCAGTCCATCCTAAAGGAAATCAGTCCTGAATATTCACTGGAAGGACTGATGCTGAAGCTGAAACTCCAATACTTTGGCTACCTGACGTGAAGAACTGACTCACTGGAAAAGACCCTGATACTGGGAAAGACTGAAGCCAGGAGAAGGGGACAATAGAGGGTGAGATGGTTGGATGGCATCACTGATTAAATGGACATGAGTTTGGGTAAACTCTGCGAGTTGGTGATAAACAGGGAGGCCTGGCATGCTGCAGTCCTTGGGGTCACAAAGAGTCGGACATGACTGAAATGAACTGAACTTACCAGAGGGTCGTACGAGCGAGCACAGAGCTCTAAATAAGGAATGCAAAGAATCATGAAATAGCTGTTTCCATAGGTATTTGATCATATTATTTCCAACACAAGCAGCAAAGAGCTTTCTGGGCCTGCTTCTGATCACGAGGGCTAGTGCAGCTTTCTGGGTATCTTGTCAGGCTTCCCTTTTCTTCCAGCTTCTCTGTGGTCCTCGCTAGCTACCCACGGCTTATGGCTGCCAGTCTGACTTTGTGTGTGTGTGTCTATGTAAGTAAGAGAGAGGGAGGAAGAAAGGGAGAGAAAGTAAGAGAAGGGAAGTAAGGGGGAGGGAGAGAGAGAATGAGAAAGAAAGCAGGGAGAGATTGAATGGACTGCAAAATACTTTATTTCTACGCAAAAGAATATCATTTACTAGTTCAAATATCTGAGTCTTTTGTGGTCCTCTTCCCTCAACTGTGGATTCTATTCTAGAGGATATATTTTGTGGGAAGTTTTTTCCATGGGTCCTGTGAGTGATATACAAAGACTCTGCTCTTGGAGCATATGTGCTGGTGGGGATGACAAGTGATGACCAGGTATACCAATGAACCTGATAATTTCAGAGTCAGAAGCACTGTGGGGGAAACACACACACACACACACACACACACACACACACACACAATGGTGGAGGTGAAGAGAACAAAGAGGAGGAGAGGTGGTCATCCATTTACACTTGATGGAAAAGACTTCTGACCCGAGACCAGAATGGAAAGAGGGAGCCAGATGCAGGTCTGGGGAGGATGCTGTAGGCAGGGTCCTGCGAGAACAAGGGCAGTGGGTGTTGGGAGGATGGGGGTACGGGGGGGGGGGTGGATCTGAGCAGGGGATGAGCAAGTCACAGTCAAGGAACTGAAGAGTCCGTGCCCGGAGCATGGAGGGTGAGGGGAAAGTGGAAGACGATTCAGAGAGGTGGGCAGCCTCCTAGCCATGTGAAGCTTCTCAGGCCACAGTGCAAGGTTTTGATTTTATTTCAAGTACAATGGAATTAATTTAATTTTATTCCAAGTACAAGCCGCCGAGTTTCATCAAAGGAGAAATATAATTTGTACTTAAAAAGAGTACCTTTTTTTTTTTTTTTGGTAAAGACTGAATGGATTATGGGGGAGCTGGAATGATGGATTTAACCCTCCCTGATTGTACTTATCAACTCCTCCCACATCTAGATCATTCTCCTCCCACATACTTCAGAGTATAAAACACACCTACTGCTGGTTCCTGTAAAGTGAGTTACAGTAGTAGGCAACAGTCATCTGCAGTTAAGAGTTGAAAGGCAGCCTAATAAAATATTTCAAAGCAGTAGCTGGATTAGAAACAGCATTTTCCTAACAACTGTGCTCTTCTCCGCTGATGCGTCTGGGTTCTTGACCCTCCGGGCTGGTGTGTGTGGTGGGAAGGTACAAGGCTGGGAATGTGCTCTCACCGTGTTCTATTTCTGCAGGCCGCCCAGAGGTGACTGTGGACTTCCTCTCCAGGCAGGCTTTCCCACTTGCTTCGCTTCTATGAACAGACAAGCCTCTCAGTCGCCTTTGATTTTGTTTTTGCTTGTTCGCTGACTCCTGATTTAATCAGTTACCAAATCCTGACAGTTATACCTCACCAAAGTTTTTCCAATCTCTCTTTTTTTTTCCTTTCCATTCCCGTTACCAGTCTGGATTTAATGACCTATTATTTAGCCTCCAGAAACTTCCTCCTAACTTAAACTTCACTGCCTTCACCCTCTTCTATCTTGTACCCTGCTACCAGATGAAAAATTCTAAAGTATCCTTTGTGTCACAGACCTCTTTCTCTGTCAAACATATCCAATTTTCTTCATAATCTTTCAAATTAAGTAGAAATTCCTCCATGTGGTTTAAAGCCCTCCATCCCCTGGATTGAGTCTTTTCTGGGTTTAATCCATCAACTGTTTTTCTATAAATATCCCCCATTCTCCCAGGCCCAGGTCAACTGACAATTTTTAAACCTTTTTAAAATCTCAGGGTCTGGGCATCTGTGATTCTGAAGTCCAGTCAGAGAAGAGATTGATTACCATGGTGAAGTTTTTGAAGGTAGTGCTCAAACTTTACTCATCTTCAACACAGATGGATCAATGTACCCTATACTGAAGTGTATACCAGCTTTTAGAGTCTAGAAATAAAATCCTCTAAAATTGGAATGTAATAGCGGTTGGATACTCTATAACCAAAACTGAAGGAGTAGAGTGTTTTTCTTGCTTTCTCCAACAAACCGATGAGGTAGGTGCAGGTGATCCACAGCCCGTTAGTAACTAGCTGATAAATATAGTGCATCTTGTAGTTCTACTTAGCTAAAATGCTGTCCTTCTCTAGTAAATACAATTTACTAGCATCAAATGACGTTTAGGACAGTTTCAGAACTGAGAACTTGCAAAGAGTCAAACTTTAACTGTTCAAGAGCTTGCATTCCCAAGATGTAGTGGGCTTGGTTCAAATTTAGATGCAGACAGAAACATAGCAAATATGAGATAGTAAAGACATGGAAAGAACCCAAGATAAAATTTCATCTAACAGCTCCATTTCACAAGTGAGAAATCGAAAGTCCAGAGCAGCTGCGACAGGCCATAGCTATACCGACACTTTGCTTAAATATAGTTAATATTTATAAATTGACTATGCATTATAATAAAACATTTTCAGAAGATCTGTCTTATTACTTTCAGATTCAGTTCAATATTTACTTCCTCTAATAAGATTTCCTTGATTCCTTACCCCACACCAACCACTTCCTTTCTTCATGTTTCAGTATATATAGCATATACTATATTCTCATATACTTACTTTGCTTAACTAGTCATTTCATGTATGAAAATATCTTGTTTTATCTCTAAATCCTTTGAGGGTAATGCCTCAAAACTTTTTATTCCAGAAATCACAGCTGAGGCTTAATAGATATATGTTGTATAAAAAAAACTGTCTAGAACAGAATTCACCAGAAACCTGATGCTATTAAGATATAATAAAACATAAATTCATAGATGTTTTCTATGGTTTTTGCACTATTTTGATGATGGGTCTTATTTTGAAATAAAGGAAATGGAAGCATACGGAAGATCACAGCAATTAAAACTAGTGACTTTACAAAGCAAAGTGCTAGTGGTATTCTGAATACATACGTGAATCAGACGAACCTTTGTATCTACAGCATCATTTTACATTGTTTTGTCAGACTCTCAAAAGCACAGACCTCTGCTGTGTAGCCAATAGGAAGAGGAAGTGAAGGAAAGACAAGGTGGTAAGATAGAGATTATAGATTGCCCCAGTCACTTAATGATTTGGAATTGTAGTAAGCCTATATACAGTAATTTAGGGAGAACTGATATACCTACAATGTTGAATCCTGTAATCAGTGACTGTGATACATCTTGTGATTTATTTAGATCATCTTTAATGTCTCTTAATGAAGGTTTATCAGTTTCTCCACAGAGGATTTGCACCTCATTTTTTTGGATTCATTCATTTATAATTACACTTTTTATTTTTAGATAATTATAGATTCATATGCAGTTGTAAGAAATAACACAAATGTTTATGATTCCTGTTACAGGAACACCTTATAAAACCATAGTTTAATATGACAACTAGGATATTAACATGCTACAGTTAAGCTACAGAACTTTCCATCACCACAAAGATCACTCATGTTTCACTTTATAGCCACATCCACCTTCCTTCCAGCCAAAACTCTGGACACCATGGTTCAAGTGAGTTTCCCCAGTCTGCACTATTCTGTGTGTATTTTTACCTCTGGCAACCACTAATCTGTTCATTTCTAGAATTTGGTCATTTGAAGAATATTATATAAATAGAATCATGCAGTACATAATCTCATGGGACTGGCTTTTATCATTCAGCTTAATTCCCTGGAGATTTATCCAGGTTGTTATATGAATCAAGTTTGTTCTTTTTTATTACTGAGAAGTGTTCCATGATATGGATGTACCACAGTTTAACCATTCCCATCTCAAAGGATATCTGGGTTGTTTTCAGTTTTTTGGCTATTATAAATAAAGCTGCTCTAAATATTCATGTATGAGTTTTTCTGTGACATAATCTTCATTTCTCTGGGATAAATGCCCAAGAGTACAACTGCTGGGCTGTATATTACTTGCATGTTTTGTTTTGCAAGAAACTCCCTCGCTGTTTTCCATAGTCATCACACAATTTTACAGTTCTTCCAGCAACGTGTGAGCGATCTAGTTTTCTTCGTATCTTTGCCAGTGATGTATTAAAATCAGAGAGTCTGATTCTCCCCACTTTATTCTTCTTTTTCAAAGTTTTTAGGAGTATTCTAGTTCCTTTCCCCTTTTATGTAAATTTTAGAATAAAGTTATGTATGTCTACTGTACAGTAATGATTTATTTGACCTTGCCTCAAAAGGTTTCAGCTGGACCTCTGAAGTATCTGGAGATTAAAGTCAGCAATGCAGGTGGTCAACCATGTCAATATCAGCTGAGTCCCAATAAAAACTCTGGACACCATGGTTCAAGTGAGTTTCCCCAGTCTGCACTATTCTATGTGTATTCTTACACACTGTTGCTGGGAAAAGATAACCCTAGCCAAGACTCGACTGGAAGAGGACAAATGGAAATTCATCCTTGGAGCTTTCCTGGACTCTGCCCTGTGTGCTTTTCCCTGGCTAATTTTAATCTACACCCCTCTGCTGTACTAGATTTATAACAGCCTGCAGTGAGCACTGTGCGTGCTCTGGCAAATGACGAGACCTGAGGATGGCTTAGTGACGCCTACTTGTGGTTGGTGTCAGAAGTGAGAGTCGTCTTGGAAACCTCAAAGGGTTGCATCTACAAAAAAATCTTGCTGGGATTTTGATAAGAATTACCTTAAACTTCTGTTATCAATCTGGAGAAAAAAGACAAGTTTACTGTGTTGAGTGAATTTATGAACATGCTATGTCCCTTAACTTTGTTTTTGTTTTTTTTTTAGTATGACATGTTTTTGATGCTACTATAAACAGATCTTTAAACTGCTTATTGTTGGTATATAGAAATGCAATTGGTTTTTGTATAATTATTTTGTATCTAGCAAATTTCCTAAATTACCCTTGTCATCCTAAAAATTTATCTGTAGATTTTGAATTGTCTACATAAACAATCATATCTGAATAATTTCAGCTTTTTCTTTTGTAATTCTTAGAGCTTTCATTTCTTCTAGTCGTAAACTTAAGGAAACTGTGAACTATAAGCAAAATAGCCTCCAAATGTACTCAGAACATTAACATTTCATTTTCTCCTAATGGAGAAAATGAAAACTCACATGAAACAAATTATTGTGAATAATATAAATCTGGCATAAAATTATTACATTGTCTATTCTGATTGACTTTGTGATGATGCACTTTAAAAGAAAGAAAAGGTTTTGTCAGGTAATGTCATCTAGTTGCTCACTACTGGTCATGAAAGTTCCTGGTCACCTTATGACATACAGCTTCTGGAGGATCACTTATGCTCCTAACACTGGGATGTCTTTTCAATTTAAGTCTAGAATTTGCCCTCACCTGTCTGATACTACTTTAATTTTATTCTCAGTTCTGTCCCCTAAGGCATTTCCTCTCGGAATGTCCTTTTCTTAAACAATAAAAATCACATAATCCAACTGCCTTCTACATGAGAAGAATCCTTAAAGGATCCTGAACTTATTTACACAACACCATCAATACATATAGAATAATATCTCCCATTAAGATAAAAATGCATTGATTTTAAATGAAATATATATTCTCAAATATGTCATGTAAACACAGTAAATTCTATTATTCCTAGTTTAGAAAATGATGTGGGCATATATTAGATAGGACTGGTTACTTCAATGCCAGATAATATTTTAGAGTATCAGTCCTTAAGTTCCACTAAGGACTGAGTTATGATTAAAAACTGAATAGAAATAGATACAGCTAAATAATTATTAGGAAGGGTTATGAAAATTATTTATAATTATAATCCTTACTGCATCTGTACTAAACTTTATCCTAAAAAGACATTTCAAAATTCTAATTGGACTGTCCATATAGGCTTTTCTGCAACTGTCCAGAAGACTTACAGGGGGAAATCTTTCATTATTGCTCAAGAAATTAAATTTTCCTCTCTGGAATTAAATTTACTTTTGGGTTTGTAAACAGTTGCAGTCCTGGGGTATGAGATATTGCAATGGATGTAAAGTAGATTTTACATGTGTTACAAAATTTGACAAGTACATATTGTTTCTACCTCTTTGCTTTGTACCCTGTTTGTAAGCAACATTTTAAAGTTAATTATAGAGTCATAAAGGTCTCTTTTCCCCCAAAATATTTTAAAATCAGTTACAATTATTGGATCTTGTTAAAGTGGCAATGGATGGGAATTACCACCCAAAGAATCTCAACTGTATCCTTTGGGCATCACTGAATGTGAATGGCATCTATTATCTTATTTCTCTTCCACAGAGAAAATTTAAAAAGTCACATTGATGGGAAAGCTTGTGAATCCACTGAGAAGGTTAACTACGGTGGAGGATAAATCTGTACAGTAAGACATGAAGACATTGGTTACTGACAATAAGACGTCTTCAGTTAGTCAGATTTCAGTGTTTGGGGGCACAACAATGTACAAGTACTAGTAGAATCATGAGTCGTTAAAAACTTTCCTACAAAAATAAAGGAAGACCTATATCATCAAGACAAAAGTACTTCAGGAATCACTAATAAAGAATGCTATAACCCATTGACTAGAAAAAAATATATTTACAAAATATAAAAAATGGGGCTAAAATTGTATCTCTACAGTGAAAACTTTAAGAATATTATATTAAGCAAAAGTATAGTAGTTACTTTTACTTATTTAATATTTATTCATATATTTCATTGAAAAAGCATTAAAGATGACTTATATATACATTATAGTAGCACAAAAGAGAAATAAGTGAAAAACAGTAGAGAAATAGCATAGAGGCAGGGACAGGGTAAGATTAACACATAAGGATGACTAATATGTAAACCTGTGTAATTGCCAGATGATGGTAGAAAATTTGACTGAGCTTTCTATTGACAAATACAAAGAAGGCAACACAGTTGATGATAATTCACTGCATCGAGGTGGTAAAAGCAAACCAGTTGGGCAGAACAATTGTTTTTAATAACTACATCCTTAATGCAGACTTATGGCACACTACTAAAGAGCAACCTGGGAGAAGTGAAACTAGGTGGACATGAGTATAATGAATTTTAGGTGACCTGACAGTCAGGTGCTCAAGAGATAAAATTATACACATCTAAAGGAAGGGATGACCTATATATTCTTTAGAGAATCATATTTTTTGAAGACAATTATATTATTATATTATTCAGACAACTACTTTAGAACTGTGGTACTGGATAAGACTCTTGAGAGTCCCTTGGATTGCAAGGAGATCAAACCAGTCTATCCTAAAGGAAATCAGTCCTAATATTGACTGGAAGGACTAATGCTGAAGCTGAAACTCCAATACTTTGGTTACCTGATGTGAAGAGCCGACTCACTGGAAAAGACCCTGATGCTGGGAAAGATAGAAGGCGGGAGGAGAAGGGGAGGACAGAGGGTGAGATGGTTGGATGGCATCACCGACTCAATGGACATGAGTTTGAGCAAGCTCTGCGGGTTGGTGATGGACAGGGAAGCCTGGTGTGCTGCAGTCCGTGGGGTCGCAATGAGTCAGACACGACTGAGTGACTGAACTGAACTGATCAAAGGGGAATGAGACTGAAACACATGAATGGTCCAACAACAAAAAAAACTGCCCAAACTGGAAAGCATTTTTCTTCCTGATCAGTAACCAGTATACTGCAGGCAAGAAAGAATACAAACATTAAATGCATTTTTCTATTTAGTTTTTGTAGGCTTTTCCTTCTCTCTTCATTCCCTCATTAAGTTCATCTTTTAAAGCCAGATAAAAACCTGCTGTAAGATCCACATTTCCTGGTTATGTTTCCTAAGATGGGCATTAAATACAGAAGTTTTGCACAGTAGTCGTGTCCCCAAATAAAATGACCCATGCCACAGTGATCTGATATGGACACAGTTAATGGAATACAGAAAAAGACTATTACTGTCATAAGTTAGCATGATACTTCTACAAAATCTGCATTTTCCTTTTCATTTCCATATTATTATTATCATTATTTTTGTTAAAACAGCACCTTGAATGTGTCTTGAGTGTGGGAAGATCAGTATTTGTTCTCAGCTGACGAAAGATACCAATTTTCCATAAGCCAAATGAACTTTAGATAGCCAATCAATAGGTCATTTCCTAAACATCAGGTTTCTTTGTAAGCATTCTAGATCCAATATTTTTAAAAAGAAGAATTTTTTTCCCCCAACACAGCACAATAAGCTTTTTGTAGACTTTCACACAGAAAGCAACATTTTCAATTTTATGTAACTCACATCTCTTCCTGACGCAAAAGAACAGCCAAAAAGATGAGGGACAGCATGGGTCTCAGTGAAATATGGGAACTGTAAAGCTCTCCTTCCTCTTTAAAAGTGAAACAGAGGAAATGCTGAGAGCCTGGGACGATGCAAGCCTAAGACACTGCCATGCAGTATCTAATGCAATTATTAGAGAACATGTTTTGAAATTTTGGGAATAATCTTCGCCTGAATTTTAAACTTACATTTTATATATGTAAGTCAGAACATTACATGTGCTTTATCACTGATGATATTTCACAGTTTATTTCAGAATTGCATTTGACCAAAATATAGCAGTTCAAGATTTATCACCAGAGAGGAAATACCTGATTTAGAAAAGTGAATTTTTTACAAACTAAAATTATAGTTGAAGGAAGCAGTTCCTGAAAAAAGAATTTCATTAGAAAGTGAGTTTCTTAAGAAACTGAGACATAGCTCTGGGCTTGATGCTATTTTCTCATGGCACACAGAGCAGAAAACTGCCTCAGCAACGGTACAGTGCATATTATATATTTCAAAAGAATATTTTGTACTCAAACTTTAGAATAACCGTTATGCTTGCTTTAGCCTTTACTCTTTTACTCTGTGCACTTCTGTGAACACACTCATATTTGTGTATACACATTATTTTTTCTTAATTATCTGGGTGGGTTACAAATGTCATACCCTTTAGAATATATTTCCTAACAATGAAGAAATCCTCTTATGTAAATTACAGTGAGTTTACACTTGTACGATACTCTTTTATCTTCCCGTTTGTATGCTGATTTTGCCAGCTATCCTTATGGCATTTTTACTTTCTAATACAAAATCCAATCCAGGGACTTCCCTCGTGGCCCAGTGCTTCAGATTCTGCTCCTGCCATGCAGGGGCACAGGTTCTGCTCCTCGTCAGGGAACTAAGATCCCACAGTACTGTGTGGCGTGGCCAAAAAACTAAAACATTAAAAAAATTTCAATCTAGGATCACATAGGGAAACCTATTACGATTTAGTAATTATTAATTCTTGTTTTCATACATTTTTGTAGATGTTTACAAGATAATTTTATTTTGTATCTTTTACAAGGTAGTTTTATAAGGTGAAGAAGCTTGCCTGCAATGCGGGAGACCTAGGCTTGATCTCTGGGTGGGGAAGATCGTCTGGAGGAGGAAATGGCAACCCACTCCAGTGTTCTGGCCTGGAGAATCCCATGGACAAAGGACCCTGGCAGACTACAGTCCACGAGTGGCAAAGAGATGGACACAACTGAGCGACCGACACTTTCAAGGTTGAAACTTCAGAATGACAACACTAATTTCAGCACTAAGTTCTATGACATTTCTAGTAAAACTACCAGTAACTAGTAAAACAGAAGAAAATGACTGGAACATTCCAGTTTAAGCTTACATATCTCTCAGTAAATAACAGATACTCATTTGGTTGTATTTTTAAAAGAAGTTTGCAATCCAGGAAAGAAAACTCCTATCTCAATGCCTGCCTTCCTGTCATTTTCTTGTTAGACCTTGGAAGGTAATCTGAATTATAATTAAAATCAGTCAAATTCTCAACTTGCTGGAAGCTCCAGTAAAAGATTTGATGAAGAGGCGATTGAAATCAGTGACAAAAGTGAAGTTTCTAAAATATTTGAGGCTTATATTTAACTATGATAATTTTCTTCCATACCCATTAGAGAATGTAGAATTAACTGCATACATTGTTGCTGATGGCTTAGAAATAGTTTACACAGCTGAACTGAGGGACTTAAAATTTTAAATCTATTTCTGACTAGTCTATCAATATGCATGAAATTCTGGATAAGCTGTTTAACTTTGATTTGTCTCAATTTATCTATTCCTAAAAGCAGAAAGAGTATTGTTTACCATATAGATATATTACTAGGATTTTATTAGACAGTTAACCTAGTGAAGTCATAATATGAAATGCATTGAAGAAGCACAAGTATTATTATAAACAGGCATCATAAACAAAAAATTTGCTTAGGACAACAAAGAAAGAATATAACGTTCAACCTATGGTTGCTAGAGAGAAAAAGAAGAAAACACAGATAAGAAAAAGGAAAAAAATTAAAATCATTAATAATTTCACCATTCAGAAATAACCTGAAATCTATTTTTTCAGATGCTGTTTTCCCTATGAAAAACATACTTTTTTGTTTACAAAAATGCAATACTTTAATAACAGATAAATTAACCACAGTTTGATGCAATTACATTTAAAAATACTATACTGAAAATTCTTGTTCTGATCATCAGGTAACCCTTCCACTGGTAGCAACAATCAACTCTGGACAAAACATAACATACAAGTATTTGATGGCTCTGGAAAGCAACCAGAAGCAGGTATAAACTGGAGGAGATTAAACCCTTCAAAGCAGGGATCTGCACTGGGTGGCTCTTAACTTGAGAGAATTCTCCTTTCTACACAGTGCCAGGTGGCTAGAATCCAAGCAAAAGACTGTAATTATTGGCTCAAAGTGTCAAGAAGATGGAATTCTAGGATGCCAGAACAGCTGGAAACTAGGAAGGAAAAGTCCTGAAAAAAGTAGCCAACGACAGAGGGGGAAAGTTCCAAATATGTATAAATTCCTTTCAAGTTTTTAGATGAATTTTGAACAATGTTTGCATGAAGAAGACTCCAAGGAATCAGAAGAAGGCTATGGACAGAAAGCTGAAACAGCTGAGCAGAGATTTAAGCAGCTGTCCACCACAGGAGAGACAGTTTAGAGTTTGAATCCTATCAAATTATAGAGGCTGGATAAATACTGTGGGCTTTTCCATTGAAACCCAGAAGGATTATTCCTTAGGAGTAAAGGTGACGTCCCATGTCTAAGGGTTCATTCTAAAAATAAGGGCAAAATTCACCATAACAAAGTACAAAACCAAGTCTGTATAAGTTCAGGGTCATCCACCATCCATACATGATTTACATGCCCACTACAAAAAAAGCCAAAAGAATAAGACAGAATCCCAAGAGACAACAATTCATCTTCCACAATATGTAACATGTAATAAAAACTTACTAGGTACACAAAGAAATAGCAAGATGTGAACCAAAGAAAGAGAAAAAAGGAAAACAATAGAAACAGAAAGATGATCTGGACATCAGAAGCAGCAAACTAAGACTATAAATACATCCAAGAAGCCAGGTGGCACAGCGGTAAAGAATCTGCCTGCCAACGCAGATCCCTGGGTTGGGAAGATTCCCTGGAGTAGGAAATGGCACCTTCAGTATTCTTGCCTAGAGAATCCCATGGGGAGAGGACCCTGGTGGGCTACAGTCCATGGGGTTGCAAAGAGTTAGACATGACTGAGGGACTAAGTGCAAGTGCACACGCGTGCACACATACACACACCCATGTGCGCACACACACACACATACACACACACACACACGGACTTAAAGAGATGGATGAATTAAGTGAAAGATAACAGTGTTTTAGCAGACAAACTGAAACCTTAAAAAAGGACCAAGTGGAAAAACTAGAACTGTAAATTATAATACCTGTAAGGAAAAGTCACTGGATATACTTAATTGAAGCAGAAGAAAGCTCCAGGAAACCTGAAAACTGATCAAGTGGAATCAACAGAGCTAAAAAAAAAAAAAAATAGAAAGACAGGGAAAAATATGAACATAGCTTAAGTGACTTGTGAGACAATATAAAACCATTTAATTTATATGTAATTGGAGTCCCAGAGAAGAAAAAAGAGAGAATAGGGCAGCAAAAATAAGTAATATCCATGAACCCCAAATTTTGTAAAAACACCAACTTATGTATCAAAGTCCAGCAGATCCTGAACAGGATGAATGCAAAGGATGTCACATTAGGCGCATCGTAGTAAGATCACTAAAACCCAAACACAAAGAAAAAACCTGACAGTAGCCAGGGGAAAAGGGACATGATGCATATAGTTGAACAATGATACGGATGATAGCCACCTTCTCATCAGAAACAATGGGGCTAGATGACAATAAAATAATTATTAAAAACAAACAAAACAAGGGGAAAAGGACACCCTCACCAACCCAGAACTTGCCTTCCAATCAAAATATGCCTCGTAAAAATTAAGGTGAAATAAATGGATACACAAGTTTTGATAATATTCATAAAATGAATACTTAGTAATTAAAAAGAAAGAGCCAGTGATAAATGTGACAACTTGGAGGAATCTCAAAAAGAACATGTTAGGTGAAAAAAGTCAAACATGAAAGAACAGATGTCCTATATGCCATTTATAGGAGGTTTTTTTTTTTTTTAGTCCCTCAGTCGTGTCTGATTCTTTGTGATTCCATGGACTTTAGCCTGCCAGGCTCCTCTGTCCATGGAATTCTCCAGGCAAGAATACTGGAGTGGGTAGCCATGCCCTTCTCCAAGGGATTGTCCAGACCCAGGGATTGAATCCAGGTCTCTTGCATTGCAGGCAGATTCTTTATCATCTGAGCCACAAGGGAAGCCCATATGAAATTTGGAACAGGTTAAAAAAAAATCTAAATATAGATTGGAAATATAAATTAAAATGGGCATCCCAATGCAGGAGACACAAGAGACATGGGTTTGATCCCTGGGCTGGGAAGACCCCCTGGAGTAGGAAACGGCACTGCACTCTAGCATTCTTGCCTGAAAAATTCCCTGGACAGAGGAGCGTGGTGGGCTACAGTAAATGGGGTCACAGAGTCAGACACGACTGAACACATACTAGCAACTGAGCTAATTAGTCTGTATCAGTTTTGTTCTTCTTCTACAGTCCTAAATGATTTAAAGTTTAGGACAAGAATATGTCTATAATAATTACATGGTGTTTGTAACTACCTCAAATAGATAAACACATCTAATAAATTGTAGAGACCTCAGTCAAGTGTTACTGCTAACAAGATTACAGAATCACCTTATCTGCCTTAGGATGGCAATGTTTTAATTATGTATTCTTGGTGACTCTTTACACGTGGAACTTATCATATCAACAGGGTGTTGGGTTCAGCATTTGCAGGAAGCAGTTCTGGTCTTTATGAACTTGTCGATGATAAAGACAGAGTAAGAGCACTTTATCATTAAAGGATTTGCAAGGCTTCCAGAGAATGTTAAAAATTATAGTCCCAAAAGGACAGTTCCGTAAAAATTCACCAACCCTTTTCATTACATACACTACTAATATGAGCCATTACATCCCAAGGCAGCAGAACTAATGGGCATATAATAATAATTTAAACTCTATGCCACTTTAACAAAATACATGACAACGAAGTAACGAAAACAGGCAATGCATATTATGTTTTCCAAGGAGAAAAAGAGACAAAACAGTATTTTTTATTCGAGTTGATCCACAAGTATTTGACGTTCAAATGAATTTGGGTACCAAGCTATTCTTACTCAAAAGAAGTTTTAAATGACTCAAGTAATTGAGGATCTTGGTCTGACAGAGCTAAATGAATTAACATTCTTTATTCTCCTCTTGGTTTTAGAAGAGGAAGAAATAGTTCTGTCATTGTCTTTTCCTCCAAGTTGAAATGTTTACTCCATTAGATTAAAATCACTGACTTACACTTGTTTTTAATAATCAAGGTAGTACTTCTCAGTAACACAGAATAACTCCAACCGTCTACTAGGGTATAGTTTCTCACTTGAAGAAATGATCTGAATTTCTGTTATCTTTTGTTATAGCCCCAACTGTGGTCAAAGTTAAGAAAACATTACATGGAAAAATCTTTAGGAAATTGGTCGAACTCATTTAGGAAAATTATCAGATCAACTGTGCGTTTACAACTTTACATGTTTTATGGTGAAGATGGTGCTCCATGTCTTTTGGTACAAACTAGCATTATGATTATTGCATTTACTAATTAACAACACTCAACCTTTCTAAAAGTTCGTTCCGTCAACCTCTGACTTTGCGGGACAGCAACAGGGCTGCTGATTTAAGGTTCTGTTAACAGTTTTGGAAGGCTCCTTAGAGCAGATTTTCTCAGAGGGATTAATGTGCCCTGTGACACAGAAAAGGAGGATTTCAGGGTGTACCATCTCCCAGACATATCTGACCAATGTGCTTCTCTGAGCAGAGTTGCGTGGATTTTATTTCACAGAACACACTTTGGAATACTTTGAGGATATATAGATATGAACTAGAGTTGTAGCAGGGTGAAAAAAAGAGAATAAAAGAAAGAGCAAATATTGCTTAAGTCACTTATCTTAGTGCTAGTTTCCTTAAATGTAAAAATGCTATTTGCCAGCTGTAATCCTGAGCAAGTTCTTTAATTCCTCTTTCTTTTTTAATCCATAAAAATGGGACTAAATAACAACAACACATTCACTGCAGTCTGTGATGAGAAGTTAGGTACATGTACATAAAATGCAAGGACAGTGCCCGGCACATGACGCTCCTTGGAAAAATAAGACCGACTGTTACTGAGTGTTTTGATGTGACTCACATGAACTGGGCTTCCCTTGTGGCTCAGGTGGTAGAGAATCTGCCCGCAAGGCGGGAAACCGGGGTTCGATCCTTGGGTTGGGAAGATCCCCTGGAGAAGGGAAAGGCTGCCCACTCCGGTATTCTGGCCTGGAGAATTTCATGGACTGTATAGCCCTTGGGGTCGCAAAGAGTCGGACACGACTGAGCGACTTTCACTTCACATGAACTGGATGCTTTTTTTTTTTTTTTAATTGGAGGAGAATTACTATACAGCATAGTGATGGTTTCTGCCATACATCAACATGCATCAACCACAGGCATATACATGTCCCCTCTCTCTTAAACCTCCCTCCCTACCCCATGCCTCTAAGTTGTCACATGGTAATATACATATTCCAGCACTACTCTCTCAAGGCTTCCCATCCTTTCCCTCTCCCACTGGGACCAAAAGTCTTTCTTTTGGTCTTAAAAAGACATTCATTCTCACCCATTCTCATACTTTCACAAAGTTTATTTGCAACTGAAAGATTCTAAGAACATCTGCTCATAATAAGCCTGCTTACCTTTATTGAACTCAGCCTTTAGATTTGACGAAGAAACCTGTCAACCACAGGAGCATCTTGACACTACTGGTTCCATAGGAAAATGCCATTTTTTGGTATAGCACTTGATAACTTCTGCTTTATCTTCATATGCATTATCAGATTCTGTCCTTATAACAATCTAGTGAGCTTAGTAATAGAGAAGCCAACATTCCTAAGTCACAGAAATGAAAACTGAGGCCCAGAGAGGTAATATTATGAACTGCCCAAAGTCACAAAGCTGGCAAGCAGGCAGTGTCTGGACTCAAACTTGTGTTTCTGACTTTAGTGTCAGTATGCTGAGTATCTGATCAATGAGTGACTCTGATTTTACATTTTAAAATAATTCAGTTCAGTTTAGTAAACATGGATTGAGTTGCTCCTATAATGCTATATACACTGTGCTAAGTGTGAGGATGAATCAATCAGACATGTTGGTCTTTGTCCTTGAAGAGCTTATCATTTAGTTATATTCAGAAAAAAAAAAAAAACACAGGGAGGAAAAAAGAAAATTGGTGATTCTGAGTAGTTTTCTATGTAATGACCTTGAATGCTTCTTGGCATTTACTTCCCCAGAGGCCACTGGAAGAGAGTTTTGGTGACCCTAGAAAGGGCTTTGTGTAAGACAGAAAATCTGGAGAGCTTCCCCTGTGATGAAGCTTGTGGTTCTCTCTATGCCTCTTCATAGTATTCTACCACACGCTAATGGAGAATGCTGAGGAAGTATTTGCTATGGTTTCTATAACTCCAGCTTGAAATATCTTCCTTTCTTTGTGCCTATTCTTCCTTCCACAACAGATCACAGAAATGCATTTTGTACTTTAGAATGCTTAGTTGCGAGACAATCACACGAAAATGTATTTTTCCTCTCTTTGATGTCTTTATGTTTCTATTACATTATCCTCACTCCTTTTGGCATGCTCATGCTTCCCGAACTTTATTCCTTATCTTAGCTATACATTGATTCTTAATACCTGTTTGCTCATAGAATTACTTGAACACACCCTCGGCATAAGAACCCTCCATTTTTTTTTTTTTAAATCAAATCCCTCCTTGATAACTGCAAAACTTTTATCACCATCACTTTGCTGTTTGGAAACTTTCCTTTCAAAAATCACTGATTAGTTTTCTAACTGAATGTGAGAGCCATTTTTTCTGTTCTAAAACGTGAGATCCATTTTTTTCTGTTCTGGTTTTCTGTTGCTAAAAGACACCGTTGATTACTTTCTCACTGACCTGAGAGCCATAGCTTCAGACTCAATCCTATCTTCTTGCTGACTCCTTCCTTTTGTGTCTGCTTCCTCCTGAAAATATCTATTTGTAACTGTAGTGTTCTGGAGACCATAACAGGCTTGTAGATATAACCCCTGGGTGAAATGTCTAATTCTAACATTCTAGCTTTACGATTCTGTGTGGATCACCTTGCTGAGCCTTGGTTTGTTCATGTATAAAATGCAGATAATCACGATACCTATTTCACAGCATTGTTCTTGATGGCTCTATGAGATGTTATATGTGAAAGCATTTTATACATTTTAAAGTAAGATCCAAACAGAAATATTATCTGCCAGTTTCAGATAAGATGAGGTATTTGTGTTCTTTACTCTCTAGATACATTCCCTCTAAGAGCTTACTTTTCAGTTATATTATCATTTGCATATAAATGACTACGTATATATATAAGTGGAGACTGGCTTGAGCCAATTTATAGGACAGATTTACAGTTAGAATATATTAGCAATGGAAAACTTAATGCTTTGCCTCATATCCAATCCGTTTCCCTCACTTTTCTTACTATGTTCAGTGACTCTATCATTCTAAGTGTTTGAGTCTTTAAATCTGGTATCCTCTTCAAATATTCTCAACTTGATATCTATAGTGGACACTTGAGATTGCTTTTTTTTTTTGCAGCCCAGCATCTGGTTCTTCTTCCGCGCCTTAGGGAAAACCACAGTGTGTAAGTAGTGAGGGGGTATAGGTGTGAAGTATCTTTTTCAACCAGTTACCAGCGTACGAGGGAAGGTGCAGGAAACGTGGTTGGACGAGTGTGTTTTCATCACTTCTGGAGAAAACGACTCAGTCAGTGATGTCACACTACTTTGTGGTACAAAGAGAATGGGGCGTCCCAGTGTGGGCACTAATGGTAAAGAACCCTCTGCCCAATGCAGGAGACATAAGAGAGGTGGGTTCAATCCCAGGCTCGGGAAGATCCCTTAGAGGAGGGCATGACAACCCACCCCAGTATTCTTGCCTGGAGAATCTCATGGACAGTGGAGCCTGCCGCGCTACAGTCCACAGGGCCGCAGAGCCGGACATGACTGAAACGACTTAGCATGCGCGCACGCCCGAAGAGAACGTGTTGTTTCCAAAAAGTTAAATGAAGGGCAGTAGCAGCAGCAGGACTGGGCAGGCTCGAAGCATGAAAAAAAAATTAGCTAAAGGAGCATCTCTGCTCCTTTAGTTCCTGCCCAGTCACTCCCAATCTTCTACCCTGTTAAATGTATGCCACAACACTTAGCAACATCTGAAACAATACTTATTTTTTTCTTTACTTACTAGCTCGTTTTTTGGCTTTTACATTAACTGTCCATCTTCCTTGAGTGATACGCAAGCTCCTTCAAGGCAGAGGCTTTGCCGTGTGTCCTGCTGTATCCATCCCAGTGCCTAGAACAGTGTCCGGCACACCTCAGAAGTGCAATGAACATCTGCTGAGTGAATGACTGACTGGTAGAGTCTTCTGAATAGTGGGAATTCAGTAATGGTGAATTTTAAAAAATGAGATACAGCTATTTTCTGAGCTAAGTACTTAACTTCAAATGTTTTCTTTTCCAGAGAAAGAAATATACTATTATGAAAAAATAAAAAAATAAAAAATTCTTTAAATGTTTTTTGAAAAATGTAGATGCAAAGTTCCAAATACTAAAAATGACAAGATAATGCAGGTTTTGCTTCTAACCTGCTGATAAGCCTGTTAGTCTCAGTAACCCAATCATTCCAGTAAAATGATCATAAAAAATATGATTGTTAAAAGCTTCTGAAAGTATAAGAAACATAATTTTCACTGTGTATTTGGTTAAAAATGGAATTCAATACCACTTTATAGCTTCTGTATTAACAGGGTTCTCACTAAAAAGAGCTATTTCTATTCCACAGAAATAATTTTAAGGACTCATGTACAATTCACATTCATTTTGCAAAAGTACGGTAAAAAGAAGAAATAAGACACTGTTCACTATTTTGATTTTCAACGTATTTTCACATTTAAATAGAAACAAACACAAACAGAACACTCTACGCATTTTTCTTTTGTTTCTCACCCAGAAAGAAAGACCAAAACTATCTGTAATACTATACAGCGGATTCGTTGAAATTCGTTCAGGGAGGCAGCTTTAGGCCCCTGTATAATCACTTATATGGTAGAAAAAAATCTTTAAGTTCGGGAGAGTCCTGTGTTTCAGTAAGGTTTAGCAGGGCTCTATGTAAGGTCAGGGACCATGCAGGTATGTTTTCATTTTTGTACACTATCCCCTCTCCTAGCCAGGGGTTAGCTGCTGACTATTTGCGTATGTCATGCCTCAGTAAGTGTGAACTGCGGATACGGAAGATGAGCTTCTGTAAAAGGTGTGACTTCCATATGTCAGAGAGAAGACTGAGAATTTGATACAGGAGTAAGTTAACACTCTCCAATATCTGTAGATCTGAGATAAGATAAATGGAATATTGATACCATAGCGACTGTGGCCTTTCTCAGATCACAGTTAATTGTACCAATTCCCAACCAATTTGTATCCTTCTGAACTTGTTGGGAGGCTGCTACAGTCCTCTGAAAGAACGTGCTAGAAGTGGGAAGACAGGGACATAGTTATGGTAGGCAAGATCAATGTTGCATTGAGCTACTGAACATCTACGAAGAAAGCTGGAGAGTAAGTTCCCTTGGGCCTTCCTGCTTATCTTCTAGAGGTGTCATGATTTTCCACGACATGTCTTATATTTTGTCAGTAATCAATAGAAAATAATGTAATACAAATGAAAATGATGATTACCTCACAGTACAGAGATGTTCAATTGAAAAAAAATTTAGTACCTTGTAGCCTAAGTACAATGTTGTCTTGAAGAAACAGGCTGAAGGATAATAACCTTAAAAGAGCTCCAAACATTTTCTAAGTGCCTTGTATACACTGGACACATGGGCAGTGGGCGTATAAAGAAAAACAAGACACAGGGTTTATCCTTGAGATTACAGTTCCAATGACCCCTTGAAAGGAATCTAAGACATACTTGCCTTATTCCAAACTGTACTTTATGATAAATGGTATTAACATGAAATTTCAATGTTATATGAGAAGTCATATTTAGACACATCAATTCTGCCTATAATGCAAATGAGAGCGCATCACAAATTTCCCCACTGAACTGAGAGACTACTCCTACTACACCTCTAGAAAAGTAAACTAATGTAGGGAGTTTTCTGCTAAAAACAATAGTAATTACATTTGCTACATAATGTGTCCTATTTTCTTTAAAACAATGTCTCTCATTTTTCACAGAGTTTTATTAAATAAATGGCTATTATCTATACTAGGCTAGTATGAGACTCCAGTCTATTCTCTGTGAAGGTTGAATGACTTTCTATCCAATTTTCAGTTATGTTTCTTCATGTTTCTAGTAGAGTACCAACTGTACTCTAGCTTGTCTGGCATTTGTTTTAGTCAGGAACACAGAAACGATCACCTAAGGCTCCCATCACTGGTTTTACCTTTGGATTCTCCAACGTTCAACTCCTGTCAAAAATGTGTTTGAGACAAATGCTATTTAAGAGATATGTTTAGGGCACATTTAAATTATCCATTTTCCAGATCTTTCCATCTTTGGTTATAGTAAAGTTACAGTAAGTCATGGTAAAAATTAATGTTATCTCCTATCGAAATCTCATCATTGAGCCATGATTTAATGTTACCTTAGAGTTTTATTTTTATTGTATTATATTTCTTGTCTGTTTTCCCTGTTTATAGGCCTTGATTGATCATCAATAAAAAAGTTAACAATATCAAAAAAAGAAACTAAGAAAATAATCTCATTTATGATTTCATCAGAAAAGGATAAAAGACTTAGCAGTAAATTTAACAACAAGGTAAAAGATTTATACATTTAAAACTGTAGACACTGATGAAATAAACTGAAGAATACACAAATAAATGGAAAGATATTCTGCACTCATAGACTGGAAGAATTAATATTGCTAAAATGTCCATACCACTCAGAGCAATCCATGAATTCAATGAAATCTCTACCAAAATTTCAATGGCACTTTTCACAGAAACAGAACAAACAATCCTAAGATGTGTACAGAACTACAAAAGACTCTGAATAGGCAAAGCAATCCTAAGAAAGAAGAACAAAGTTGGAGCCATCATACTTCCTGATTCAGAAATATCTTGCAAACATACAGAAATCAAAGGAGTATGATATTAGCGTAATAATGGGAAAATAAATCAGCAGAAGAGAGACTCCAGAAACAAATCCATGCATATACAATAAAAATTTCTTTTTGACAGAGGAGCCAAGAATATACAATGGGGAAAGGACAGTCTCCTAAATAAATGGGTTGGGAAACTGAACGGACACAAGGAAATGAATGAGACTAAGCCTCTGTTTTATACCATATACAAAAATCAGTTCAAATGGATTAAGCACTTGAATGTAAGACCTAAAACTGCAAGAAAACACAGTGGGTAAGCTCCTTGACACTGGTCTTGGCAGTGATTGTTCCGGATTGATACCAGAAGTGAAAGTAGCAAAAGCAATCAACAAGGGAGACTAACTCCATCAGACTAAAAAGCATCTTCACAGCAAAGGAAACCACCAACAAAATGAAAAAGCAACCTACGAAATGGGAGAAAATGTTAGTAAGTCACATATCTCATAAAGGGTTAACATTCAAAATACATAAAGAACTCATAAAACTAAACCCCCCCCCAAAAAAAAACTTCTTAAAAATGGGCAGAGGAACATAATAGACATTTCCCCAAAGTAGACAGATACATGAAAAGGTACTCAATATAATCAAGGAGATGCAAATCAAACCAACAATGAGATATCATCTCCACACCTGTCAGAACAGCCATTTCATATAGCCACAGGAAAGGAAACCGGGCACTGAAGATTGTCTGCGCTTCCGTGAACACTGCAGCACTGTTCACAATAACCAAGACATGGGACTGACCTGTGCCCATCAATGAATGAAGGAAGGAGATGTGGTACCTATATTGGAATACTATTTCAGCCATGAGAGAGAAGGAGATCCTACCATCTGTGACAACACGGATGGACCTTTAGGGCAGTATGCTAACTGAAATGAGCCAGACAGGGAAAGACAAATACTGCCTGGTATCACTTACATGTGGAATCTAAAAGAGTCACCTCATAAAAACAGAAGAAAAGCGCTTGCCAGGGGCTGGGGGATAGAAGAAATAGAGAGAGGTTGGTAAAAGGGTACAGACTTTTAGGATGAACAGGTAGGATGTATTAATATAACATGGTGACTATAATAGCTGATAACACTGAGTTGTGTAATTGACGTTTGCCAAGAGAGTGTAACAAATACTCTCATAAAGAAAGAGGAAAAAGATATTTATGGTGATGGATATGTTAATTAACTAGGTAGGAGGAATTCTTTCTCTATGTATATTAAATTAAATCATCACATTGTACACCTTAAATATCTTACCATTTGATTTGTCAATTATACCTCAATAAAGCTAAAAAAATGGAAATGCTAACTGTATTTTTGTGTAATATTTTCATGGAATATGTGGCCTATAATGTTAGTCAGTGCTCCTTGGATAAGAATCCATGTAATTTCATTTTAACTTCAACCAACATTTTTTTTCCAGGAGTGAGGATGTGATGGTTAACAAGACATGTGCTCAATGACTTCTAGGAGTATACAGTATAATGTGGAAATAAGACACCAAACAAGTAACTTTACAAATAATGGCTTGTTTACAAATAAATACTATGTGATGATTTCTTTGGTATTTATTACAAGGTAAATATCTTTTCAGATGGCTATTCAGATGTGTGCTTTTGCTTTTCAAGTGAGGAAGATATAGTTAGTTACTATTTCCTTTTTAGACTTGACTAGAGTAAAATTTCATGATAAGTTAAAACAGCTTCTGAACTTATACAAACCTTTATTTTAACTGTTAAAAGTCAATGTGTCTTATTTCCTGCAAGGTGACCAAGGAAATAGAGAGGGACAGAGTATGGGGAGGGGACTAAGCTACAAGTCATACACAGAAATAATCACGTCTTCTTTAGGTTTTATTCTCAGAATTGTTCTATATATCCACTGTTCTATAAATTAGTATAAAATTATTTTAGAAGTTTCAACTGGAGTTGTCTCTAAAACTGTGATGCCAGAAATTTAAAAAAAAAAAGATATATATTAATTGCCTTTAGCCCCATGACAGAAATAAGGGATTGATTAAATTTTATGGAAGTACCATAGTACATTTTATATTAAAAAAGCAGAATTTCAGAATCTTTTGAAACTCTGCAATACTTTAATGGTACTTCTAATAGTGCCTAACACTTGGAAGGATTCCACAGTTTGGCTCCTATAAAGTGGTTTTTGACAGCAAATGTGCAGGAACCAGAATCTCTACTGAAACTTGAATCTGAGCCATCTAGACATCATGATGTTGCCCAAATGTGAAGTGGTTTCCATTGGCAATACCATAATATCTTCTCACTGAAGCAAGAAGCTTGAGTTTGGGGGATATTTAGCTACCAAAAGAAGCAGACATTATCTAAGTCCTGATTGGAGAGAAAAAAAAAATTGAAAAAGACTTCCTGGCATTCATTCACTGGAAAATGAAGACATGAAGAAGCCAAAGAAAGTTAACAGCTCTAAAGAGAGGCTAGAAATTGTGGTGCTCTGGAGTCCTCATCATCACTGCCATGCTCACTGATGCCAATAAACACTTACTAAGCTCTCACTGTGTGCAAAGTACAATGGCAGCAGCTTTAGTTGTGAAGGTCTTGAAGGTCATGGACTTTATATTATGCCTCCGCTTAACTCCTAAATCTTGGCATGGGGCTTCTGAAGATAGCAGATATTCAGTAAATATGTATGAATTTTATGAATGAGACGGCAAGGGGCTTATGGTCCATGGGGAGATAAAACAGAGGCAACTTCCTTGCGAGCAGAGGTTTTACCCCATTATAAAGGGGTTAACCCCTTTATACTGAACCTATTTAGCACAGTGTGTAGCACATGACAGGTATCAGAAAACGGCCAATTAATCAATAATGTGCAAATAATTTTATAGAAAATTCAATTGAGCACTTATTATGCTTTAGATGCATTGCTACACTGAATTCTCTCATGTTGGAGGCACTGTTACTGTCTCCATCTTAGAGATGACACAGCTAAAGTTTATGGAGGTTAACTAACTTGCTTAGTTACTCAGATAGTAACTTGCAGAGGCAGGATTTGAGCCAAGGAAGCCTGACTGCATTTCACCCTCTTCACTATCCACATGCAAAAAAAGAAACGTTATGCACATGCAAAATATTTATGCACATGCAAAAAAGAGAAACGTTATTATAAGGAGGCATATGTTAAAGGCCAGCTGAACGGCAGAGGTCATAAGTCCTCTAACTTTAGAGTAAGAAGTGGTTGCTGAGGTCTGGGCAGGAGGGAAAGCTTCATGAAGAAAGGGTAAATTGAAGTGGGTTTTGAAAGAGGGTTACACAAGAGGTTAAGAGAACAAAAATATGGACAGAAATGCTAATAAGGTATTCCGAGGTCAGAGTTAGACCTTTTGGATAGCATGAAACAGCTCATATAGGATGGTAGGAGCAAGCCTAACCGGAGATTTAGCAGGAACAAGAGAGCAAAGAACTGAAGAGTTTGGATTTCATTCTTTACATTCAAGGGGAGCCAACAAAGTTTTTTTTTTTTTTTTCCCTAGAGAAAGAGGTGTGAAAAGCCGCTTTTTAGGAAGCTGTGCAGGATATGATAAAGGGCGAGATTCTAGGAACCACACAACCAGTTAGGTGGAGGTGACGAAGACCTGGACTAAGGCAGCAGGAACGCAGAAGTGACAGATGAAAGAGCGAGCCGGCCGACATGACCGACGCGAGGATGAAGAGGGGGTGAGTTGGCACCTGTGTGACACACACTGATAACATCACTGCCAGAAATGCGGACATTTAGGAAGGAAGGAAGGAAAGCTGGTTTTTGGAAGATGACTTAATTTCTGATTTGAAACACTTGATTCCTATAGGTTTGAGGCACTTATTTCTCAAACAACATACATTTGGGTGTTGTTATGAGCCAGAAACTGGGCAGGTACAAGACAGAACAGTGAGCAAGAAAGATATGGCCCTGTTTTCACACACTAAACTAGAGTTTATGCGAGAGGAGAGGCACTGAATAAAGAATTACAATAACGATGGTTGAGTTTTAGTATGATAATGATTAAATGCAGAGTATTAGGAGAGCAAATACTAGGAGTGCGTATGCAATCTAGTCTGGGGCTTCCCTGAGGAAGCGACATTTAAGCAATAGGCCTTGTTAGTAGTTTGATGTTCCATTTGAAGAAAGCTTATATACCAGAGGTGCCAATCATAACATGTGCTCATCAACCACCCCTTTTAGTGAAACTGCATTACTTATAGACCTGTTTCCAGGGACAGCAGGGGCCATCTTCTCTATCACATGACCCTGTGCCTCCTGTCTGCACCTGGCTGGGCCAGGGATGGACACTGATGCAGCCAACTCAAAGGACCATCATCTCTAATCTGAAGCAAAGAGATGAAAAAAAAAATTTTTTTTTTTTTCCTGAAGAATTTAAATGGAAGAAACAGACTGTTGGAGGACTGCAGCTGGAGTGAGAACTAGAGAGACCTAAAGACCATGCATTTGCCAAGGTTCTCAGTGGGCGGGGAGAGTAAGCGCCTTTGTCCATGAGACTCTCCAGACAAGAGTGGGTTGCCATTTTCTTCTCCAGGGGATCTTCCTGACCCAGGGCTCGAACCTGGGTCTCCTGTGTTGGTAGGGGGATTATTTACCACTGAGCCACCAGGGAAGCCCCAAGTAAGAGGAAGAAGCTGGTCAATACATAGTGAACAGAAGAATTAAGGGAGAGAAATGAGACTTGACTAGGGAAAATGTCTCCTGGGAGACAACGGGCAAGGGTGGCTATTTCACACAGGAATATTAATTGTCAATGACTTTCCGATCACAGACAGTGATTACCCTCACAGTCACACTTGCTGGATTCATTTCACATTACAGCAACATTATAAAGTCTAAATAGCTTAAACTAAATTGTCAGTATAGAGTTCAGTTCTTAGACATTTCCTATAAAAATCTTCTTTAGGAGACAAACTACAAATTCAATCCAAATGAGCTGAGTGGGTCTCTATTGCTTGTAGACAAAAGGGCTTAAATTGAAACACACTATATCCCCTCATGGATAAACTAAAAAGGAGATGCTGTATTGAGTTCAGCTACCAGGGTAAATAAATTAGTATATAGAAAAACAAATCTGTTCGCTACCTTTAAATGTCTTTAATTGTCATAATTATAGCATGCCTTTCTCAACACAGATGCATATGATATATTCTTAGGAAAATTGCCACAACTGTTGATACTTATACTCAAGTGTTGTATTTATATGCGGGATGCCATGTACATGAAATATATTTATACACACCTAACTAATGTCCTTGAATGCATGAGTGCTCGGCTGCTCAGACATCTGCAACTCTTTGTGACCCGATACACTGTAGCTCACCAGGCACCTCTGTCCATGGGATTTTTCCAGGCAAGAATACTGGAGGGGGGTGTCATTTCCTCCTCCAGCACATCTTCCCCACCCAGGGATTGAACCCGCGCCTCCTGTGTCTCCTGCATTGGCAAGCAGATGCTTCTTACCACGGCACCATCTGGGAATCCCAACTAATGTCCTTAGTAGACATCAATTATACAACTGTGCAAACAAAAGCATGTGACGTCCTCGTAATTCTGCATGCGTTACAGGAACACTGAGAGGAAAATCTCCAATATAATCACTGTTTCCATCCCCCGGCCCCCAACAGCCACCCAGTGCATCACTGAGTAGAGAGACGGGATTAAGCAAGACTGCTCTCGACAACTTCACCTTCGAGTCTCACCCACGGCTGTCTTCCTACTGTGTCAGCCAATCTCTGTATTCCTCAGCTGGGCTTTCCCTAGTCCCTCTCCTGGTTGAAACCATACTATGGACAACCGTAGTCAATCAAGTGATAGAACGGTTAGATTATCTGGACTGAACAGTTTACACAGGCTCAAAATAGGAACTTTTTGACACAGTTACTATTTAAGGCTGAGGAAGGTACCTGAGGGCTTCCCTGGTGGCTTAGCAGTAAAGAATCTGCCAGTAATGCAGAAGACCCGGGTTCGATCCCTGGGTCGGGAAGATGCCCTGGAAGAGGGCGTGGCAACCCACTCCAGTGTTCTTGCCTGGAGAATCCCATGGACAGAGGAGTCGGTGAGCTACATCCACGGGGTCACAAAGAGTTGGACATGACTGAAGCAACTTAGCACGCAGGCATGTAAGGTAGCTGAGCTAGTGGTGCCTGTCCCCAAAAAGAAATCTAGAAGTTTCCTCTTGTTTTTCGTTTTCCAGTTAGGCTAAACTCAGTGAATTACTTCAGCCAAGAGGAGATAAGAAAAAAAAAAATAGGAGAAAATGAGTAAAGTGATTTTAATTGGTCAGGGGAAAAAAGTAGTAGGTTGAATATATACACACCCGTTCCCCTCCTGCTCCATGCCAAGGAGGCCGTTCGATGGGCTGTTTAGGGAAACACTGGTCCAAGGGCATTCGTGACAACAGAGCAGGGCTGCCTCCTGCCAGACCACAGCAGAGCTTCAGCAGGGGGAAGCGGACGGGGAGGGAAAGTTCAGGCTTTGGGGACAATAAATTGTGCTTAACTACAAAAACACACACAAAACAAACAATGGGTTGTTTTCCCACTGCAATATCAAAAGTTGCACTGGGAAATCATACCTTTTTGCCCAAGTGAAAGAAATTTGTTTCTGGACAGAATGTCTTCACCAGCGAAGAAATCGTTTTGAAAGAAATGAAGGAAGATTTTAAAATACTAACTGTATTATTTAAAACACTTAATTTTACTATAATAAGAGGAAAGCCTACTGAAGGGTTCATGAATCAAGCGTTCTGATAAATATCAGTCCAGTAAGGTAGGTATTATACTCTCTTGGTTTCTAACGTGCTTTAAAAAAAGTAACATGGATCATAATGTGAAAATATATACACATAATATGAATTACACAAATAAATAAAAGTTGCAGAAATAGGTACGCCAGGTATACCCTTATGACACATATTATAAAACCTTCACAATAAAGTAGACTGAAAGCATTATATCATTGTGGGATTTATTAATACATTTCTTAATGGACTGTATATATATATATAGAGATTTACCTTAATGGACAGTATATATACAGAGATTTACCTTATAAATTCAGATTTGCTCATCTCTTTTTTTTTCCTGTTATCTTTTTTTTAATTTTTAACTTTACAATACTGTATTGGTTTTGCCATACATTGACATGAATCTTATCTTGACATGCTTATCTCTTTTAGTAATGTGGACAATAATGAGTGCATGTTAAGCAATTTTACTTAAAAAAAAAAACCAACTGAGTCACAGATAACAGCTATATAAAATAGATTTGTATAACTATCTGATTTCTGCATAGTGTCTATAAGCCACTATACATACCCCACACAGCAATTTACATCTACTTTGATTAATAGGGTATGTTATGGAGATATTATCTACAGTTCCCAACAAACCTGGACAACAACCAAGTTTGAAAAAACGACAACGCTAGTAGAATCAAGTGAAAGAGATACACTGGAGCTGAAGCACTGATGGCAGAAACATAAAGATACCAGTTAAAACTTCAAGAAAACAGAAAGCACTCCTCAGTAGTTAAAACATGAGCCGACAGAATAAAACCGGGACAGGTACACGGTATCGTATACAGAAGCATTTCCTGTGTTAGCATTTATTTTACATGGAAAAAAGCAAATAAATAATGATAAGAGATCATAGCATGTCTGATAATCTGTGACAACAGCTGTAGCCATGGGAGAAACCTGTCCGTCCTGAGCCCTGACCCGCAGAGTCTTTATCTGCCTGTGTACTCTCCACAGGCCAAGCATACAAAGGCCAAATGAGAATTTACACATGAATCAACGTTCTTTGCAGCATGGGCACCAGAGACATTTCTTTTCTCTATTACTGAGAGAAAGGCAGCCAGGTCTAAGCTTGTCTCACTAGAAATCATACAAGGGAAACAGCGATTTGCAGGAAAATGGCAGATCAGCAAAGGGAAGCTGTTCTGAATGCATGATAAAAATGGTAGCCACAAAGGACTAGATGAATATTTAGTTTGAAAACAGCGCTGACAGTCACCAGTGAGTCTTTATCCTATTCCGAACAGGTAGTGTCATACAAACTGCAACAGAGATACAATCCTGATAGAAGACTACACCAGATACCTGGGTGGGTATCTTAAAAGACTTCGGTCTTCATTTGAATAAATGTAAGACTCATAGATCCTCTGCATCCAGATCTTATACGGGGTACACGCAGTCATTTCACACGAATGACATATGGAGGGCATATTGCCCGCTTTGATAATTAGAAATAAATCAGTCAAGATGATTAAAAAAAAGGCTTGTTCATGAAAAACTGGATACACATTTCATACTATGAAACTTGTAAAGGAAAAAATATGCAGACAGTGTATTTTTCTCTAACCCAAACCCCTTGGTGCTTAGGTCAGCTTGTAGAAATTCATAAAACTATCACCACGTTGCTATAGCCTATCTTACAGGGACATGTACTGAATACTACTTGTTCTGGCTCATTTAATAGAGGAATGGAGATTTATCATTAAATCCGTGTTAATAGGCCATTCCAAAGAAGATTATGTAAGCTTCTAACAAATGACAGGTACTAACTAAATCAATAAAATTCATTTTTATTCCCTTGTTACCACTTCTACAGTTCTGTGCTTGCCATATTCCGTCTGTTTCCTGGAATGCTTACCTTCCTACTCAACAATGCATATACCTGACTTTCTTCAAATTTGGTTCAAAGCTGTCAGTTTAGGAGTTTTAACTTAAGGCTCCAGTCATGGTGTGGTGGTTAGATACAGCAGACCAGCAGTAAATGCTGCTAACCACGTACATGGATTGCCAATGGACAATAGACCAAAAATCTTTAAAATAAACTTTGTTCATGAGCTGTAAATACAAGAAATGTGGTATAATTTGTGTTTCATAAAAGGAAAGTTTGAATTTTTAGCCTTTTAGAGTCCAGAAATGTGCCTGTAAACTTCATATCGCAATCCATGCTCTGAGACAACACCCAACATAAAGAGTTATTCCATTGTTATATCAGTTCATGGTCATGAGCTGTATCTATAAAACTGGCAGTGAATAGGTTTTTGACATTACTTGTTTCTCTTTATCTTTTGCAATGTTAGTTTTTTAGCCCTTTCAACTGCTTTCCTTTCCTCTCTTCTCCTGTATTCCTCCCTTTAGGCTGAAGCGCTATTCCGCCCTCTCTCTCTTCTTGATAACCTATTCATTTCCCTACCTTCTGACAGTTCAGTACTTCTTGAAGTAAACGTTAGAATTTTCCTTAAACTGAAAGCTCGTAATGGATAAGAATTATACCTACCATTTCTATATATCTAGAATCTCCTATAGTGCCTCAGGTAGTGTTAAGTCATTCAGCATACTTCTGAGAACTCTCAACAAACTATGTATAGATGGAATGTATTCCAACATAATAAACACATATGACAAGCCCACATCTAACATCATACTCAATGGTGAAATGTTAAAATTTTTTTTTCTAAGATCAGAAACAAGACAAGGGTTTTCATTCTTGCCACTTGTAGTCAACAGAGTACTGGAAGTCCCATTCAGAGCTATTGGGCAAAGAAAAGAAACAAAAGATCTCCAACCTGGAAAGGAAGAAGCAAAACTGTCCTTATTTTCATATGATATGATGCTATATACGTGCGTGCTAAGTCACGTCACTCGTGCCCAACCCTTTGTGACTCTATGGACTGTAGCCCGCCAGGCTCCTCTGTTCATGCGATTCTCTAGGCAGGAATACTGGAGTGGGCTGCCATGCCCTCCTAGGTTCCACACCCAGGGATCAAACTCCGGTCTCTTACATCACCTGCATTACCACTAGCGCCGTCTGGGAAGCCCCTTCAAATATATTACGGACACATAATAATCAAAATAGTACAGCGCTGGCATAAAAAGAGATAGATCAGTGCAACACAGTCCAGAAATAAACCCATGTATATATACAGTCAATTAATTTTTGGCAAAGGAGTGAAGAATATACAACAAGGGAAATATCTTTTCAGTAATGCTGCTGGGAAAACTGGAAACCACTGTGCGGATGAGGTATCTCTACTTTAATGTTCACTGCAGCATTACTCACAATAGCCAAGGCACAGGAACCACCTAGGTGCCCATCAACACGGATATACACACACAATGAAATACTGCTCAGCCTTAAGAGAAGGAAACGCTGTCATGTGTGACAACATGGATGAACCTGGACGACATTATGCTGTGTGAAATAGACCAGGCAGAGGAAGACAAATACTGCAAGGTATCACTTATATGTTGAGTCTTAAAAACAAAAAAGAAAACAAACGCTGAGTTGCCAGGGGCTGGGGGATGGTGGGGGAGAGAGGGAAAGGCTGGTAAAAGGGTACCAAAAAAGAAAAAAAAATATTCTTGAGAGATGCTAACAACTTAGGACTCTTAACAACACATTTCTGAAAGTAAAGCCATAATTCAGTTATTGGTATTCATTGACTTATTGAGTCAATTTATAGTAAACTCATGAAACACTTGCACACAGAGCTGAGTTTCACAATGACAAGATATGACAGTGTCATGGAACAACGGACTGGTTCCAAATTGGGAAAAGGATTGTGTCAAGACTATATATTGTCACCCTGCTTATTTAACTTAAATGCAAGTACATCATGCGAAATGCTGGGCTGGATGAAGCACAAACTGGAATTAAGACTGCCAGAAGAAATATCAGTAACCTCAGATATGCAGATGATACCACACTTATGGCAGAAAGCAAAGAGGAACTAAAGAGCCTCTTGATGAAACTGAAAGAGGAAAGTGAAAAGGCTGGCTTAAAACTCAACATTCAAAAAACTAAGATCATGGTATCCAGAAGACTCTTGAGAGTCCCTTGGACTGCAAGGAGATCCAACCAGTCCATCCTAAAGGAAATCAGTCCTGAATATTCACTGGAAGGACTGATGTTGAAGCTGAAACTTCAATACTTTGGCCACCTGCCAAGAACTGACTTATTGGAAAAGACCCTGATGCTGGGAAAGATTGAAGGCAGGAGGAGAAGGGGACAACAGAGGATGAGATGGCTGGATGGCATCACTGACTCAATGGACATGAGTTTGAGTAAGCTCTGGGAATTGATAATGGACAGGGAAGCCTGGTGTGCTGCAGTCCATGGAGTTGCAAAGAGTTGGACACGACTGAGCAACTGAACTGAACTGAGCTATGACAGACTCAAATGTCACTTTTTATGACCTCAGTTCAGTTCAGTTCAGTCACTCAGTCGTGTCCAACTCTTTGTGACACCATGAACCGCAGCATGCCAGGCCTGCCTGTCCATTACTAACTCTCAGAGTCCACCCAAACTCATGTCCATCGAGTCGGTGATGCCATCCAACCATCTCATCCTCTGTCGTCCCCTTCTTCTCCTGCCCTCAATTTTCCCCAGCATCAGGGTCTTTTCAAATGAGTCAGCTCTTCGCATCAGGTGGCCAAAGTATTGGAGTTTCAGCTTCAGCATCAGTCCTTCCAATGAATATTCAGGACTGATTTCCTTTAGGATTGACTGGCTGGATCTCCTTGCAGTCCAAGGGACTCTCAAGAGTCTTCTCCAACACCACAGTTCAAAAGCATCAATTCTTTGGCACTCAGCTTTCTTTACAGTCCAACTCTCATATCCATACATGACTACTGGAAAAACCATAGCCTTGACTAGATGGACCTTTGTTGGCAAAGTAATGTCTCTGCTTTTTAATATGCTGTATAGGTTGGTCATAACTTTCCTTCGAAGGAGTAAGCATCTTTTAATTTCATGGCTGCAATCACCATCTGCAGTGTTTCTGGAGCTCAGAAAAATAAAGTTAGCCACTGTTTCCCCATCTATTTGCCATGAAGTGATGGGACCAGATGCAATGACCTCAAAGAGATAAAGTTTAGATGATAAAGGAGGAACAAAGAAAGACTACATTAGATACTCATGACTGTACACTAATTTCTTTGTATATTAGTTTTTTTTTTTACAACTAAGTTTAATTTTGGGGGGATTGTTCTTTTTTTAATAAGATAAAGTTAACTTACTTTGAAAAATGATATAGAAATATTAAGACTATGTTGAGTCAATGGTATTTTCTTTGTAGGGCATAAAGGACTAGAATCTTCAAAAGCAGAGCAGATGCCTGTTCCCATTGTATAAGGATAACAAAGGAATGGGAATAGGATTTTGGTTGACAGGGCTTTTAAAAAGCAACATGGTGGGGAGAAAATCAAGAACTTCCCCAAATACCAACAGACAGCTAGACAGAAGAAAATGAAAGTTTGAATCCATTTAATTCAATACATGTAAGATGTTATTTAACTGTGTTTTTTTTTTTTTTTCTTTTTTTGAGTTTTAGGAACAGGGGACCTAAGTCTATACACCTGGGGCTATTTCCCAACTTCACTTCACTCTGTATTTTGTTCTCCTCTATCATCACACTTGGTAAGGCCCGCTTCTTATCAAAGTCTTCTCTCTTAATCTCATCATTCATCGTGTTTCCTCCTTATTGTAGATGACCAGGCCATGAATGAGACAATGGATAGCTTCACTAGCATCAGTATACAACGCATCTACTCCATCTACCAGGTCTGTCAATCTGCCATGGGGGAAACTGGATAGGCCTGTAATTTGATGTTCACAAAAACAAGCTGATAATTACATAAAAATGTTTGCAATGTTTGAGTAAATGACTTTGGATAACACTGGTATTCTCTAAATAAGATATTTACATATTCTCTAAATATTTAAGTATCTAAATTAAGCTGATGTTTTAAAAATTATTTTATTGAAGTATAGTTTATTTATAGCGGTGTGTTAGTTTTGGCTATACAGCAAAATGATCAGTTATACATATATCCACTTTTTAAAATTCTTTTCCCATATAGGCCATTACAATATTGAGCAGAGTTCCCTCTGCTATATAGTAGGTCCTGGTTAGTTTTTCATTTTATACATAGTGCTATGTCAATCCAAATCTCCCAATTTCTCCCTCCCCTCCCCTTTTCCCCCATAACCATGTTTTCTCCATCCATGACTCTTTCTGCTTTGGATATAAGTTCATTTGTGCCATTTTTTTTAAGATTCTACATGTAAGTAATACCATGGGACGCTTGTCTTTCTCTGTCTGATTTCACTCGATAGGACAGTCTCTAGGTCCACCCATGCTGGTGCAAATGGTGATCACAACCTTTTTATGTAAACACTTTGTATGTGTGAAGTAAAATACCAAATCTGTCCCTTCCCAATTAGGTTTTCCTTATTACTGCTATATTCCCCACCACATAAAAAATGAAAATAAAAACAAACCAGTCTGCCAAAGTACATGAACAATACACCAAACATACAAATGTTACCTTTTAAAAAGGTTATGATGCTCAACAGTCGAAGGATATGGTTTTCAAACATTTGTACCACAACACTAAAATGGTAAAACTGCTATCACGGAAGTGGGAAGAATTAGGTAGCATCTGGGAACATCTTTTCTTCATACTTAAGTGACAAAAGGTATAAGAGACTCTTTTTTCCCCCAAGTTTGACTGGGTTACTCTTTTGGCAAAGTATTACTAGCCACTGGGGGAAAAAATAAACTGCATAAAACAGAATTCCTAAATTTGTAAGGTAACATTAAGCTGTGGATTCTTACTAAAATGTCATTGAAATTCTTTAAAAAAGAAATCCAGAGAAAGAGAACTTGCTTTTTATTTTCTAATCTCTGAAATATCTCTATTTTTAGTAATCACAAACTTTTGAACTTTTTATTTTGTATTAGGGTATAACCGATTAACAAAGAATGTTGTGACAGTTTCAGGTGAACAGTGATGGGACTCAGCCATTCATATACATGTATCCATTCTCCCCTAAAATACTCTCTCATCCAGGCTGCCATGTAACATCGAGCAGAGTTCCATGTGCTATAGATTAGGTCCATGCTGGTTATCTGTTTCAAATACAGCAGTCTGTACATGTCCATCCCCAATTCCCCAGCTATCCCTTCTACCAATCTTCCCCCCTGGCAACTGTAAGTTTGAATGAGAACTTGCTTTTAAAGTTATGTGCTTATAGTTATGTTGGGGCTACTGAAGAACTGTCTCCATCACAGTGGCAAACAGCTGATGTGAACAACTTGCATGAAATCTGCACAAGTGAGAAGCGGCTAAATTTGAGGATGGGTACAGCCTATAGACTGTAAAGAAAGCTGAGTGCTGAAGAATTGATGCTTTTGAACTGTGGTATTGGAGAAGCCTCAGGAGTCCCTTGGACTGCAAGGAGATCCAACCAGTCCATCCTAAAGGAAATCAGTCCTGAATATTCATTGGAAGGTCTGATGTCGAAGCTGAAACTCCAATACTTTGGCCACCTGATATGAAGAGCTGACTCTTTTGAAAAGACCCTGATGCTGGGAAAGATTGAAGGTGGGAGGAGAAAGAGATGATAGAGGATGAGATGGTTGGATGGCATCACTGACTCAATGGACATAAGTTTGAGTAAACTCCGGGAGTTGGTGATGGACAGGGAGGCCTGGTGTGCTGCAGGCCATGGGGTTGCAGAGTCGGACATGACTGAGTGACTGAAATGAATTGAACTGAATAGCCTATGTTAGTCAATAGTGAAGTGAAAGTCCCTCAGTCATGTCCAATTCTTTGCAACCCCATGGACTGTAGCCTACCAGGCTTCTCTGTCCATTGGATTTTCCAGGCAAAAGTACTGGAGTGGGTTGCCATTTCCTTCTCCAGGGGATCTTCCCAACCCAGGGATCGAACCCAGGTCTCCCGCATTGCAGGCAGACTCTTCACCCTCTGAGCCACCAGGGAAGCCCTAATGTTAATGTTAGTCAGTGGTGAGTTTTAAATATTCATCAAACACTGTTAGATCCGCACCTTCTAGCTGAATAGCTTCCAGTTCACTTATAGTTAGAAGTCTCCTATGCTGATGAAAGAAAACCTTTAATGTCATGCATTTGCTATTTTTCTTTTTTGCCCTGTAACCCATCTCTGATCTCCAGAATGTCTTCTTCAATAAATGTTTAAAGATTAAAAAATAGAGTATGGTCAAATGTCAACATTTTACTTGCAATTATCATTCCCAAATCTCTTCGTCTCCCAGACTTCCCCATCTCAGTAACTGACCTCACCCAGATGTTCAAGCCAGAAATGGAGAATCACCCTTCGTCCCTTCACCTGCAGGCACCTCCCACATCTAAGTGATTCAGACATGTTGGTCGGTCCTTCCTATCTCCACCGCTGCTATCGTTTAAGCCACTGTCATCTCCTGCCCAGGCTACTGCAATAGCTTCCTAAGTGGCCAGCTCCTTACATTTTTGCTCCCCAACCAGTCTATCTTCTCTCTGTGATCAGATACCATCACTCTGTAATTTGAGGTCCTCCAGTGGCATCTCACTGGCCTCAGAGCAAAACAGAAGGGTGGTTTCTGGGTTTAGAGGTCCCCAAACAGTCTGGCCTTTGCCTTTATCTTCTCCTTGTTCTACCTGCTTTGGCATCACTTGCCTTCTGTCCGTTCCTTTCTGTTTCCTTGGTCTGTGGAGAGTAAATCTATGGATTTTCAAGGCTGAAGTAATTTAAGGAGCCTTTTTCTGAAGGTGAAGGAAATATACTTATCACGATCAAGACTTGTGAGTTCCACTTAGAAATGCTCTCAGTGTCATTAAAAAAAAAAACAAACCATAAACCAGCAGACTGTTTTAATTCCTACAAAATGAATATTTCTGCAGAAACAATTTAAAGACAGTTTCATATTTGTTGTACTTAGTTATGTATAATGCATAATGGAAGATTATAAACATGTACATTTCTAAATATGCAAAAATTATAAGTTTAGAAAGGGCAAGATTTTCTCAAGAATTATACCCAGTCTTCTGTTTATATAAAAAATGCAACGGTGATTGAGTACTTTACAATGCTGAAAAGATCCACACTACTTTCATTCACGACTCTGCTATTTAAAGTAATTGTACTATATATTTTTTTCTTATTTGAATTCTTGAAAAAGTGCTTTACAAGAGGAAAGAAATTTTCTTTTTGCTCCTCACAGGAACATCCAGAATGCCAGTGTTTCAGGACTTTCACTGTGATGTACAAAATACTGACACTGATTACACACTTGAAAATGATGAATTGTTTTCCTCATTAGTATGGGAAGCATTATAAACCCTTAAAATAAGACATTTTGCATAGACTTTCTCTGATAGGACTAGTAATTTCAAATCCTCCAGAATCTTGAAGAAGCCAAATTAGTCTAACAAAATGAATTCATACTGTCATTATTAGTGTTATATCAATTGTTACTGGGAAATAATGGTCAATAACAATTTTACTATTAGCTTTTGGAATATAAGAATTGTAATAGAGAGACAAAAGCCCAACATTCAGTTTTTGCTATGTGAAGTAAGAATAAAGACAAAAATCCAAGTGTAAAAAAGTAATTTTGGCTGATAAAGTAAGCTAAAGTAGAATTACTGTGTTACTTGAGAGTTTCTTCTAAATGACAAATAATAAAAGCTGAAGATTGAACTCCTTAAAGACCTTTATGTATAATTAAAACCATCCCCCAAATCTGATTAGTAAAAAGTGGGAATTACAGCTATAACTAGAAACTGAAAATACCATCAGTCTTTAGACCTTATTAAAAAAAAAGCAAAATTTGGTTTGTAGAAAAAAAACGGATTTGTAACTTATTTTTTCCAGAATTTTCCAGTAATTTTTCAAATAAGGTGTTAAACTGAGTAAGAGACTCAAAGCTCAGGGAGAATACCATTTTCATGAGCTGACTTTTATTTTTAGACTGATTGGTAGTAAAATAAATGATCATTTAAACTTTAAATGGGAAGGAAAGAACTAGCTTAGAAAAGGCTCAGGGTAGAAGGCAGTGTGAAGAAAAGCAGAACTGTTAGAGATGCACTAAGGCTTTTTTACTTCAGTGGAAAGGATGCGTAAGTGTGTAGGCACAGTACTAAGTACTGTCTAAGGAGACAGTGGCTTTGAGGAAGAGGCGAGTGAGTCTTGCTGATGAGCGGTGTACCATTCCCTGTGGGTCTGAGTTGGGCTGAGAATTATCTCCAGCTCTTTAGGAAGTGTTTTATTACTTCATAATCAATTATTGGTTCTAAATTATGAATATATTTACATATGAAAAATAAAACAGTTCCAAATCTCTTTAAGGATCTGGCTTGGGCATGACTGTGTTCAATATTTTTAAAGTGATGGACCTAAGAACAATATGAACTAAAGGGTTAACCACATTTGCACAGCAGTTTTGGAAAAAGGTGTGACAAAAATATGGCCTGCATCACTGATGTTCTAGTACATATAAAGCATTTATTAATAAAGGAAAGAAGACAGAAAAAGGATGATGGCTAAGGAATACTTAAAGACACTAATAACTACAAAATTTAGTCCAGAACTAAACTGTGCTTAAATGTGAAGAAAAGAGAATGTAAAAAAAAAAATCTCCTTATTTACGTGTGAACTATGATTTGCAAGTATGAGGTTGGGCATTAGCTACTATTAATCTTTAAATAATTTAGAAAACTATAGAAAATCACACTCAGATTTGCCTTTTTTAATCACACTGCGTGTGTGCTAAGTTGCTTCAGTTGTAATCACGCTGCTTCTGCTGCTGCTGCTGCTAAGTCGCTTCAGTCGTGTCCGACTCTGTGCGACCCCATAGACGGCAGCCCACCAGGCTCCCCGTCCCTGGGATTCTCCAGGCAAGAACACTGGAGTGGGTTGCCATTTCCTTCTCCAATGCATGAAAGTGAAAAGTGAAAGGAAGTCGCTTATGTAATCGCGCTACCAGAAGCTTAATGTGTGACTACGGACGTTATCTCAGTCTCCTTCATTTCTACATGGTCTGTCAGTCATTTTAGCTATTGCAAAAACCAAAGGAAACCAAACTTCATTTTACTCAGTTATACAAACACACACGAAACACAGTTGTCTCTAGATACTGAAACGGAACATTTTTCTAGTTATCACTGGATAAAGGCAAGGTTTTCAAAAATAAAATTGTATCTTTCATTTTATTCTAGTTCCATTAAGTTTTTCCTACTTTACAATCTGGATTTCTGTGCAGCCAGTAGGACCTACATTTCAAGTGTGAGGAAATTTTAAATAAAGTGGAATGTTTTTAAGCAGCACACTGATGGTTTTGCTTTGGGATACGGAATAGAAAACTATTTCCTCAAGATATTTTGTGTTCAGCATAAAATATTTAAAATGTCTCATTTCCAAAAGATCTGGTGGGAGTTCATGACAGATGTGTTATTTCTTCTTCTTTTTTTTTTTAGCAGCATTATTTTGTCTAATTAGCACTGGTGAGTTACCCATGGCAGTAGGAAGTTATTGAGAGGAAAGAAAAGTAGACCAGCTTCTTTAGAGAAAAGAACAAACTGGGATAAGATGGGAGAGAGGCACTTATTTATTTTTTTGCAAGGCATTCTGCAGCAAATGCCCACAAACGGCCCACAGAGAGTTCATTTATTTATGCATCACCATATGATGAATCAGACCACCTTTAGTCTCAAACAGAGAAAGCCTTGGTACAAAGCAAAGCATTCTCCAGGTGTTAGTTTAGGTTTGTCATTATTCCTATTTATAGACTCTGTCTAGTAAAGGAAGACAAATTACTGTAAGTGGGGGTAAATGTGATTAAATGAGTCCTCTGAAGATAAGAGGGTACATGGACAAGGGTCATTAACACAAGTGACCTCTCTGCCCAGACCATATTTTTATTTTGCCGATTTGGTAAAAACAAAAACAAAACAAAACACAAAAACAAACCATAAACAACCCTACAAAGCAAGAAGAGAAGAATTTCTACTATGTATATCTAGAGAGAAATAGATCTCTTTTATCCTAATAAGCATTTTCATGCTTTTGCAGTGTTTTAATAACCCACTGCTGGTGCCAAAATACTCTCAGAACACATGAGAACAATATTGGAGAAATTTTTCATCCCAGGGAGACTGATCGGAAACACTGAAGAAACGGAGTTAGAATCAGACTAGATATGAGGCCCAGAATGTAAATTAGTGGATACCAAGATCATCTGAATCAAATGAAAAGTTTACATTTGTAAAGTTTCAATTAAAACAACTACACTCTTTCTTTCACCTGACTGTAGCCCCATATGGCAAGGTCAGCCCTTTCAGTGAACAAACAGCTCAGTCGCCTCTAGTGTAGCTGTTATCTTCCTCAACAAGGGGAGACATTTGGCACAGCCTAAAGCTGGGGCATGAACCCTGGCTAAGCTTAAGACATTTATCTGACAGCATCAGCTGACACTCCACAAACACATTTGCTCTCCATGACCTCAGAGCATTCGTGATTAATCAAAAATGTATCTTGAATCTTGAGAACAAGCTACAACCAGGCACACACAAAAAAAGAATATGCTCTCGATCTCGCTTATCGACTCAAGAGGTATATTGAATTTAGAAATAGCAAATAGAATAAAATGATCAATATGTTCTCACTTGTCCATGGAAGAGCAAACTTTATCCCTCAAGCAAAAGACATTGATCATGTAAATGCTTCAGAACTGCTTTCCAAACTAAAGAATGCAAAATGTACATGGCTTATGGGGGGTGGGGAAGGAGGCCTACCAAAGCAGCAGCTTTTGCTTTAACTTAAAAAAAAAATCTATAGCTTAGGGACATAAAGGTTATGTCTGTAGCGTGCTATACTTTTAGAAAACCTGTGTGTTCCACTTAAAACCTTTTTTTGGTAACATGTTGCCAAATGTTCTTAATAAAACATTATAAAAGAGACTTTAAAACTTAATGAAGGAACATTATTCGTGCAGAAAAAACTCCCTGCCTCAATTTAAATGAGACACAGTTATAACATATCCCCTATGCACTGTTTACAATTTATAATGTATAATTTATGTCTCTTGGTTCAAACTCACTATTTTCTGCAGTCATCTGCTAAGTAATAAGATTAGCATGCGAATATTGTAATATTCTGCTTCCCAACACAGTATAATTTAGTACATTTTAATTTTCTTTCGTACTTTCACTTTCTTATAACAATACTGAACTCTAATTAAAGTAATGGGAAACAGAAGCATAAGCCCCACCCTTGATGATCTGAAAATAATTATTATTAAAAAAAATCTACAGTTGAAATTATTAAGTCCCCTTCTGGCCTGGTTACCCACTGGTTAGGTTACAGGGGTTCACGATCCTACGGCAGTTCGTCCCACTAAAGAAAAACTACTCGTCCTGGTCCCTGTTGGCATGGCAAACAAACTTTCATAGCATGCGCGCACTCTATAAAATGGCGGTACTAATTAGAAGAGATAAACTCATGCTGAGGCATGATATGAATCGGCTTTATGTATCTACTAAGCTCACAGCAGTGCTAGATTTATACCGTTGTTGCTTTAAACTAACACTACACAGAAAATTTCAACTTCTAAATCTGTATGATAAGAAAGCAAAAGTGATTGAGCTGGAAAAAACAGCCTCAGCCCCTCATTTTCGGTTTCACTTCTAAAATGTTTCTTGTGCACTTAGAGGATGCCCAGCACTTCTTTCCCATATGTTTACCTAACTTGAATTTTTCAAACACGAATTGCAAGTACCAGATAGCACAGCTGTATGTTTTGACATCCATGGTGAAAATGAGCAGAAAATCTAACTGTTCCATATCAAGAAGTATTTTTACTAGTGCTAATGTGCCTTAAATACCTTGTTCCACAGATGAGTGGCCTGGCACCTGCTGCATGAGAAATAGCCAATTACTGTTCAGTGTCTCTAATTTTCTGATTCAATTAGCATGCTTCAGAGCTTTCCAGTTTAATTGCAAACTACTTCACAGTTAGCTCTCTGATTAATCATTGCCCATCTGCAAGCCATCGGAAAACTTAGTGGAACAAATTTGTGTACTTTGGAATGCTGGGAGCTTAGCAAATCAAACTTGTTTTGGTATATAAAGCTTTAATTTTGTTTGCCCTTTTCAGCTGCACTTGTAAGAAGCTCTGTACTGATTAAACAGGAAGTCCGGACAATAATATGCTACATTATGCATATAATTACTGTAAATACAACCGAGATTGTAGAAACATCATTTAAGGTTAGGCACTAACATGAATGGAGAAGGAGGTCAAGAAAACACATTTGGAATCAATTTCTTTCCATTATGACCAAATGTAAGTATCAAGGGTTGGGGGGGGTGGCTATGTGACCCACAGTGATGTCATTACAGCACCTGTTCCCCTGAAGGCATTTTAAATTCTGGCTTTTCATGTATTCATAAAATCTTTCTTGTTATTTAATTAGTAGAGTACTAAGTTTTATAAGCTTTGTTTACAAAACATATATTAGGGATTTTAAAGCAAACTGGCACCACATTGTTTATGCTTCATTTTCCTAGCTTTCTTGCTGGTCTGCCGAACGTATGAATGGTAATGTCAGAAAACAAAACTGTTTTAATCGAGCTTTGGTTGGAGTGTAGATTATATCTTAACCCACAATCACGATCTCTTTATTTCTGAACAATGAAACAGGAATTGCGTATTTTGTTCACTCCTATGCACAAACCCCACGGAGGGGATTTTTGCACTGAATGAGGAAGGAGGCTCCATGAGATTCTCTCTGAGGTCCATTCCAACACTGAGTCTCTCTGGCTCATATTTTACAAAATTTGGAACTACTATATATGATTTTTTTCAAAGCTTCTAAATGCATGTACTATGTAAGAGCTTTAATTTCAAATTGGAAATTGTCAACTCAGGAGGGCAGGGGCTGTTGTATGCAGCTCAGCACTGTATCTCCGGTGCGTCACGGTGGGCCTACACATTCTTGGTGCCCAATTAACATTTTGGATGAAGGAAGTGGAAGCAGTATGGGTTCTGAATTTTCCATGTCATGTCACAGGGCCAGGTTGGACACTCTGTTCTCCTCCATAACCTAAACAGGATGCAGTCATGTTATCTATAAAGACGTTGACAAATATCATCATCCTGTAAATACTTGGCATAAAGAATAACACAGAGAGAAGAGTGCTTTGCTAATTATGATGCCCTGTAATGGTATGTTATTAGCAACAAAGAGCCCCCCACCCCCCCCCCCCAAAAAAAAGGCCGAAGTTTCCTATCTTTTATGAAGATCCTTCACATGTTGTGGGAATGTCTAAATGCTGAAAGTTAAAACCCCAATGACAGCCCTAAAAATAACATTAAAGTTGGAGACATGGTTTCTGGAAATTGCACGATGAAATGAAAATTTTATCAACAGTCAAGGGATAATCAGTGTGGAGTGACTTTCTGACTCTCTTACCAGTAGGCACGTGTGAGGCCAAGATTCCATGAGCGCTCTAGTAGCTCCTATTCTGTTTCTCTTAAGGGCTGTAAAACTCAAGTGGGCTGACTTCAAGCTTCTCTGAACTTCAATGCAGGCAGCCAGTGTAAGAAACGCTGAGAAGGCATAATCTGATCATAGCAGCTCAGGCAAGTGAGCAGGCAGGCTGCCACATTCTGCTGCCCACGAGCAGGGAAGCACGGCTGGAATCCCCACTAAGATCGAATTACAAAATAATCAAGCTTTGTGGCCAGGCGGGCACGAGAGGCTTTTGTGAGGTCATGACATAAATCAGGGACTAGCCTGGGCAAAACCGTGCAGTCAAAACCAATACTTTTTATACCACATTTACAGTGTGGTTTGCTAGGGAAAATAAATTGTTAATGATGCTCAGTTGCTTTTTTTTTGTAAATTCAGGAAAGGGCAAATGGTTCTCCTCACACAAACTCCCACCAATTGAGCCTTATGCTTAGAGATAAGCAATTAAACCTCACACATTGAAGAAAAACAATGAGAGCTGTCCAAAATGGAATTTGGCCAAGGAGAGACCACACTGGGCCTTGCCCCCTGTCCTGGGGTTTTCAGTTCTACCTCTACCTAATACCCACTGTGTAGCCGAATGTCTATGTGTATCAGAGTAATGATGGAACAACTGAGTGGATAATGAATGAAAACGATCGCAAAGCACACTGCAAGTGCTTAAAGGACCCAAATATGATTTGAGAGGGTGGCATATCTTGGGCCAAGAGAGTCATTTCCGGAAATAATCCCATTATGCAAAAAGAACAGAATATTCTTTGGGAAGCTGGCTGATATGGATGGCTCTAATGTGGCACCAAACCCAGACAGTGATACCCTATAGAGACGTGTTAACGTTTGTATGGTTCTCAAAGCTGAATCGGCTATAGAAATTATATTTTATTTCCTGAGAAGTGTCAACATGATTGTCTGTGCTACACTAAATATAAAACACAATGAAATTATAGAATATAATTAGCCTCTCGATAGAAGAAAAATGTGAAAATCTGGGTGGAGATTTCAGAGACAATAGCAGGACTCCTAGGGGACGCCTGTTTGGCAGACTTCTGCTGGAATGACCTTAATCAAGGTGGATGGAGCAGCTACTACAAAGACAACAAATAAGCAAGCAAAAATCTAAATGCAATATAGCCAAGGCTTCTTGGTAAACCATAGACCGGGCGTATCAAGAGATCAGGGGCATACCACTTTGTGAGAACTGTGTAGGGGCTTCAGAGAAACACTTTGAGGTGGTTCAATGTGAACTGAGGGCCATGTGTTGGTTCTTCACTTACACTTCTGATATGCTGATAATTACCGTCAATAATATCTTTCTTAGACATAGAAGCAATATATGTGCACACTACACACTCAGAGTGCTTTTAACTTTTAACGGGAAAAATACAAGTGACTATAAAGTTCACACGAATTTTTAAGAAATGAAAAAAAAGGCAAAAAGTAGTTGCTTTTAGATAGGAAATCTTATAAGAGATATGAAATTTAACATCTACTGTACTTTAAGCCTATATATTATTGATAATTTAAAATTATAATTAGTGTTCTTGGGACCGAATGCTACACTGAAACTAAATATGCACATATGTATGAGATGTGAGATGCTGCTGCAGGAGAGAAATACCCTATTTTTAAAGCAAAAAAAATCCTACTGAAGTCTATCCTTTCATTTATATGTCTCATGTAAATTACACATAATTTTAAATCTTCAACACGTTGAAAATGGCCAGGTCTCATGGCACTTCCCTTTTATTATCTCCCATTTTTACTTGGCCATGGTAATGGAGACTTTCTAGAGAACATTAGGATAAAAAATTATACACTTTGAATTGATCCAAGAAATGACCACTAGAAAAAATTAATTTTTATTTGTTTAAATCTGGTAAAAAAATATATACATAATAATTTTTCTACTCTAAAGGCATTTTCTTATGCAGTAACACCACAAAAATAGCTTAAGTTTAAAATAGTGGATTTCCCATATGGTTAGTCCACAGCAAGATAAAGTTGTAAATGAGGGGACTATGTGAAGAAAACATAAAAAAGCCTTAAGGGCACATACAAAAAATGTGATTTTTGTATGATTTACATACACAATTTTATTCCCCAAAATTCAAAGAGAAAAGCTTAATATGTCATAATTTAAACTGTATTCCACATCAAGTATTCCTGATTACGTATTTAACTCTAAGATGCAAAACTCAATTTAGAGCATAATGTGGGAGAGGAGTTAGTAAGAATCTAACCTTTTGCATTTCTTGACTTTTTTGGGCTTGTGGTAATGCTGTATTTATAGAGATTCTACACTTTCAAATTTAAGTCTTGAAATGTCAGAAAAATCCCAAAGCTGAGATCTCACAGAAGGTGATTTTTAACAGTCCTTAAAAGTAAAGACTTTATGATCTTCTGACAACTGGAGCTTTCACATTTTAAGATTTAAAATTTTCAGTCCTAATATTACATAAGCACACACATTGGTATGCTTTTAAAAATTCCATCATCTTTTGATAAACCTGGAAAGAAGGGGAAAATAAGAAAATTGAGAAAGAAAGTTGTGAAGTTCAGGAATATTATAGAATCAAAGATATAAAGACTATTTAAAAAGTCTTTTGTATTTAAACATGGTCCCTTATAAGAATATATTTCCAATGTAAAAGATCACAAGATCCAGTTAATTTCTGATTGTTTATAGTAAAGATGAAGATCTAATACATTGGAGCTTGGATATAGAAGGACATAGAAGCCAAGAGAGGTTGAATAACTTGATCAAGATTACACTTCTAGCTAGTTGCAGACCTATCTTGAATATACCAGGTCTTTTGTCTTCAGGCTTATCAGTCCCATAGCTAAAATTGTATACATAATTCCTGGAATTCATTTGTTTTCAATGTATCCTACCACCATCAGTATGATCACAGAAAAGTCACATCTTCTAGTTTTCACATCACTTTCAACTCGGCAAACATTTTCCCACTACCTACTATGAGCCAGATGTATATATTACAAAGATAAGACAGGGGTTAATCTTATGGTTGAGTGAAGGAGAGAGGACTGGTAAACAAGTATCATTAAAGGCAGTACTTGATTTGACTAGAAAGTCATTAAGTCCAAGGTGCCATTTGGTTTCTGATCAGTAAGATTAAACTACATGATGTCTAAGTCCTTTTCTAAAACAATTTGAATTTCAATTTTTCCCCTCTATTCTTATTTCTTTGATGGACTTCTTAATAAGTAAGTAGTTGATAAGACCAAAATTTCTAAATATTGAAAGTGATTTCAATGGAATACAGTGATATGTTTATGAATAGATATGCAATGAACAAAGCCTTTTATGTGCAAATACGTTTGTGAAATTATGGGTTTCTTTGGCATAGGCCTTTAATGTGTAAATGTTCATTGTAACTCCAAGAGGAAAATCTAATATGCAATGTTTCCTTTTTTTCATTAAAAAAAAAATGCCCCCCCAGAAGAGCTTTTGTTACTATCTCTATATCTCAGGATTAATATTCTAGGAAGCATAGTTTGAGTAACACTAGTCCCAACTCAACCCATCCTACGCCCGCACTGGCTAGTTAATCCTCCTAAAATGTTGCTTTCATTGTATTTCTCTGTTCATAATCTTTCAGTGATTCTCTGCGGCATATAAATTGAAGTTCATACCCCTCAGCTCCTTTAGCTGCTGCTTGTACATTCCTCTTCACTTAATTTCTCACAATTTCCTTAAATTTCCAGACTCCAGCCAAAATGTCACTGAATTTACCTAGCTCTTTCTGTCTGGGATCCCACTACTTTCCTTTATCCCGATAGCTTTCCCGGTTCATAAAATTACTGATGACTTCTCTGATAAAAAGCATTCAGCCTCTGTTGTCTCAATAAAGGAACACACTGCGCAACTTCTGACCTTCTTACCTGAACCGCTTTCTATGCTCTTCCCTTTTAGTGGCAGTTCTCTTTCTGGTGCAGATCTCAGACCTCTCTTGGCTAACACAGTGTAAGCTCCCTGGGGTCAGGCACAGGCTCTTGCCTGCCACAGTTCAGTACATTCTCTTATACCTAGCATGATTTTAAGGGAGGGGAATGGTGAGACTGTTGGTGACAAAGTAAAAACCACAGGAAAGAGAAGCACGTAAACCAGGAGCCTAATCCACCTTCCAATGTAGGAGATGTGGGTTCGATCCCTGGGTTGGGAAGATCCCCTGGAGAAGGGAATGGCAACCCACTCCAGTATTCTCACCCAGAGAATCCCATTGAGAGAGAAGCCTGGCAGGCTGCAGTCCATGTGGTTGCAAAGAGTAGAATACGATGGAACATGCGAGCATTCAAATGTTCACTTACAAACTAAATACATAGTGGTTTACATTAACCACATTTCCCCAATGTCAAATGGTGACTGCTCAGGCAAGAGTTTTCAACCTTGACTGTTGAAATGTATAATATAATTGAGGTATAATAAATGTATAATATAAATGTATAAATGTATAATATAATTGAGGTATTTAATATTGAAACTCTATATTCAATATTTTCTTAAATACTCTTGAATAGTTTCAGGTCATTATACATAAAAGAAGAGTTTTAGTTCCAAAAGACATCTCTATCCCAATGAAGAACTTTTAAATAAGAAGGAGGGTTAGGTTATCTATTATAATTAATAAACTGCTTTAGTGAAACTACAAAATTAACAGTCTCTTAATTTTAGACTGTAGTATAACTTTTTTTAACATTCTTCATAATCAATTTAGTCTTGTCAATTAAAAAAATGAATGTTGCCCAGTAATATTTATCACTGCGACTGTAAATTATTCTGAAATTTGGATAACATTTAACTTCAGGTGACACAAGGCCTTAGTGAATTTCCACTTTCTGAAAAGTTCTTATTTTTAGATATAAAGATTCTCTTCTTTTAGCAACTGAAAGAAATAGTTTTTGAATGTTTTGATTAAGAAAAAAGAGCTTTGTTTAAAAGTAAAGTATATTATCTTTAACCACAGATGAAAATAAACAAAGTATATAAATAACATCACCCTTCCTGAATATCTGAATATACAGTATTTATTTCTTTATACATTGCGTTATATTCAATAGTTTGGTAATTCTGATAAATGTGATTAGTTATGTCTGTTACTTTAGTATGTATATACTTTCTTCCTTCTTAAAACCATTATTAGAGGATTTGAAAGGTACACATCATGACAGCAATGATCCTGTTGATCTCTTCACCATTCTACCTTGGGGCCTAGGGCTGTATCTGGCACATAAGAGATACTCAGTAAGTACTTGTTAAATAAATGAACTGCTAGAATACATGCTCCATGAGGAAAAGGAATATATTTGATAGACTGCTAGTTAAAAATCTGGCCCCTGAATTCATACTTGTAGTGTTTGAATTTTGGTTGCACTATTTCATAGCTGTGAGACCTCTCCAAACTTAATTCCTCACCTGCGAAATGCAGCAGTAATAGAATCTGCTTCATACAGTTATTGTGAGGACTAACCCACATAAACAGTGTGCATGAGGAACACCCAATACATTAGCTGCTAGTATCATCATAACACTGACATTATCTTCTTCATTAATCTCATTTGCCATCATCTCCGGTTCCAAACATGCAGCACATGCTCAGTAAACTGTGTGTTAAGTGAGGAATGAATCAGTGAAGTGCAGCTGTATCTGCAAACTTAAGTGAGTCTGTCTACCCTCAGCACACTTCTAGGCAAGGTTCAGACAAATAGAAGGAAAAAAAAAGACTCTGAAAGTTAGTGTCACCAAATTACTCTTATTGGAACCTGCTGCTTGGAGATCTCGTCATAAAGTCCTAGTCACTCTCTAGTCCTTCGAGGAACAGATGTTTTTTCTATTTCCTTTTTGAACTTCTGGTAGTGCCTAGCACAGAGGTTTGTATCATTGCTACTAAAAAAATCTTATTTAGCAACCAAGTCATATAAGGTAAAATTTGAAAACAAATGAACATAGATTATAGAATAGGTAAATGCTAGAATTCTCATAATATTTAACATTATCTTAAATCCAGTTTGCACCGTTTATACTTCTTGCAATGTTGCTATACATTGGAAGTGTCATAGTGAGAATCATTACTTCTATACTTTCTAACTTAAAACCGCAGTAACAATTATGTAAATAGTAACTAAAGAGTTATATTTCTGTGAACTGCCTCATTGTGAGTGGACAACAAAAGTTAGGGTCAGGTTGCCTGGCTCTGAGATACTTATTTTGTCAGTGGCTTAAATAGTTTTAGATTTTATATTCATCATATCTCTCATCAGAAATGTTTTGTATTAAATAGTACTGGTAAGTTTTCCAATTTGTTTTGAGCTTCCCTGTGGAAAGATGCTGTCAGGCTATAGAGTGGCATTGTTATTTAAGGTTTATAGTAATTTTTTTTTAATTTACAAAAATGAACATGAACTTTAGTAGCAGAGAGTTTAGTCACTTTTTATTAAGATAAGATGAATAGTGAATAATTATTTTAACTGGGTGAAGAAAAGAAGGGACGAAGACTCAGACAAGAGTTAATCTTAAATTCCCCTTTTTACTGTGTACATTCTTTGTGTAATTCTTTTGCTTTCACTGTATTTTTCAGATTGAAAATTTAAAAAACAACCATAAAATATCCATAAACCCTGATCTTCTTTATCACACTATCTCCCACAAGTGTCCTGAAAAAAGAACTGCAGGTCCTAAAAGCTGAAGCCAGTGGTTCTCAAATGTTCATGCGTACTAATCAGGGGTGCTTGTTAAAAAGGCAGAATCCTGGGACACACCCAGGATTTACTTCTGGTCTCGGGGTGTGGCTCAGAGTCAAATGAGAAAATGTGTCAAGGTAAAGGAAAGAAAACGAACCAGTTTGTCCTTCTATCTAAAATCTAAAAACCTTCTTGTTTCTTTGCCTATTTTTACTTTTTCTGGACTTGAATACAGGGTTCCAATTGCTTCTAATCATTAGAAGTCTCACGGTCACAGACTAAACTAGATCAAATTGCTTTTTTATACTGCTAAGGTACAGTATTCTCTCAGACGTCTGATCACATAATTCAGTCCTTTGAATTTTCCTCTCTTCTTTTCCTGATATGGCCAGCAAAAATGGGTCAGAAGTGGAGATGGCTGGTAGACAGCAAAAACTTGTGTCTAAAACAGATGAAAAATCTTGCCCTAAGAAACTTCCCCTCTCGGGCTTGCATTGGCTAATGACGTCACTGATCATCCACCTTGGACACACAGGAAGCACTCATCTTTCTTTCACAACCTTCCCATTTAAGTAGCAAGTGGTAGTCTTTGTTGCCTAGCAATGAACTCCTTCCTCTCCTGGCTCCATGATAAGCACTTTAATTCTCATCATAACCTCCCTGAATATACTCCTCACTGGTCTCGTTTATTCTCTTCTTGTTCAGTCTATCCTCACGTCACCACCATCAATCTGATCATGCTAGTCCTAGACTTAAAAAATTCTGAGGGGTCCCCACTATCTCTAGAGGAAAAGTCTAAGCTACTCCTTGGCAGAATCCCCTCTATCTTATAGACTTTATTTACCATAATGCCTCATCCCAGGGGCCCTTGTGCTCAGCCATACTAAATTTCTGCCATTCCTCGAAATGCTCACATGAGTCTATATTCCGTACTTGGGCATAAGATCTTATTTTTCTTTGCAGAATGCCCTATTTTTCTCTAGTCATTACTTCTGGGAACAGTTAATATTTTACTTCTGGTGAAAATCCTCCCTAAACAGTCAGGCCAAGCCCGTGACTTCCTGCTGTGCATTCAGAGCCCTTCACATGGTTTTCCAGTGAAACACATCACACTGCTTTTAATGATTTATTTACATGCTGTTGTAGAGACGGCGAAGCACTCATGAAGACCTTTGCTAAAGCAACTGACACAAAGCACGTGGATACCCAACGGTACATTTTCCAGCTTTGCTTGTCAGGTGTGGCCACCTGACTCCTTCCTTTCCAGTGTAGGGAATCCTTTCCAAACGAGGGATTTCCCTGGTGGCTCGGACGGTAAAGCGTCTGCCTACAATGCAGGAGATCCAGGTTTGATCCCTGGGTTGGGAAGATCCTCTGTAGAAGGAAATGGCAACCCACTCCAGTACTCTTGCCTGGAAAATTCCATGGACAGAGGAACATGGTAGGCTGCAGCCCATGGGGTCGCAAAGAGTTGGACGTGACTGAGCAACTTCACTTCACTTTCCAATGCAACAAGCGCGGAATTGATTTGCGTCACTTCTGGCCAATGCCTTCAGGAACTGGGTATGACTCCTCCGTGTTCTTATTTCCTCCTTCCTGTGGCCTAGAATGCTGATGAACCTGCAACCCAGATGTGGCCATGCAGATGACATGGTCAAGAAACAGGACAGAAAGAACCTGGTCTCTGAACCGGGCTGTGTGGGTTGGAGCTGTCTGCTCATCTGGAATGCCCACCTGGGACTGTTATATGTGAAAGAAAGAAACTTCTATCTGCTTTATATATCTGCAGTCTTATTGATAGAGCTGCTTAGCTTTATCTAACTAATACAGGCATTTTTCATCGTCTGGCTTGTTTGTCCCTTAACAGTAGAAACTCACTTATGCTTCTTTGTGTCTCCTGTGGCAAGCAAACAGTACTTAAATTAATGCTAGCTGGATACACCTTGAAGATAAAATGGTTCTGGGCCTATGCTCAGTCCAGTGGAAGGACCAGCGGCAGAGAGAGAAGAAGAAACGATACCATACAACAAATATTTCACATGTTACCATGTCGGGACGTCTTTGGAGATGGTTAGGTCTAAGTGATAAAGGATCTGAGGATGCTTAAAGAAATGGAGCCAGTAAAAGAGATCTAGAATCTGAGATCAGGAGAGAATGAAACACTGGTAAGTTCTCCAAAAGCAAGGGAGTAAACGAGGACCATCAGTTTCACAAGCAGCAGAAATACTGTCCAGGAATACCATAACTACTGGATACTGGTCTGTTTCCCCTGGTAGTCCTGCTATGTTGTTTAAATGTGCATAGGAAACAGCTAGCTCCACCAGACAGGTACTTCCTCTTCTCCACCTTGTCCATCCCTACCACGAACCATGTAATGCTCTTGTACAGCCCCTTCTCCCTGAAGGTGGGCTGGCCTCTTTGAACACAGAATATGATAAAAGGGATGCTGTGTGACTCTTGAGGCTAGGTCATAAGTTTTGCAGCTACTGTCTGGGACTCTTAGAGTACTTGCTCTTTGAATGCTCCCTCTTGGAACCCAGCACATGCTCCAGGAAGCCCAAGATACATGGAGAGGTCATGCGTACTGCTCTGGTAGATAGCCCTGGCTGAATCCCCAGCCAAGAGCTAGCATTAACTGCCAGCCTTGTGAATGAACTACTTTGGGTGTCCAGCTTGGGGAATTCCAATGAGAATCTGACTCCAACCATATGAGAGATCCCAGACAAGAACTTTCCAGCTGAGCTCAGTCAATCCACAGTACCATGACAGATAATAAGAGGTTGTTGTCTTAGGCCAAACATTTTTAGATGATTTATTACACAGAAACAGATCACCAGAACACTAAAACCGATACAACCCCGAGCTTTGCACAATGTTTTGAAGACATTATAAGCATTACTTGGAAGTGATTTGGGCTATTAAAGAACAATGCCTCCCCAAAACCAATGTAGCAGCTTTACTTTTTTCCTGACCTTATGTTTTTTTTCTCTAAATTTCCAAATCATCATAAAAATGTTTGAGAAGGCTATTCAAAAGCCTGCCTACCTTCGATGTGTTTACTTCTTGAGTGGAAAAAGACACAAAACTACTGTGGAAACAACAAGCGGACTAAATTATACTTAACCTCCTAAGAAAGACAAATTGGAATGGTACATGGAGTCAAAAGTGTGGACATATCAGAATGCACTTCTGATTATGTAGTGATGTACTGACTGCAACGGGCAGCACTTATTAATAAATGGACATAGTTGGAATGGAGTCACTGCGGTACCCAATCAGAAGAAACTGTCAAGACCCGGTCTGGTATCTATCCCATACACCGTTCCCCATCAAAACTGGGTTACCCTCATTGAACCATCTCTCAACCTATGTCACCCCTTCTGTACTACAGCTCTGGGATAACTGCCTTTACAGAATCAATCCTAAAGGCTTGGTCATCTTAGAAGAGGGCAAGATTATCTGAATTCTGAGACAAAACATATAAAGTTTGAATGCAAGAAGTTTCACTTCAAGTCTCAATTTCCATGCTTTCTTCTCTGTCTACCTCTCAAACACCCAGTGTCTCAATGCTGTCCTTAGTCTACCGCTGCATTATCTTGACTTAAAGCCATTCCTATATGAAATCTTTCCTGAACCTCCACGAAAACTTCCTTGTCTCCTCTTTGTTCAGTGATTTCCCTGAATAGCTGATTGACCCGTTTGAAGAAAAAACTCAAGATGACTCTCACGGCCCAGTCACATGGATTCTAGTCCTGTACTTGGATCCCTTTCCCTCTCTTCATTTTCACTCTCATCATTGGCGTTTAGACCTTTTGCAGGGACCATCATAATGACCTTTAAACTGCACTTTCCCTACTTGTGGACTTTCCTTCTCAATATATTTTACTTGTAGCTGCTAGAGCAATCTTTCTGAAGTATAGCTCTGGTAGTTCACTTCTTTAATTAAACTTAAAACACCTTTGCTTCCTAAAAGTTTGAAGAAAAGAATGCAACCCCCCCTTAGTCTATCATTTAATGTGCTCTGTCATCTCATTCCCAACTAATTTATAACTTTATTTCCTGTATTCCCCGCTCACATTCATGGTCCATCTTCCAGACTCCCTCCTTGCTACTTTCAACACTCATATAACATACTCTCTACTTTCTAGCGCTTGCTGATAATCTTAGCTCGAATATTCTTTTTTCCCTTTGACGAATCTCCAAATCCTATCTATCTTTCCAGCTTCAGTTTAATGGACCTCCCTTCCTCAATCCCCAAATATCTTGTTGGCTCTTATAATCAGATAGAATTACACCTTCTTCCATATTTCTCTATGACCTAAATTAATATTTGCCTTGTGGTCCTTATTCCTTTCTCCTTGAATTACTCAATTTATAAATTTTTATCTCTTTCCTACTTTATTTCATGAAAAGTAGAATATTCTGCACATAGTAAATGCTCAATAATTACTGTTGCATGTGTGGGGATGTTATGATTTGTAGATATGTTACTCATTGTAGATATCATTTAAATTTACTACTGGTCATAGAGAGACTAATATGAGGAATGCAGTGGTGAGAGAAAGGAGAGATTTTTTTTTGTGGGGGAAAAAATGAATAAAAAATACTAGTATGCACCTACCATGCAGATAACTCACTTCTCATGTTCCTTTTTCTCATTTAAAAAGCAAGTTTGGTTAGCTCTTCCTGTCACGTTGAGAAAAAGGATAACCTGTCTATTTTCACATTTCTTTCTTTCTTCTTCATCTTTATACTTATTCTCTCTTTGAATCTTATACCATGAGCTGGCTCCGTCTCATCTGTCCTAATTACTGGTTCTCTAATCTGTTTGCTTTTCCCTTTGGGTTTTGATACTTTGTGCATATTTCTTGCCTTGATGAACACTTGAGAAATTACCTTGTTTTGGTATATGCATTGGTCTCCCGCAGCCATCCAAGTAACCACTTATCCTTTTAAAATCTTTTATTTAAAACTTTTTTTCGTATTAACACAACCTTACTTATGACACCATCATTGTTTAGGTGGCTAAAAACTTCTGCACACAGTGAGCTGAATGAAAATCTCACCTCATGTGCCACACAGAGCCTTCATATTTTTTAATAAGTGTCTCACATACAGCTCCTTTCCACTTCCCACAGGATTAGGGACAGAAAATGGCAGAGACAGGCTAAGTACTCAAGCAGTATGGCTCCAGAGTCTGCGTCTTAACTACTGTCTTACACACAGTCTGGGCAGCATGCCTGTGTAATAATTTGTTAACGAACAAAGATCTTTGAGTGTGTTCTAGCTGTTTATATGGGAGGCTTGGTATGGACTGTCTGAACAGTTTGATTCTAGAACGAGTTTTTATTGGCATGATCTAGAGTGCAGAGAGTTGGTTTTGTCTAAGAATTAAAATCAAATAATTTTGCTCAGACTGTGGTATGAGTTTGTGACATTGGTATTCATGGGGCCAATAACATAAAAAGTCTGTACCATGAGCAAGTCTTGGAATCCTCTCTCCCCTGTATTCTGACAGTTCTCAATAAATACAGAACCACCTCTTTTGAGTGCTCCTGAGTGCAACAGATTTTGTTCAATGTCCTAGGTCCATAAATTCATTTAAAAAAATCTGTCCTTGAGAGCCTCAGTCCTGCTCTCACATACTAACTTCACAGATACAAGTTGGCTTGGATCTTGCTTAGAGTTGGCAAGAACATCAGGGATGCTCTGGACCAAATCACAGATTACGCGACTTCTTCCAGGCTACCAGAGCTGTCAGACTCAGATAACCATCGTGAGTAGAAACTGCACTGCTGACCTGGATAAAACATCCGTGAGTGCAGAGCAAAGGCACATGTGGGTGTGGGGTGGGCTGTGGAGACCTGCAGAACTGCTTATTCGCTTGGCTGGAATTCTAAGAGCTGACGATTTCCCATTTTCATCATGCGCCGCTCCTTGACTAGTTAGACAACTGGAAATTCTAACTTGGGATTGCACAAATTCTGTCTGTTGAAGAAATAACATTCTCTGACAATGGTAAGTGACACAAATTCCAGTTGGGGTTCTTAGAAAGACATAAACCACAGGAAGAGCTGTTGTATATGAAAAGGTGGAAATGGCAGGTAAGGGAATTAGAATCCTATCATTTTTAAGACCACGGATATTTTTCTAATAATATCTATAGCAGAAAGTCATTGAGTGATTTAGTAAAAACTGTATGAATATTTCGGAGAAGGCAATGGCACCCCACTCCAGTACTCTTGCCTGGAAAATCCCATGGACGGAGGAGACTGGTAGGCTGCAGTCCATGGGGTCGCTGAGGGTCGGACACGACTGAGTGACTTCACTTTCACTTTTCACTTTCATGTGTTGGAGAAGGAAATAGCAACCCACTCCAGTGTTCTTCCTGGAGAATCCCAGGGATGGGGGAGCCTGGTGGGTTGCCGTCTATGGGGTCGCACAGAGTCAGACACGACTGAAGTGACTTAGCAGCAGCAGCAGCAGTATGAATATTTATACAGCTCATATGCAAACATCATTGCTGTTCAACTCAGTTATTTTCAGGTATGCACAATGCTTCCCTGGTAGCTCAGTTGATAAAGAATCTGCCTGCAACGCAGGAGGCCCTGATTTGATTCCTGGGTCGGGAAGATCTGCTGGAGAAGGGATAGGCTACCCACTTCAGTATTCTTGGGCTTCCCTTGTGGCTCAGCTGGTGAAGAATTGGTCTGCAATGTGGGAAACCTGGGTTTGATCCCTGGAATGGAGAGATCCCCTGGAGAAGGGAAAGGCTTCCCACTCCAGTATTCTGGCCTGGAGAATATAGTACTGTATAGTCCATGGGGTCACAAAGAGTTGGACACAACTGAGAGACTTTCATTTTCAAGCACACAACGCTAGACAACAGTGAAGTTTCCTGTCTCATAAGTCATTCTGAAGGCTGGATCCATCAAAATGGAATATCCAAACAGCTTAACTGATGGAGGAGACACAGAAGGTTTGAGAAAAGTCATATTAGGTGTAAATTTCAAAAAGAGTAGCAATAAAGAAGATTGCATCAACTGAATTTGAGAGTAATGTTAGTAATAATGATAAAACATTAAAAGTCAGAATAGGATAAAAGAAATTTGGCAAAAATACTGATTAAAGATGATTAACATTGAATTGGAATAGACTAACAATGCTATTTTATGAGTGTTTCCATCTCATGCAGAGGAGTCATGATCAATTTTCATTTTATTAACTGAACTCAATTTATTATCAAAGAAAAATATTGATCAGGCTTACAGAGATGGTAACAAAATTCAACAGTTATGATGACTGATTTTTAGTTTTATCTTTTAATTCCACTTTCCTTTCATGGAATTCCGTCCCTGGTGGCTCAGCTGGTAAAGAGTCCACCTGCGATGCAGGAGACTCCGCTTTGATTCCTGCATCAGGAAGATTCCCTGGAGAAGGAATAGGCTATTCACTCCAATATTCTTGGGCTTCCCTGGTAGCTCAGCTAGTAAAGAATCTGCCTGCAATGTGGGAGACCTGGGTTTGATCCCTGGATTGGGAAGATCCCCTGGAGAAGGGAAAGGCTACCCCACTCCAGTATTCTGGCCTGGAGAATCCCCTACAGTCCATGGGGTCACAAAGAGTCAGACATGACTGAGCGACTTTTACTTTCACTTTTCCTTTCAAAGCAAATACATGTTTCCATAATATGTAAATAACACAACTAAAAAAATTAAGTAAATAGAAATATACCCCAAAAATGTATAACTTGTACTAAGTACTATTCTAAGTACTATTATACTGGTCTGAACTTACACTGTGCATTAAAAAAAAAAATATTTTGTCTCTCTAGAACACTAGATTGCCTTTGAGAGATAAAGAGTTCACAAATTTATAATGGTAACCAAATGAAAACACAGTAAAGTTTCTAGAGGAAAACATAGCTCTCCTAATGAAAGGCCACAAAGCAAGAGAAATGTAATGTGCATTAGATTCATATTGTGGGGAATGTGTTTGGATCCAATCTAATGCTTGCATACATTACTCCAATGCTTTGAGAACAGAGTAACAATTGTAATCTTGCTCTGAATCAAAATAACAGAATCTGTCATTTGACATGCTGTAGTGTTTGCACTTTCATGATTGTTCATAGAATAATTGTATGCTTCCTCTTACTGTTATATTGTAGAAGTTTCCCTCTTCAAAAAATGCTGCTCAAACCATCTTCAGCAGGAATCAGTCAAAATCAGTCACTATGTTTCAGCAGACATTTTCAACATGCTTATACGCATGCTTATGCATCTCTCTTGATAAAATGTGACTCTTACATGTCTAGTATGTTATTTCACCACAATTTGCATTGTTCTAATAGGTTATTGATTGATTTTCAGTTTAAGGGACTAAGGTAGTATTCAGTAATGACTGAGTGCTACAAGTTTATTGCAAGTGCTCGAGGTTCACTCACCCCAAGCAATTTGGTCAATAACCAATTTTTATACTTCTATCTCCTTCAAAATTCCAAACCAATAATCCCTGCGTGTGGTTTTTTTTTAATTATTTCAGTATCAGACTAACATTTCCCATGGAAATCAATATGGGTGCGATCCATTAGCCAAAAATCTGCAGTACTTCAATGCAAACATATTAAAAATATTGATCTTGCAAAGCTACTGATATTTTGATTGACTTTAATGTTTGTAAGCAGTAATAACAGAATTTCAATGACTGAAACAAACTTTTGATTAAAATTATAGATTTTCTTGGAGGGGGCTTGCTATTTTACTGGTTTAAAGCATGTCACATGGCTTCATGCCTGCTATAAATGATGGCAGTGGGATATACTTATCCAATGCCTTATTTGTAAATATTTTAGTCTGTCATAGCCTACACATCTTAAATGTACTTTGAACTGCTCTGATGTTTCAATTCCACTTATTACTATATCACACAGTGAGGCAGAATTTTCAGACTGAAATGGCAGAAATCAAGAGCTCTAATCCCTCTTTAACCATTAGGAAATCTTTGGGAAGGCATTTAACTCTTAGTTTAAATTCCTTGAATGTAGAATGGAATTAACCTTGGAAATCAATGAACATTCTCAGTACATTTTGAGATCAATGGACAATAAAGACCATGACTTACACATACAAAAGATTATGTGACCCAAAGATACGTCTCCTAAAGAAAGCACAGAATTTTGAAGCTGTTAGTGATCACCCAAAAATGCTCCCATTTTATGTATGAAGAGGCTGGGCTGAGGCTCCCAGTGATAATAAAATCCAAGGAGCTTATCCGAGGTCTTTGCTGATCACCTTATTTAAAACATACTACTGGCTAGAAGAAGCACAAGCTGGAATCAAGACTGCCGATAGAAATATCAACAACCTCAGATATGCAGATGACACCACCCTTATGGCAGAAAGTGAAGAGGAACTAAAAAGCCTCTTGAGGAAAGTGAAAGAGGAGAGTGAAAAAGTTGGCTTAAATCTCAACGTTCAGAAAATGAAGATCATGACATCTGGTCGCATCACTTCATGGCAAATAGATGGGGAACAGTGGAAACAGTGTCAGACTTTATTTTGGGGGGCTCCAAAATCACTGCAGATGGTGATTGCAGCCATGAAATTAAAAGACGTTTACTCCTTGGAAGGAATGTTATGACCAACCTAGATAGTATATTAAAAAGCAGAGATATTACTTTGCCAACAAAGGTCTAGTCAAGGCTATGGTTTTTTCCAGCGGTCATGTATGGATGTGAGAGTTGGACTGTGAAGAAAGCTGAGCACTGAAGAATTGATGCTTTTGAACTGTGGTGTTGGGGAAGACTCTTGAGAGTCCACTGGACTGCAAGGAGATCCAACCAGTCCATTCTAAAGGAGATCAGTCCTGGGTGTTCATTGGAAGGACTGGTGCTGAGCTGAAACTCCAATACTTTGGCCACCTCATGTGAAGAGTTGACTCATTGGGAAAGACTCTGATGCTGGGAGGGATTGGGGGCAGGAGAAGGGGACGACAGAGGATGAGACGGCTGGATGGCATCACCGACTCAATGCACATGAGTTAGAGTGAACTCTGGGAGTTGGCGATAGACAGGGAGGCCTGGCGTGCTGCGATTCATGCAGTTGCAAAGAGTTGGACACAACTGAGCGACTGAACTGAACTGAACTCTTAGAAGGCACTCTCCCATTGCTTTAACCCATATATATATATATATAATTTGTCTATTTATTATTTATATGTTATATATATATAATTTGTCTATTTATTATCTATTTTCTCTTTTGAAATTGAAGCTCTATGCAACAGGAATTTTGTTTATTCTTCTCACTGCCAAATCCCTAGCATCCGTAATAAGTGTCTGACATAAAGGAGGACTCAGGGAATGTTTTCTGAATGAAGGCAGGCAGGCACCAGAAATGCTAATGGAACAGAGCTGCGTTGGGTAGAGTTGAAATGGGGAAAGGACTTGGTTCTCTCGACTCTCATGCTGCTCTGAAGTTTCATTCTTAATATGTTCCTTTTACTGCTCTGGATTTCTGGATATAAGTATCAGAGGGGATTCGGACTCCTATCAATTGTACAGTGGTAAAGAATCTGCCTGCCAACGCGGGAGACGCAAAGAGATGCCAGTTTGATCTCTGGGTCGGGACGATCCCCTGGAGAAGGAAATGGCAACCCACTCCAGTATTCTTGCCTGGAGAATCCCATCGACAAAAGAGCCTGGTGGACTACAGTCCATGGGGTCATAAAAGAGTCGGGCCGACTGAGTGTGCACAAAGGAATGAGCAACTGTACTGTACTGTCGAGTTCTGTCTGAGTGCAAGCATATTTTCAAATTAATTTTAACCACTTCACTATTCAATTATTTATTCTTCCCTGTATTTTTTCTCTATTTGTTTGCTCTATCTTCTATGTTGAAATTGTAATACGTTCTCTATATTTTTATTTGTGACCCTTCATTGGAATAAAGAAAAACATCAATAGTTTAAGCAAAAAAATGGAAATCAAAACTTACCCATAAGCTGCCTGTTTCATTTCTACTCTAATCACTCTCTCATAATCCTTCAGGGGAAGCACCAATAAGTAACTTGCAAGTGTGCAAGGGACTTCAGCTTCTTCAGGAAGTCTGTTAGCTTTCTCCCAAATTACTCTACCCTGGGGCTGTGGCAGTTCAGACTGTAAAGAATCTACCTGCCATGCAGGAGACCTGGATTCGATTCCTGGGTTGGGCAGATCCCCTGGAGAAAGGAATGGCAACCCACTCCAGTATTCTTGTCTGGGAAATCCCATGGACAGAGAAGCCCGGGCTACAGTCCATAGGGTCACAAAGAGTTGGACTCGACTGAAGCTAGTGAGCAACAACAACAAGTTACCGTAAACACATACACACTACATTTGCAAATATAAAACAATGCAGTTCAAAAACAAGTCCCACTGGCCCTCTTCCACCAGGTCACTGCCACCACACACCTTCGAGAACTGCCTGCTGCTGCTGCTCTCTGGTAGGTCTAGGGGATGCAGAGGTTTAGAGCCACAAGATCTGGGTTAACATCCCACGAACCTTGGTTTGTTCTTCTGTAAAAAGGCTCATAACACTCACTGCAAAGATGAACCACGAGACCATGAGGAGTAAACAGGACGATACACAGAGAGGGAACGGCTCACGGCACCTGTGCCATCAGATTTGGTTCCCTTCTTCTCTCACATCAGTTAAAAAAAAAAAAAAAGGCTAACAAAGCTTCCTGCTTTTTAGTACTATTTTTTAATTCCTTAAGACTCTTACTTCTGTGAGTAAGCTCACAGAATTAGAATTTCCTTATAAAGACTGAAGAGCAGAAACGAAAACTGAGAAAGTTTTAGTTTAGATATTTGTGTGAGACCACAGGTGGTTGGCTTCCTGGGAAGCCATGAGGCTGACGCAGGGCGGGACTGTTTCGAAGATATAAATGATACAATTGACCAGGCAAAAGAAAGACTCTGATGGCTGGAGAAGATACTCTATACAAGGACCAGGGGCCTCCAGGCAGAAGGTGACACTGCATTTCGAGCACTCTCTCCCACTTGCTGTTACCTCTGCTACACCACCTTTGTAAGTGGTCAGTGCCCTAACATCCCGACCCTCCTTAATCCATTCCTAGAAACTACCTTCAGCTTCATAAGCATCAACTCTTGATCTAATCCTCAAAAATAAGCATTGGTATTACTACGACACTGCTGTTGAAAGCCCGAGTGAAACACGCTCACGACTCCGTCACACACCATCCCTGCACCACAGCAAATGCGTCCCTTTTGCTCTCCGAATCACTGTGAAAACCACCAGATCTTCACTTTTGGGGGGACCACATGCCACTTTGAGAATATGATAAAAGGCTATCATTCTCTCCCTATAATTTCAATTCAACACAGAATTTAAAGGGTTTTTGGAACCCCCTGGAGCTCTGCCGTGGATATCCCAACCTGAGGGTATTCAAATTAATCTCTCTGAGTTGGAAAATATCAAGATGTTCTCTCTTCTCAGAGCATTGCAGGTATGTAGTATGGAGATATTTGCTCATGGGTGAAGAAGGGAAAGAGAGGAGAGAGGCAAGTTTTAAATGGAAAGTGTTATTTTTTTCTTCAAGTTAGAAAGTATTCAGATGAAGGAAAAAGACCATTCAAATGCCAGGACTTGGATGCATGCACCATAAGTTGAATGCATGCAAGTCAGAAGATTTGGCTTAACTCCAAGTACAAAATATTTCAGCTCCATGGGGGAAGTTAACCATAGGCCAAAACCTCAAAGCATATATATAAACCATTTAGTATTTTAAAAGGTCCAATATTTTAATTTCTTAAGAAATTCTCAAACTTCTCAGAAATTTAAATAATGCAAACATTTTAAATATAGAGGGCTAGCAGTTGTTGAGAAATATTTTGGCATGGATTCTAATGGAGATTTGTTGATCTTTTCTCAGGGACACACTAGAAAATTTAAAACAGTCAGTGAGCACTTGGAAGGCATCACCCTAATTTATGACTATTTTAAGGCACATCAGATTAGGGTCTGAAACTTCCAGATATCACGCTTCTAAATTGTAGGGTAAAGCATTTGTCCTCTTTAACTGAAGATAAAAATTGGAAAAACAGTATTTCAAAGGCTTCTTACTCTAGCAACCCCCCATCCACATATTCTTCAATTAAGCAACCACTGGTCAGAGAGCACAGAATAAAAGCTATTCCGTGAAAACTCAACAAAGCTGGCAAAGAAATGCTTAGTAATGACAACAGAAAGACTTGAGCTCAGAGACTTAAGACTCTGCAGTTGAGAGAGAGTCAACAATCTGGCCTTAAAACCTTATGGGGAAAAAGTGGAAATGGTGGCAGATTTTATCTTCTTGGGCTCCAAAATCACTGCGGACAGTGACTGTAACCACAAAATTAAAAGATGTTTGCTCCTTGAAAGAAAAGCTATGACAAACCTAGACAGTGTGATAAAAAGCAAAGACATCACTTTGTCGACAAAGGTCCGTATAGTCAAAGCTACAGTGTACAGATGTGAGAGTTGGACTATAAAGAAAACTGAGTGTCAAAAGATTGATAGTTTCTAATTGTGATGCTGGAGAAGATTCTCGAGAGTCCCTTGGACATCAAGAAGATCAAACCAGTCAATCCTAAAGGAAATCCACCCTGAATATTCACTGGAAAGACAGATGCTGAAGCTCTAATGCTTTGGCAGCCTGATGCAAAGAGCTGACTCACTGCAAAACACCTTGATTCTGGGAAAGATTCAGGGCAGGAGAAGCGGGTGACAAAGAATGAGATGGTTAGATAGCAATACTGACTCTATGGACATGAGTTTGAGCAAACTCTGGGAGATAGTGAAGGACAGGGAAGCCCGGAATGTTGCAGTCCACGGGGTGCAAAGAGTCTGACATGATTTAGCAACTGAACAAGAAGTTATGTGAATCAGCAGTCTGACTCTTAGGTTTTATAACCAAGAAAAGTGAATAAGGCATTCAAAGAAAAACATGTACATAAATGTTCATATCAGCGCTATTCATAACAGTTAAAAAGTGAAAAAAAAAACCACTTAAGCGTCCATTAACTGACTAATAGGATAAATAAAATGTAGTGTATAGTCATACAACAGAAAATTATTCAGCAATAGAAAAGAAGGAAGAACTGATACATGCTACAACATGAACCTTGAAAACATGTAGCTAAATGAAATAAGCCAGACACAAGAAGCCACATATTGTATAATTCTATTTATACGAAATGTCAGGAATAGGCAAATTCATAAAGACACAAAGAAGATTAGTGCTGTCAGGGGCTTGGAGGAAGAGTGCATGGGTAGTAACTGTTTAATGGGTAGAAGTTTCCTTATTTTGGAGTGATGAAAATATTCTGGAATTTGATAGTAGTGATGTTGCACAAAATTGTGACGGTGTTATAAGTCATTGAAATGTACACTTTAAACTGGTTATAATAGTGAAAATAAAAAATGTTATGTTTTACTTCAATTTTTAAAATGTAGTCAAAATTCTTTTTTCCTTTGTTATAATTCTGGTGGATAAAGATATTAGTGAAACAAATTCCTAATGAAATTAAAAATTGCATATTATCAGTTTTTTTTAAAACTCATAAAATTTCTGTTTGATTAGGCTGAGCCTTACTGAAGTGGGAAATAATTCAGTCACCTGGATAGTTAAGAATATTATCATAGGTATATATTTATAATTCTCATAAAACATGACAAAGACAAAGAGGGGGACAAATTTACTTTACCCAAAATTCACTGGAAGCTAAGCAACTCTGCTTTGGATAAATGAACAAATCTTACCAAAAGTAGGGATTTAACTGTCAAAAGATGAAGGATTTATTGCTTTATACTTACCCTTCTTGTATGTGCAAAAGCAGTGAGGTGTTTTTTTTTTTTTTCCTGTCTACAGGATACAAGGCAAGATCCACTTGGTAAAATTTGGGAAATTTGAAATGAAGTAAACTTACCAAATATTCGTTAAGCACCTAATTACATACCTACACCATGGTCACTATATTCAACTTAATTTTTACATTTTTAAAAATTTTATATTTACTTTTTTAATTTAAAAATTCATTAATTTTTAGCATTTATTCTTTTTTAAAATATAATTTAAGGGTATACATTTTTTTGTTTAGAAATCAAGCTATACCAAAAACTTTTATGGCTTCATTACGGCTCAATTCTAAATATTTTCTAGATTTATTCTTTGATCTATAAGTTATTTGGAGGACTTTTTCTTTTTCTACTCTTTTACTTCCTTCCCAGCATTTATTATAAAAAGATTTCAACTTTAAGAGTTGTAACAGCACAATGATTATACATATACTTTTCTCCTAGATTCAATAACTATTAACACTTTGTCATATGCGCTTCTTTGCTAGCACATACTTTTTGCCCCCTGAACCATTTGAGGGTTAACTGCAAACAAAATGTTTTTTTTTTTTTTTTACCAACTTTACTACTGCAAGTATTTGTTTTCTGTCCATGTCATAAGAGTTGCATTGGAATACATACTTTATAGTCAGTCACCCTCATAAAAGTAAGTTAGAAAGTACATTATAATTATCTTGACTTTTCTGTAAAACTTGTCATTATTCTACATGCACTCTGAAGGCAATGTGCCTTCTGGTTTTTTCTTTTTTTTTTTTGGTATGATAACATTCTGATTTCTGACTTAGAGGTATTTTTCCATGTTAAATGGTCCTCTGCACCTTTCAATTCAAATCTTTCCCCTTTCCAAGTCACATTTTCCATAGACATGACACACATATCCATACATCCATTCTGTTAACCTGGGAATAAAGCCTTGATGCGTATAACCCTCATCTGGGTACTTGTTTTCTGCTTTATTTATTTTAAAACTTTTTATTTTGTATTGGGGTAAATTAACAATGTTGTGATAGCTTCAGCTGAATAGTGAAGGCACTCAGTCACACATATACATGTATCTATCTACCCTTCTGCAATCTCCCCTCTCACCCAGGTTTTTCTGTTTTAATTTAAATTTTAGTTGCAAGACACATTGCTTCAATGAGATGATAATCTCCTTCAAGATAGGGCGCAGGTCTTTACAACCTCATGGTGAATGGATATTAAATTTCTTTCTCAACTAAAATACTCTAGCATGATACTTGTAGAGGAATGTGACTGCACTGAAGATTATGTATATTTTACTCAATTATACAGAAGTGCTATAAACTCAAATAAATTGGTACCATAGTTTGGTTGCCAATTTGTTTTTGTGTCACTGAATGCAACCCTCATATTCTCCAGATGAAAGAATTTTCCTGCTGAAAGAGTTCTTACAGCTTTTCTAGTTTAGTCATACATAAATATAATCCTATAATTTTTCAAGTTGAGGAAACAAATCTACAGAAGTTAAATGACTGATATTAAAAAAAAATTTAAAAGCAAAACCAAAACCAGAATTAGATGAGTTAATAGATTTGAAGTACTTAGACTAGGGCCTGGTTGATAAGGAAGGGCTTCAAAATATTATTAACCTCAGAATCAAGGTTTTTCAAAGCCAGTTTTGGTCATTTTCTGTTAAAACACATTACCTCAGAATTCTACAGTAAAATAATGAAGACAACCGTTTGGGGAGCATGTGACACGTTCTTTTCTGAGCAAGAGATGCACGCCAGGAAATCAGGCAGTGGCCATCTGCAGAAGAGGGTCAAACTATTCTTGCCTTCCAGACGTTGTCAAGTGGCTGCCTATGGGCCTGATCTGAATGGTAGCTATTTTACTTGACCTATGTAACAGTTTCAAAACCTTAAATTAGCTGCAACACTTAAAATTAGAGAGATTTCAAACAACTATGCAGACTTCTGGCTTCTTTGGGAAAATGAGAAGAACCTGACAACAATGGGCTTGCATTCCTGAACATCACCCATTAGTCGGGGTTTGAGTTTGTAACTCCTGTCCTTTAGCTAAGGTCTTAATTATGATTAATGCATAGAATGATAACTTTGATTCATGTAGTAAGAAATACATTAGTTAGAAAATACTGATGTTTGTTTGTTATACATAACTGCTAGCTATACCTAGTAGTTATTTCCTACAGTAGGAAAATGGATTATTATAATAAGGATAAAAACAAAACTGACTGTAGTATTTAAAGGGTTAATTATAATTTAGTGGAAAATCTATTTAGAGAGAAGAACCCTCTCTCTGGATTTTAGGCACACAATACCACTGTATTTTTCTTATATGAGAGATACTGGTCCAATAACCTTGATTCATTTGTTAAATAAAAACAAATGACACCATTATATTTGGAACCATTTTTTTTCCTAATCTAAATATAGCTCTTATGATCTGAAGATGTTTCAGTTAGCCTGCTTTTGACCGGAACTAAGCAGCTATAAGAGAAAACATTAAAAATAAAAATAGGTTAAAACACATTAAATATCCTCTCTCCGCCACCTTACATTTTTTGGTGCTAAAACATATGCTTTGCCACCTGCAGATAAAAGTCACACACTGAGAGTGTATATTCTGACAAGAATTACTAGTTACAAGCTTGCCTAGTGATTTTGGACAGTAGCACTTAAGAAACCTTCAATCTGGCGGTTTTATCACCGCACATTTTGTAACGTATTCCTACAGTCTAAAGTTGTACAAGTTTGGGGATCTGACCTTTGGGAGAAAACAAAATAAAATGAAACCTGAAGGATCCCAGGGTAGCATTTTGATTCAGCTTGTTCTATTTTTTTGGTCAGATACATACCTTTTTCTCCCACTTATTTTACATCTCGATGACAATGAAAGTTTTTGCATTTTTGGATAGAAGTGAATTTCTATTAAAAGATCAAGAAAAGCTCCATTTCTAGGCACTGGGAAAATCTACTGCCAGAGTTAAAAATCATAGTTGCTCCATGAGGAATTTATTTTCCCATCTTATATTTCCTTTACCCTTGCTCGCTTTTCTATTTTATCTGATTCTGTATTTATATAGTTAATGTTTCATCTTGTTCCAAAAGGGGTTTGCGGCTTACAAAAAGAAACTCAGGCAGGACTTCCAGTGATGGCAAGCTAAGAGACTGGCAAATCTTCTCCCTAAATACAACCAGGAAAGTCGACAAAATTGTCAAGTGCAACCATTTCAGCACTCCAGAAATCAACCAAAGGCAAACAACAACTTGAGAAGTGTTTATTCATGACACACTGCTGAACGACAGGTAAGAACAGGCAATCTGTGTCAGCGGCAGCATGGTGGAGCTTCCAGGGTGGAAACTGGTTATGAAAAGAGAGGGCTGACTTGACAAGAAGTAGAAGGAGAAAAACACATGGCTAAGGGTGTTACCAAGCAAATAAAGCAAACCCAGCGGGACACTCGGAGAAGGCAATGGCACCCCACTCCAGTACTCTTGCCTGGAAAACCCCATGGGCAGAGGAGCCTGGTAGGCTGCAGTCCATGGGGTCTCTACGAGTCGGACACGACTAAGCGACTTCACTTTCACTTTTCACTTTCATGCACTGGAGAAGGAAATGGCAACCCACTCCAGTGTTCTTGCCTGGAGAATCCCAGGGATGCGGGAGCCTGGTGGGCTGCCGTCTATGGGGTCGCACAGGGTCGGACACAACTGAAGCGACCTAAGCAGCAGCAGCAGCAGTGGGACACTGACCATAAAAGCCCATGACCCTTCTCAATAGAGGTTGGGATCTTACTTGGGATGATCTGCAGACCAGTGGGTTAGTCAGATCTTTAATAGGGAGATCCTGGAAGTGAGAAGGCCACTGAGAGCCTAGAAGAATCCCCATACATCTGTCTTGTCTGGGAGTATAAGCGCTAGAACAGACAGAAATCTCAGGAAAGTCCAGGAGAAAATAAAAGATTGAGGTGGACTTGAAAACTACAAGAATTTTTAATACATTCTTCAGCTCACACATAGATTCACCCAGAGCCTTAGCGTCTTGGGACGACTGCAAACTCTGACGATTACACTATGCAGGCAAAGGGGTGACCTCTAGGAAGCCAGACTAAAATGAAAATAGGAATGTTTAAAAATTGCAGCAGTAAAAATAACCCTGAAGGGAAAAAAAATCAGAATCTAGAGTTGCTGTCATTACTCCTATTCAGTATCGCACAGAACATTGTAGCCAGTGCAGCAGGCAAGAAAAGAAATGAAAGGCATGCATATTGGAAAGGAAGATATAAATTGTCTTTATTCATAGATGACTTGGTCCTATATGGAGGAAATCATAAACATTCTACCAGAAAAAATTGGTAATAAACTAATAAACACATTTGAGTAAGGTCACAGGATGTAAAGTGAAGTCGCTCAGTTGTGTACGATTCTTTGCAATCCCAGGGACTGTAGCCCACCAGGCTCCTCTATCCATGGAATTTTCTAGGCAAGAGTACTGGAATGGGTTGACATTTCCTTCTCCAGGGGATCTTCCTGACCCAGGCATTGAACCTGGGTCTCCCGCATCACGGGCAGACACTTTACTGTCTGAGCCACCAGGGAATCCCGAGGATATAAAATCAATATGCAAAAATCAATTTGAATTCTTTATACTAGGAACAAACAATTTGAAAATGAAACTAAGAAAAGAAGTCTATGATAGAATCAAAAAGAATGAAAAATTAAGAGTATATTTTACAAAGAAGCATAAAAACACTAAAAAACACTGCTAAGAGAAATTACAAATGATCCAAATAAAGAACAAAGAACTTAAACTACCGAATTTCAAAATTTACTATAAAGCTACAGTAATCAAAACACCATGGTACTGGTATGAAAAACAGATATAAAGATCAATGGAACAAACTATAAAATCTATTAATAAGTCTTCAGTTAGATGATTTTTTAGAAAGTCCAAGGCAATTCAAATGGGGAAAAGATAGTTGTTTTTTTAGCAAACGGTGGTGGGAAAATCAGACGTCCACACGTCAAAAAATCAACTTAGATCCTTACTATATACCATACACAAAAATCAACTGAAAATGAATCATACCTAAATGTTAGAGCTAAAGCTATAAAACTTCTGCAACAAAAAAGGAAATAATCTTTGTAACCTTGAGTTTGGCAAAGATTTTTTAGATATGATGCCAAAACCACAACCCATAAAAGAAAAGGAATTATAAATCATCAAATTTTGAACTCATAAAAACTTCTGGTCTTCAAAAGATACCATTTAGAAGGAAGAGATAAACTGCAGCTGAGGATAAAATATTTGTAAATCACACATCTGATAAGAGACTTATTGCCAGAATATATAAAGAGCTCCTTGAATAAGACGACAAACATTAGATTCAAAATTAGGCAAAAGGTCCCATCACTTCATGGCAAATAGATGGGGAAACAGTGGAAACAGTGACAGATTTTAATTTGGGGGGCTCCAAAATCACTGCAGATAATGACTGCAGCCATGAAATTAAAAGACACTTGCTCCTTGGAAGAAAAGTTATGACCAACCTAGACAGCATATTAAAAAGCAGAGGTCAACAATTTGCCAACAAAGGGCAACCCTTTGCCAACAAATGTCCACCTAGTCAAGGCTATGGTTCTTCTAGTAGTCATGTATGGATGTGAGAGTTGGACTATAAAGAAAGCTGAGCACTGAAGAATTGATGCTTTTGACCTCTGGTGTTGGAGAAGACTCTTGAGAGTCCCTTGGACTGCAAGGAGATCCAACCAGTCCATCCTAAAGGAAATCAGTCCTGAATATTCATTGGAAGGACTGATGCTGAAGCTGAAACTCCAATACTTTGGTCACCTGATGTGAAGAACTGACTCCCTGTAAGAGACCCTGATGCTGGGAAAGATTGAAGGCGGGAAGAGAAGGGGACAACAGAGGATGAGATGGTTGGATGGCATCACCAACTCAATGGACATGAGTCTGAGTAAACTCCAGGAGCTGGTGATGGACAGGGGAGGCCTGGTGTGCTGCAGTCCATGGGGTCGCAGAGTTGGACACAACTGAGCGACTGAACTGAACTGAACTGAAAAGAAAAAGAGGTACTTCACCAAAGAAAACAAAGCATATGGCTAATAAACATAAGAACACATTTAACATCAAGTAGTACTCTTGCCTGGAAAATCCCATGGGTGGAGGAGGCTGGTAGGCTGCAGTCCATGGGGTCGCGAAGAGTTGGACATGACTGAGCGACTTCCCTTTCACTTTTCACTTTCATGCATTGGAGAAGGAAATGGCAACCCACTCCCGTGTTCTTGCCTGGAGAATCCCAGGGACGGGGGAGCCTGGTGGGCTGCTGTCTATGGGGTTGCACAGAGTCAGACATGACTGATGCGACTTAGCAGCAGCAGCAGCAGCAGCAACAAATTAAAACTACACTGAGATAATACCACATACCTATTTTATTGTTGTTATTTAGTAGCTAAGTCATGTCCAACTCTTTGTGACCCCCATGGACTATAGTCCACCAAGCTCCTCTGTCCATGGGATTTCCCAGGCAAGAAAACAGGGGTGGGTTGCCATTTCCTTCTCCAGGGATCGTCCCGACCCAGGGATCAAACCTGCGTCTCCTGCTTGGCAAGTGGATACTTCACCACTGAGCCACCTAGGAAGCCCACACATCTACCAGGATGGCTATATTCAAAAAGACTGACTATACCAAGTGTTTGTGAGGATGTGAAGAAACCTAAACTCTCATAGTTTGCTGCTGTGAATATAAAATAGTATAGCTACTTTGAAAACCAGTTCTCCAGTTCCTTAAAAAGCTAAATATAAACTATTACATACAGAATGGATAAATAAAAAGGTCCTACCATACAGCATAGGAAACTATTGATATATTCAATATCTTGTGATAAGCCATAATGGAAAAGAATATAAAAAAGAATGCATATATATATATAATTGAGTCATTTTGTTGTACAGCAGAAATTAACACATCACTGTAAATCAACTATACTTCAATAAAAAAAGATAAAAACAAAGCTAAGTATAAACTTACCAAATGACCCACACTCCTAACTTTCACTCCTAAGTTTACACTCAAGATAAATGAAAACATATGTCTGGACTGATTCATATGTGAATGTTCATAGCAGTATCGTACATAATAGCTCCAAGGTGAAAATAATTCAAATGTCCATCAACTGGCAAACAGATGGACGAAATAGTATATCCATACAATGGAATACCAGTCAGCAATAAAAAGGAATAAATTACCCCATGGCTGAATTTCATAAACACTGTAAGCAAAGTAAGCCAGACATAAGAGACCACATACTGTATAATTGTACCCATATGATATTTGCTGAAAAGGCTAATCTACGGAACTAGCAGATCACTGGTTGTCTGGGCTACGGGTGGGAACAAGACTGACTGCAAATAAGCACAAAGAAGTTTCCTGGGGTGATGGGAATATTTTAAAATGAGGTTGTGGGGATAATTGCACAACTATAAATTTGCTTTAAAAAAGTACTGAATTGTACATTTAAAATGGATTTATTTAATAGTACATAAATTCTACTTAAATAATACTATTGAAAATAAACACGATCTCAAATTATAAGAAAACAAAAACATTTGAGGAAGCCAAGGAAAAGCAAAAAATGGACGATAAAATAATGAATGAGTGTGATCAGTCCTCTTTAGCTGCTACAGGTGAGATGCACATTAGCTCCAACCTTTCAAAACAGCTAAAGCTTGGAGGGCACTACATTGGGTATTTCAGGGGTTCCCAAACATGGGAAACCACCGGAGATTACGGATTACCTGGATCCCACCTTAGACATTCTAATTGGATTGTAAAAGGAAAGAGACCTTGGCTGCTCAGGTAATGCTCTTGTGGAACAGTCTGGAAACCATGACAACAGCATACTGTAAGATTTTCATTGTTCATATGAAAAAAAAAAGTAACCAGGCAAGAACTGAATTCTGGGACGAACTTCTCCTACGGGTCCTCCTAAGAGAGAGCCTCGTAAGATGCAGTGGGTTACTGCCTCTAAGTCAGCCTCCTCCTGGCCCATTGTCGGGTGCAGAGACAGTGACCCTTCAGTCCTTAGGGCTGCCAAGGGGACCAGGACCCCCTCAATCCACACCAGGGTACTGAACAAGTATTATTCTCTTATAACATAGGGCTTCCCTGGTGGCTTACACAGTAAAGCATCTGCCTGCAATGTGGGAGAGTGGGCTTCGATCCCTGGGTCGGGAAGATCCCCTGGAGGAGGAAATGGCAACCCACTCCAGTATGCTTGCCTGGAGAATCCCATGGACAGAGGAGCCTGTAGGCTACAGTCCACGGGGTCGCAAAGAGTCGGACATGATTGAGTGACTTCACTTTCACTTTTCATACAATAAAAAGCACTTCACCTAAAAGATATCTGTATCAGCTATAATGGGGAGTTTCACGTAATTATTTAACAAGCTGACTGCAAAATAGGATACAATTTGGTTAAAACATTTCTGCAAGAGGCCAAAAATGTCCAGTTATCTATGACCTGGCTTCATTTATTCCACAGTATTATATATATAGGTATAAAACTCACCTGAACTTTTAGGTGGCACTTATGTCAGGTAATTTACATTATTTATTAATGAGGTCACCTTCCCTCACCACGGAGCCAAATTTGGCCAGAGGAGCTGGCCATGTTGCCCAGTGAACGTTCCCTGATGCCTGGGGAGCCGTGAAAGGCCTTCAGTGTCCATGTCTTGAAATCTACCATTTTACATGCGGTTTTAAAGCTCATTTTTACCACAGCATATACTGCATTGCATAATAATAAGCTTGCAGATGTTATTCATGCTATTTATGAGGGGTTGACCTTAGACTAAAAAATTATAGTTACTCTTTAGTCTGAATCTTCCCCTCCTTCTCTATTTAAGTTAATTCCAAACAGAGTGACTGGTTACGTGCCACTGGGGAGCATCAAGATTCTACTCTTTAGAATTGTTTAGGAATAGGAAATTTTGGGTAAAGTTGCTGGTATAGAAGCTTACCAATATGGGGTATAGCTTATGGTATCATATATTCTCTTGGTCATTTGCACTCCTTACTTAGGAGGATCTTCCTAACAAGTTTTCCCACCAAACATGACTTTGAGAGGATAGCCTTGATAAGTACATTAGTTAATCTTTATGGCTCTCCACCCCATTAGTCACATCATTACAAGAGAGTTACACCAACTACAGACAGTAAAATCATCTTACATATTAACTTCCTATATGATACATCAGGAGCTCCTGTTTTAAATAAAAAAGTGAGGTTCTTGCCCATATATATATAACCACAATGTTCCATCTAACTGTAGAGAAATTCCATTCTTCCCTTAATGAATTTTTACTACCTGTGAAACTGAACCAAGAGGATTTTATTTTACCCTTCTTATATGGATATTGAAATCACCTTGGTTTACTCTGAAAATGAAAGAATGAAAGTGTATGAATCTACTTATATTCTTAAAATGTGTGTATAATCGAAAGAGGATTTCAGTGAAAAGCACAAATGTGAGCACAGCAAAATGAAGAAAAGTAGTTCGTGAACGTTTAGCACTTATAGCTATAAAAATTTTAAAAAGCACCCTTAAATCACTTTATCAGTTTACAATTGATCACAAATAGAGAACTGCCTTCTGCTGCAACCCCCTTAAGTCATCTTGTTAAATTCTGTCACGACATGTGCTACTGAGGTTCTACACTCCTACCTTTGCACTTTGTAGCGTGTAGCAGAGCAACATCATTAACCACTGCTAGGCAGTGTTTATGTTAGTTCTCAAAAGGTTAAGAAGCTGATTATAGCTAAAATCAGCTTTGCCTGAGGCTTCAGGGGCTCTGTGTAATCAAATTAGACAGCAGGGCACAGTGTCACCTAACAGAAACCAGTGGCACTTCCTTCTTTGCTCTGACCCCTTCCCCCACCCTCCATTTTTTACTAGGGGAACAACTCAACGCTTTGTGCTTTTACCAGATAATTTTAAAAGACTTGCTTCTAATAAATTTGACATGCCATCTCATAAGATGTCCACCTGTTCAAAAGTAATGAGAGCAGGTAGAGACATTTTTGAAAAAAAATTTTGGGAAAAAAATCTTGTTAAAGAGAAGTCTACCTTTAGAGAGACTGAGATGTCTTAAAGAACATTCTTAAAAGGCAGGTGACAACCTGGTCACATGTATTAATACATGATATTATTAATACAGACATTTCCTAGGCTTGGACAGACTGTCAGTTTCGTTCTGCAAAAAACAACAACAACAAAAAAACCGCATAATGGTTTATCTGCTTCCAAGAGAACTCAGAGAACTTTTAAAACCTGATAGATAACACATTAGCATTTCTAAGAAGCCATGGGTAACCCACTCTGCTGAGTTTCAGCTCATCCTCTCTCCATCTCTACTCTTTGAAGTCAGGCAAGGTGAACTATATAATGGACGTGTTTAAGGAGGAGGTTTAATAAGGTGAGGAGAAGAGCACGCCAGCACTACCTCAGAGACTCCCTTTCCACAAGGTTCTACATTTAAATGCAGTAAGAAGCATTAGTCAAATCCAAATCTTGCTACCATTGAGCCTAAAGGGAACAAAAGCATGACCACTAGATATTTAAAAAGAAAAGCAATGGCAAATTTAAATAAAATCTAGACTTCTGTTCTTAAAAAAAATTCATGAATCATTACTAAAACTATATTTGACTTTCAACTTTCAGTTCAAATTCTACATATTTATTAATGAGCTTGAAACACAGAAACATCAGACATATGAGTGATTGGGAGAATGTGACTTTTTGCTAATGATTTATTCTGGGCAATAAAATCAAAACTTGTTATTTTAATTGATTAAGTCATAAAGAGTTCCTGGCGAAGTCAAATCTTGCTATTTGCACAGTCAGACAATTTCTGCTAATCCAGCAGTACTTAACAAATTCACATGTGGTTAGCTTGTCTTGCTGTAGCTGTATATCACATTTCTGTGCTGCAAGCTGTGCAAAAAAAATCAATATGCCAAGTTTAACAAAAGGACAGGAAACATGATGTTCTCCTATATTTTCAATGAACCTCAAATGACTCTGCTGTTCATACTCAGGGCAATTTATGGCAGCGAAATGTATTCTTCAATGAAAAAAATCTGCAAAGGAGTGAATTATATAAATTCAGGGCTGAAGTTCAGCCTTATTCCATAATAACAATTTATTTAGAAGTTTCTGACATTTTGATTCAATGTGCATAGTACAATCACAAGGCATATTTTATTTTTCTTGATGAAGGCTAAAATAAATACATGCAGTCTATGTATGGTAATACTTTGACAGTCTATGTATGGTAATACTTTAATTTAGCTTTTGCAGACTTTGTTAAAGAAAATATTTATTTATTTATTTGGCTGGGTCAGGTTGGCTATTATATTTCAGGCTCAGTAGTTGCGGGGCGCAGGCTTAGTTGTTCCATGGCGACAAGTGGGATCTTAGTTCCTGAAACAGGGATCAAACTTCTGTCCCCTGCATTCCAAGGCAAACTCTTAAACAGTGGACCACCAGGGAAGTCCCTGGAGACTTTTTTTTGGATGGTCTCTTTTCATATGTGAAATATAGAATGGAGAGGCTATCTATTTGGCAAAGCTTTAAATTATGACACTAAGGACAAAGAGTCCTGTGGGTCTTAAGCTACTGCATTGGTTAACTGACTCTAAGCTTTTACATCTTATTTTACTGCTGCAGAAGTACACTCAGTGTGGAAGTAGGTTAGGATGAAATATTAAGAACGAGGCAGGCACTGTCATGACCAAAGGAATCAGAACTGCGGCCATAGTAGCTTGGTTGTTGTTTTTGAGTAAAAAGAGAATTGGCTTTAGGAATCTTCAAAGAGGCCATATACATAGAAAAATAAGGAAGCTGAACAATCCACAGTTAAAGAGCTATTCACTTAAACATATGGAAAAGTCTTCGATAATTTCTCTTCGTTCCAACAAGCAGCAGTAAATGGATTAATGGCCCTTAGCTGGAAGCGCATGTCTGTGATCAGAACTGGAGGTATAAACTGTTGCACACAACACACTCAGAGGATTCTACTCATTTCTAACTTTGTTTTCATGTGTTATTTGTAGGACACATTTCGTTCATACTTTAGTACACCACCATTTAAAAGAAGATGGACATTAACCTCCCAATCAGAAAATAACAAGGTAATGATTTTAAGTGCTGAATAATATTGATGTTGCTATAAATAATCATTTCAGTAAAATTCATATTCTTGTTTCAAAACAGAGGATTCAATATGGCCCAGAATACTGGTAAGAGGTTTTTGTATGGTTATTCCAGAGCTTGGGAAAAATGTACCAAGGTATACAAATCTTAAGTTGATTGTGTATGAAGTAGACTTCTTGACATGTGGACACACAGGGGAGGAGAGGTTGGGATGAATTGGGAGATTGGGACTGACACATATATACCACCATGTGTAAAACAGAAACAGATCGCTAGTGGGAACCTGCTGTATTGTGCAGGAAGCTCAGCTCTGTGCTCCGTGGTGATCTAGATGGATGGGGTCGGGGGGTGGACAGAGAGGTCCAAGTGGGAGGGGATATACATATATATATATACAGCAGATTCACTTCGTACGTACAGCAGAAACTAATACAACATTGTAAAGCAGTTCAGTTCAGTCACTCAGTCATGTCCGACTCTTTGCAAACCCATGAACTGCAGCACACCAGGCCTCCCTGTCCATCACCAACTCCTGGAGTTTACTCAAACCCATGTCCATTGAGTCGGTGATGCCATCCAATCATCTCATCCTCTGATGTCCCCTTCTCCTCCTGCCCTCAATCTTTCCCAGCATCATGGTCTTTTTCAATGAGTCAGCTCTTCTCATCAGGTGGCCAAAGTATTGGAGTTTCAGCTTCAGTATCAGTCCTTCCAATGAACACACAGGACTGATCTCCTTTAGGATGGACTGGCTGGATCTCTTTGCAGTCCAAGGGACTCTCAAGAGTCTTCTCCAACACCACAGTTCAAAAGCATCAATTCTTCCGCGCTCAGCTTTCTTTTTAATCCAACTCTCACATCCATACATGACCACTGGAAAAACCATAGCTTTGACTAGATGGACCTTTGTTGGCAAAGTAATGTCTCTGCTTTTCAATATGCTATCTACGTTGGTCATAACTTTTCTTCCAAGGAGTAAGTGTCTTTTAATTTCATGGCTGCAATCACCACCTGCAGTGATTTTGGAGCCCAGAAAAATAAAGTTAGCCACTGTTTCCACTGTTTCCCCATCTATTTGCCATGAAGCGATGGGACCAGATGCCATGATCTTCGTTTTCTGAATGTTGAGCTTTAAGCCAACTTTTTACTCTCATCTTTCACTTTCATCAAGAGGCTCTTTAGCTCTTCTTCACTTTCTGCCATAAGAGTGGTGTCATCTCATTATTATTGAAAAAGTCATACATATAAACCCAGTTAGTTGTACGGCCCTAGTATATAACCTGTGTGTGAAAGTCGCTCCGTCATTTCTGACTCTTTGCAACCCCATGGACTATACAAGTCCATGGAATTCTCCAGGCCAGAATACTAGAGTGGGTAACCTTTCCCTTCTCCAGGGGATCTTCCCAACCCAAGGATCGAACCCAGGTCTCCCGCATTGTGGGTGGATTCTTTACCAGCTGAGCCACAAGGGAAGCCCAAGAATACTGGAGTGGGTAGCCTGTCCCTTTTCCAGCAGATCTTCCAGACCCAGGAATCGAACCAGAGTCTCCTACATTGCAGGTAGATTCTTTATCAACTGAGCTATCAGGGAAGCCCTAGTATATAGCCTACTCCCAGGAAAGGAGAGAATTAACACTTTTGGAAAAACGCTTAATTATTTTAAGAACAACAGAAAAGATCTATCTATTTTATTTCTGGAGAATGGCTTATTGCTGAGAAAAACTGCCTTGATGTGTTATTGGTTTTTATTAATAGGTTTACAAGGCAATTCAAATTATTTTTCCACATTTCCATCTTTATAGATTTAATATTTTCTAGCTTTTTCTCACCTCTCTAAATGTTCTTTGGTAATACCTCTTTCCTCTTTACTGGAAAGCAATTATTAGTGAGATTTTTCTATCACTTTATTGCTGGTAAATCATATCTATGGATTCATTTCTGACAGAAATGCCTGTTTCTCTGTCCTTAAGGCAACACGGCCAGGTGTCTCTGGTGTGTCTTCTTCAGACAGTTGATCATTTTTTAAACCCAAATGGAGTGGTCCAACTGCACTTTTTCTTAGCATTACTTCATTTCTTCATTTCACTTCTTATCTGTCCACACAGGAGATTTCTTCGTAACTTGTATACAATCCCAAATACCAGAATCTTTAAAAAATTATCCCGAGTTTTCCATTTTCCATCTATTTTATATAGGTCAGAATAAACCAGGTGTGGCAAGCTGAAACATGTGGTCTGTCTGAATTCTCAGGCTATGGAGAGCATACTTAACTCACTCTTTATCAAAGTACTTGGAGAGAATCTCAGAGCTGGAAAAAGATCACGGAAATCATCTACCTACCCACTATTTACCAATGAGAGGTCCTGAGAAATTCAGCAACTGGACCGAAGGAACATACTGGTTAGTGGTTCTAATCATTACCATACTCACATTGTGCTTTTTCAGTCCTCTGCAATTATTCTGCTCTTCAGGAAGTGAAAGTTTTAACTTTTCAGTGTCCTATCTGTTTTGCTTAAAGGACTTTATTGCAGATATAAAAATACCTTGGCTTCTATTTCTAGCACTCTAAATATCCATTTGGGTTCCTAGCGTTTAAAGAAAGCTCCCTTTCTCATTTTCTTTTTTGCCCTCTTTTCTGAGGATTTTAGAGTAGGTTCCTCTCTTCCGACTTTCAACACTAGAAGAGACATGCTTCATTTTGATGTTCACCCATATCTACTTAAAGCATCTTGCCCTTTCTGTTTCAAATCCCTTCAAGGCATCCATTTATGAGTCTTTCTTTATAAAATCCATCTAATTACTGGACAACAGCTACATGCTACCACCATGACTTAATCTTCAGCTCTATTTCTTCATATCCTTCAATTTTAGAAACAAAGAACTCTAGAATTGAAATGGATATTACAGTTTCTTTAGTCTAATCCCTCCCAAATGTAAGAATTCCTTCTATGGGATTATTGAACAGTGGTCATCGAGTCTTTACTTGAATGCTTTGGAAGCTGGAAAGCTCATTAGTTTACAATGCAGTCCATTCCATTTCACAAAAGATACAATCATTATATCGAGCCTATTTAATTTCCATAATGCACAATCAAATCTAGTAAGTCTTTTGTGAGTCCTCTGGTGCTATAACTTTAAGATCTGGATGCTATTCCACCAGAGTTCAAGAGTGGCTCTCCTGCCACCTGCCCCGTGGAACTGAATACATACCAGCAACTTTACCAAATGATTCCAGGAAAATAATTAAAATTTTTATCTGGGTCTTTTAAATAAAAATTGAAAATCTTCAGCTGATGCTAATTCTACATTTCTCAAGAAACTAGCCTCAATGATATTTTAGTACCTATTTAGTTACACATATAGGAGAAGCTCCAATAAATCTTAATATATTAACTTTTATATTGCTGGAAAACAATATAGCCATGAAACTTTATTATTAAAAAAAATTTTTTTTTTACTATAGAAAGCATGTGCTTCCAAGAACTACACTCCCAGCGTTTATGATGGACAATCCATGTTTTAGAATGCATTCCTTCTAACTTCACTGATTTCTGGGCCAAGTATCAGACTCACCCTTCAATACTTTATTTTGTGAACCTAACTAAAGTGGCAGGTATATATACCATCTTACCTACAAATGTATACTATATTTTGAAATAAACATAATGAAGACTATTATATATTTAATGTGAACATAGCCCTAAGGCCCTGTGGTATGTTTTGGGAAAAGTCAATAAATAAATAAATATGGTCTATTTTTTAGTCATAAAATCCTGAAATTAAGCAAATATGCTAACTCTTTGGACTGGTTTAACTTTGAGATTCATTTTGGGGGTGGTTTTTAATTTGGTAGCTTTGGGAAAGGGGAAGGCAGGAAGCTGAGGGGTGGATCCTCGCGCGGCAGCTCTGTAAGATGAATTGCTGTCAGGCCAACGCGGCTGGTTACAGTAATAGCTGGAAACCATAACTGTTACAGGCTTTGAAGTCAGTTCAGCTTTGATGTCTTACTCTCATAGTTAATCGTAAGATAGTATGGAAGAGGAAAAAAATAAGACTTTCCAATACTGTCCTTGGTGTCACTTCTCAGGAAATCCAAGCATGAGAAAAGACTGGTGTCTGTGTGAGCTCTAATAGCACCACGTTGCTCTCTATTTTTAAAAAGTTTTAAATTACTGATGTGACAATGAAGATTATCGGTTAGTTTGGGGAAAGCACATGGATTTGCAAAAACATTCTTATATCTGTTGTTAGAATACGTGAATCAGTCAATGGGGATGCATGTATTAATGATGACAGGTGGTATCACGATGCTAACTAGTACTTAGATCAAATTATACAGCAGGCTTCCCTGATAACTCAGTTGATAAAGAATCCGCTTGCAATGCAGGAAACCCAGGTTTGATGGCTGGGTTGGAAGATCCTCAGGAGAAGGGATAGGCTACCCACTTCAGTATTCTTGGGCTTCCCTTGTGGCTCAGCTGGTAAAGAATCTGCCTAAAATGTGGAAGACCTGGGTTCGATCCCTGGGTTGGTAAGATTCCCTGGAGAAGGGAAAGACTAACCCTCCAGTATTCTGGCCTGGAGAATTCCATGGACTTGTATAGTCTGTGGGGTCGCAAAGAGTCAGACACAATTAAGCAACTTTCACTCTTTATACATATTTGGTTCTCACCCTTGAGGAATTTATCAACTGAGGACTGATAACACTGTCTGGAAGGAATCTTAGACACCATCTAACCCAAGACTAAAACCTAGAGAAGCTGGCTTGTTTTGGAAACAAAACATGAAGCTGCCAAGTACACTCATGCATACACATAAATTAAATGAAGACCAATAGAAACGAAGCAATTAGATTATCTTGTGAATTCTTGGCTAGAAAAAAGTATTCCTGGAATTTCATCTTTAGAGCATTGTTTCCCTAACTCCAGTTATTTCTGTAACACTTTTATGCATTTTGCCACATTCATGAACTAACAGCACCACTAAAATGCCTAGTATTTTGTTTACATCAATTCACGTTTTCAATTTGCCTAGTCCAAAGCAATAATATCTATTAAAAAGGCTTCATGTGTTATTCATATCTTTTTCTAATACATGTAAGAATAAACAATGACTAAAACAAAACAAAACAAAACCCAGCTCATCCACAAACTACCAGTAATATACATATAAAACACTGAGATGGAGGACTCAAAGGAAGAATACATCCTAATTATTTCTAGTGGTACTTGAATGAGAACTATGATGTTTAAGTCTATACTCTTTTAAGTATTTAGATGTCCATGTGTCCAGTGACCCAGGATAACTTGAATTTTCAATATTCTTTTTTTTCACCTTTAAGTTCACATGAAAAGCTCTGTTTTGCTTTTGGGGCCTGCCCCAGCTTTCTTCATGAGTAATAAATAATCTATAGTAAAAAAAAAATCTATAATACCTATGATAGTACGAGATTTAAGGTAGTAACATAAAACAGCTGAAAGGGAAAGCTTCCTTTCAACTTTCTTAATAGTGCCGTCATGGTGCTTATTGCTTTAAAAGAGAAAAATAAAACTTTCCAGGTACAGAAACAACCTTATAGGCAAGACCTTGAGAGGAAAAAGAAAAGAACAATTAAAGTTCTATATTTCTTTTGTTTTTGTGTTGGTATCATGTAATGAGAGGAGGAAGAATCCAAAGCCAGATACTAGAAGAAAGGGGTTAACTACACCCCATGAAAACAAAAGGTTATTCCTCTGTTAAAGTTCTTACTCTTTAAGTGCATTAGAATTGACTGTAAACATAAACAAAAGCTACTGGTGGCAATTAAATTTGAAGAAGTGGCTCATGAAAAGTGGAATATTCAGTATGTATTAGAATCAGTTACACAACATCTGATTTAATAGTTGAATTTTAAGCGTTCCTCTTATAATACATGGTAAATGGTCTCAACAAATCATATTCTGTAATGCAGCAACATGCCAATTTCAGTGTAGTCTAAGGCTTTGTAGGACAAGAACACTGAAGCAAACTAATCTGTAATCCTTTATCTACATTAGAAGGTTGAAAATCTGCAGGCATTTGTAACAAGAACTTTAAAATGAATTTGCCATTCCCAAAGTCATCTCACTAGACAGGAAAGAGGAGCTTGGCATGTGACCACTAAATCTTGGGAGTGCAACACCTTGGGGTTAGAGGGCACCAATGACTTCAACAAATCTCACCAGCCGGGGCAACAGATTAAGCCAGGGGACAGCACGCCCTACAACCCTAACCTGTTAATACCTTCAAATTCCTAAGAATGACCTCCAGTCTGCTCTTTCTTATTAGTTGTTAGTTACACTAATTACAGCTTAACTGGTATTGCTGGTACCAGTTTTTCCCCTCAAAAGACATGCAGAGAAAGGTTATCTCTAAGAGCTTCAAACTATGTTAGCCAAATTCTGCTGTGCACATTAGGAGCACTTACCTCCAGTTTTGAATGGGTCTTTTATAGACATCAAAGGAAAAGACACTAAAAGCAATGTGTGTTTGTGGATTCTATAAAGCGTTTCATGTAGGAAGCTGTAAAAATAAGAACAGTAACTTCTCCTGTGACTAGAACTTTAGAATAGGTTAAAATCAGGTAATTTATTTTTTATGTTTATTTTCAACATATAGGGGCTGATGATTTCAAATATAAGGAGCTAGTTATACCTTAACCACGATAGTGAAGTAAAAATACTTAGCCCATGAAATCCCCTCAAAATTTATGGTTTTTAGAAAGGGATAATGAAATTTCTATCACGATCTTTTAGAATCATATTAAGTTCAACATTTACATTGATGTTAACCCAACATTATACAGAATTGTGCATAGATTCCAAAGCCCATTTACAAAAGATTCAAATACCATCTGTGAAGCTGCAGTAAATTACCCTGTAACATTAATCTTTAAACCAGGCAGTAAATCAGAACAGAAACATACCAAAGAGATTTAAAGCAAGAGTCATATCTGAGTTATTGAGATTAATGTAAATAGTTTCACATATAACAGTTGTAGGTTCTTAATATCATGTTGTTTTTGCTTTGAATGAAACATATAAAATGACTTCTAAACATTAAAAATAAATAATATCTAAAGGACACCAGTGTTTTTTGTGCATTTAAAAAAAAAACCTTGTGAAAATGATGATCAAAAAGTGTTGCTAACCTAAGTGAGCTCTGAGTTAAAAATAACAATAACAAAATTCTGATTTTATACAACAGACACATTAGGGAGTGTCTGTTAACATTGTAAAAAGAAACTTAGTTTTACAACAGGGAATCTTTAAACCAAACCCAGTGTTCTTAAAAGATGCTGACCACAGAATTTTGACTTTGATGGAACTCTCTGAGAAAATGAAGATAGATAATTAGAGTACTCTGTGTCGTCAAACCTAAAATGCCATTGATTTTAAGATTCTTCCTTACTTCACTTTAAAAACACTGCCAATTAGACTATGACATGATGCTACCTTATCAGGTGGACTGCAAGATATATTTAGACCTTAGGTAGCTAAAACTGCATCTTGTAATCACAATGAAATATAGTATTTTATAATAAACTGACTGGTCTACAATATATCTAGTGAATAAGCTATTTATGCGTATCTGTGAGAGACAGCAATACTTTTACTGTATATAAAGCATTGAGGGGACACTGACCATATTGAAAAGCAGAGACATTACTTTGCCAACAAAGGTCCATCTAGTCAAAGCTATGGTTTTTCCAGTAGTCATGTATGGATGTGAGAGTTGGACTATAAAGAAAGCTGAGCACCGAAGAATTGATGCTTTTGAACTGTGGTGTTGGAGAAGACTCTTGAGAGTCCCTTGGACTGCAAGGAGATCCAACCAGTCAATCCTGAAGGAAATCAGTCCTGAATATTCATTGGAAGGACTGATGTTGAAGCTGAAACTCCAGTACTTTGGCCACCTGATGCAAAGAACTGACTCATTTGAAAAGACCTTGATGCTGGGAAAGATTGAAGGCAGGAGGAGAAGGAGGAGAAGGAGACGAGAGAGGATGAGATGGTTGGATGGCATCACTGACCTGATGGACATGAGTTTAAGCTCCAGGAGTCAATGGCGGACAGGGAGGGCTGGTGTGCTTCGCGTCCATGGGGTTGCAAAGAGTCGAACACGACTGAGCGACTGAACTGAACTGACCATATATTTTCTATCTTCTCTGAGGACAGAAGAGGAGGAAGAGCAACTGATTCATTCGTGATTTCAGTTTGCTTGTCTAATCTGTTGATTAACTAAGACTTCTTTCCACCAAGGATTTAAGGCAGATGATGATGAGATCATGTACAATCAAATAATTAGGGGAATGAGAAGGAGAAAACCAGAACTGGGGGAAAGAATATAAGCAACTAGATTGCAAGAATTTGTATTATTTCACTTAGATATAAAAATAATTGATGAATAACAAAATAGGTCCCAGATTTTTATTTTTTCCCATTGTACTTTTAAAAATAAAGCATAATACATTATCTGTGAGAGTTGAGGGACACTTCTTCCAGAAATACAGAACCCTGGTAATCCCCCCAAATTTCTATAAAACAGATGACAACAATATATTGGTTTGGCCGAAAAGTTAGTTTGGATTTTTCTGTAACAGCTTACAGAAAAACCTGAATGAACTTTTTGGGCAACCCAATGTTGTTATGTGTTAGAAGATAAATACCAAATCAGAGTATGACCAAGACAGATATTAAATACTGCGAAAAGTAACCTGCACATATCAGCTGTTCTCCCTTGAAAAGATTAATTTGATGGCACCAGTGGATAAAGCAGGATTAACAGAAGAACTAGTGGACTGTCTGTGTGTGTTCAAATGTTAACACTGATCTATGGTACAGATCCTATTAAGCTATCTTAGGATGTAGGTGCGTAAATGCCACCCTAGGACCCACAAGCACCCACAGGAGTAATACTGCAAGGAAGCCCTCCACACAGTGGCAAGCAGGAATCAGTAAACACAGCAAAATGACCCACGGGGAAACTATTATACAATCACAAACTTGAATAACAGTCTGCTGATGGATCAGTTCGAGTGTTCAAAACGTAGACTCTTCTTGTATTTAGATATCCCACATTTCTCTTCTCTGTGCATCAGATAACATAAGCATCTGATTGTGGCACATACGTTAAATCTTCCAAGAGCCTAGAGAAACTGACACAACAGCTGTAGTGGACATATACAAAACCCTTCTCTGGGGAAGCACGCTTCAACTCACACAGCCTTTTGCTGGGCTGTTAATGACCGCCTCCTGCCCCAGTCCCAACCTTCTCATAGATGTGGCTGGCCCAGACTGACCAGTCACAGTGGGTTCGGTCCTATTAGTTCAATCTCTTTGGTTCCAGGGATGAGTTCAGGGATCCTCATGGTACCCCGTCAGGGCCAGTCTTCAGTTTTCACTAAGATTCTTATTTGGATACTAGAGCTTTTTCTCAGGCGTAATGCTGAATAGAAGATGCTACACCTGCTTGTATCTACCCTCTCTTTCTGTGTGAAGACATCTCTGTCTGCAGGCAAGAAAGAATGAGGTCAATAGGCAAAGGAAAGTAGAGAAAGAGATAGAGGAAGCGTCTTGGTAACAGTTTGAGCCTTAGAATCTAGTAGTACCAGAAGCAGATCGAACCCTGGGTTTTCCCATTTACATTCATCAATAAATTGCTGTTTATTTTTGTTTTTTTGGTAAGCAGCTTGAGGTGGACTTATGCAATTTGAAGAGTCTGTACTAACACAGTAATTGAAAAGAGTAGATTATATTCTACTCTTTTTTCCAACTTCTATATTTATGTGTGCACATTTGAATTTTCACATATGCATTTAAATCTGTAAAATAATTACTCAGTAAATTTTAATAGTGGCATTTTTTCAAAATGTTAATACATGTTTAAGGGCAAGACCTGATGCGAAGAACTGACTCATTGGAAAAGACCCTGATGCTGGGAAAGATTGAAGGCGGGAGGAGAAGGGGACAACAGAGGATGAGATGGTTGGATGGCATCACCGACTCGATGGACATGAGTTTGAGCAAGTGCTGGGAGTTGGTGATGGACAGGGAGGCCTGGCATGCTACAGTCCATGGAGTCACAAAGAGTTGCACATGACTGAGAGACGGAACTGAACTGAAGGGCAAGAACTTTCTGGATTATCCATGTAAATGCTATAGGTAACTGAAAGGGTAAGCCAAAGTAATTTATACTGAGTTTTCTAATACTTTAAAATAATGAAGGGAGAGGGGCAGAGGGAGAGGAGGAATAATTTATTCTCCTGATGTTTTTCTAGGCACAATTAAAAGTAGTTTGCATTGGCACAAGAGCTTGGTAGGGTAAAAACTGGCACAGAAATGTACTGGGAAGCAAGAGAAAGCCGGCCTAAGATCATGGCTTTGTTGCAGATAATGCCCTGAATATACAATTCACTAATAAACAATGGACAGCTACATACAGCTATTTCTCTTGGTTAAGAAAACAGAAGGCCTTGGACAACAGATGCTTTTTCCAGAATGAATTTTCATATTGCTTGAACTATAACATGTAAACCACTTTAAGAACTGACTGGAAAATAACTGTCATCTGGCATTACGATTCGAATGAGCTATATTCCACTTCAAGTTGAGTTATAAAGAACTCCAATAAAAATATCTCTGTTCTCAAAATAATTACTTATCCCCTACTTTCTAAATATCTTATCAAATTCCAACATAGTTAACTTTTAGAAACCTTAAGTTTTCAGGCTGTCTACCTTCAAGCTGTTCTCGGTGGTAAGGGTCTAAAAAGGCAACTGCCCAGTGGAATGCCCCAAACATGAGTCCACCCAAGCAGACCTCTCAAAATTATTCACCTAGTAACTGTTTTAGTATACATATTTCAGGGATTTTCAGAAGTGACATAAATTCATAAGAAACGGACTATCAGTGCTGCACCTTAATAGACTTTTGACCTGTCTTCAAAGCAAAATTTGTCTGCTGAAATAACAAGCTAAAAAGTGTCACTCAGTGTTTAAGGACAAAGCAAGGGTGTCAAGGGCTTCTCTGGTGGCTCAGATGGTAAAGAATCTGCCTGCACTGCAGGAGACTGGGGTTTGATCCCTAGGCTGGGAAGATGCCCTGGAGAAGGGAATAAGGGAATGGCTACGCACTCCAGTATTCTTGCCTGGAGAATTCCATGGATAGAGGAGCCTGGCAGGCTACAGTCCATGGGATGGCAGAGCTGGGCATGACTGAATGACTAACACTTTCAAGGGTGCCAAGACTTATGCGTTTTTTGATGGCTTCTGACACTGGTAAGTTTGCATGATCTGGGGGAAAACATTTAATCTTTTTCAAATTCTATATATGGACAGGGAGGCCTGGCGTGCTGTGATTCATGGGGTTGTGAAGTCGGACACGACTCAGCGGCTGAACTGAACTGAACTGAACCAAGAACTCATTTTAGAAAGTTTTACAAAGATTGCTATATATATATATATATATCTCAAAGCATTTCAATATTCACAGATGGAAGCAAATTGGACTTAATAAAGATCTACAGGCTTTAAATTTTATTTTAAAAAGCATTATTAAGCATTGCATTGTTCTTTATGCTTTGCTAAGTAGTTGTCAATAATTCTTAAGAGTTTTTGCTTGCTTGCTTGTTTTTTGCTTCTCAGAGTGACTCTGTAAAGGGATATATCACTCATTTTTATTTCATATGAGAGTGAAACAGATGAATTGATTATTTATCTTAAATCAGTTGTTTGGTATGTACATTTACTTATTTCTATCTCCAGTATCAGGCACTAGGCTACTTACTTAAGACACTGTCTTTGGTACCTGATGGTTTTTTCAATTAAACTCTTCCCAGTGTTTCTTATGATTTCTCAGTAAACATAAAGGAACTGATGGACAACTTTTTATCAAAGCCTAGAGGAGACAACTGACTCTTGAGAAGAACAGGCCAGTGGATCTGCCGACTGTTAGCTTTTCTAGATTTGCTGATCAGCAGTGCAAAGGCAAACCATCTGTAAGCTTTACGCTAGTACAAAATTATTTTATTTCTTGAAAGAAAGGCCTTCAGAACCTTGGTCTTAGTATTAAGACTGAGGCTATTTGCCATAAGTCAATATAAGGACCAGTCACCCGAAGAAAGATTTTGTGTCTTAGATGGGAACAAATCAACAGAAGCACTACAATTAAAGAGATCATCTGTTATGCTGTTCAATGTCTCCTTAAGATCGATATATTAATCTTTACACTTAATGTTGAGCAAATATTTTTCCCGACGCATTCTGAAAGATCTATGTAATTAGTTTCATGTACTGAGTACAATCTAACTTTTTGCCATAGTTGTCACAATTTTAGCCCTTGAATTTAACTCTCAGTTGCAGTAACTAATCATAGCCTAGATTTCTAGTCAAAACCAAGTCTTTTCACGTTTTCTCCCGTCCCTGACTCGGTGTCTCTCCTCTCTCTTCTCCCGCCTTCCACTTAACAGCTCCTAGTTATCTTTCAAGTCTCAGCTCTAGTCATCCCTGTGCTCAAGCGCTTCTTCCTCTGGGTCCTCCTGTCCTTTCCTCTAACCCTGGCCACTGGTGAGGTGATCCTGGGTTTTTCTCACCTCTTTCGTCTAGCCAACCTATGTGTGCCTTGCCTCATTCTGACCCTCAGGGCCTGGCCCCTGACAGGTGCTTAGTAGATGTTTAATCGCTGAGGGAGTATAGGGGATAATGCTGCTGCTTATGAGAATGTGAGGGCAGGGAACGAGGGGAAGACAGGAGTTGGTTTGGGGCCACAGCAAGGATTTCTGAAAGATGGCCCAAAGCTGCTCTGCTGGCACTATCCTTTTGCTTTTCACGTTCTGGTATAGCACCTCTGATCTACGTAGCTCATATTTTACCTAATGTACTTAAAGTATGAATATTGTTAGTAGTATGTACATGCACATGTTTTTAGAACAAATGAGAAATCAATCATTGCAGAACTGAATAATATTTGCAAGAGTAGGGGCATCATAAAATATGTGTGGTCAGATAATGTAATTTAATGTACATGTACATTTGTGATCAGGACAGGGAGAGCTCTGTGAGCGAGTCTTAGAATGCATACAGAAGCAAACATACTGATTTTTAATACAAGGTATTCCACTGAGTAACTGGGATTACTGCTGTCCTCACTAAAACAATGACAGAAAATGTATATGTGCTTTTTAGCAGAAAGTGTTATTTCATTTAAATGTGGTTTTATTTCAACTGCAGTACCACTGGATCAACTGTGAGAAAATATTTAAATCTCACAAATTCAAGCACCTTCTGTTTCCTAAATGTTCACATGGTGTATATATGTGCACAGAGAATATTCACCAAATAAATTGTTTATTGACTAATGCAAGGAACTCAGTTCAAAAATAAAAATGATATATATTTTTTATGGAGTGTGCCATTTCTGGAAACTCGAATAAAAAGGATAAAGATTCTTTCACTTTTCATTTAAAAGCGTTAACATTCTTGTTAGTGTTTTACTTAAAATTTCGTGGCCCAGAAGACAAAATGTACGGCTTTAGATTCACTGCTTTAATGAAGTGACACAGAAGCAGCAAAACATTCTTTTCTACCTGTGGTGCTGCTGTGATTGCCTTTCCAGGAGAGAAAAGAACACCACAATAAATCCCTATATGGTAAGTCTTTTCCCACCTCTTCTGTTTAAATCTCAAAGGCAATACATATTTAGCAAGCAGACAGGTGCCATAAAAATATGTTTGAAATGAGGTAATCATTTATAATATTTGCATGTGTTTAATGATATGATTACAGAAAGAATGATTTACATTTCACATAGTGAGCAAACTTACTCAGTGTCTACTTAGATTTAGCAATGTTCTTAAAACTATTTATGAAACAATCAGTGTCTAAACACTTGCTATCATCTGTTTTAGCTCTGCTTTTCATAAATATAACACAATCACAACAAATTAAAGGCAAGTCACTTGACTGTCCTGTTACATTAGCTTGATGAAATTACTGGCTGGCAATGCTTAGCAGAAAGTGACAGGGTTTTCTCAATAGGCACACATATCAATCTTTCTGGGGAAAGTAAGAATCATATCTTTATCAAAATTTCCCAAATTTTCTTCCTAAGATAACGCTTCTCAATCTCACTGATGAGAGTACAGTTATTGTGCTCCTAAAACAGAAATAAGTAGCTACTGCAATTCTTCACTCCATAAAGTCATTCATTGGTAAGGGGAAAATGTTATTTTTCTTGCAAGTTTTCTGACCTAGGGATAGAACGCAGATCTGGGACTGTCTGGCTCCGTGGCTAATGCTCTTTCCTTTCCATTGCAGGCTTCCCTTGTGGCTCAGCTGGTAAAGAATCTGCCTGCAATGCAGGAGACCCCGGTTTGATTCCTGGGTCGGGAAGATCCCCTGGAGAAAGGATAGGCTAGCCACTCCAGTATTCTTGGCCTTCCCTGGTGGCTCTGATATTAAAGAATCTGCCTGCAATGGGCTCTATCCTGGAGTTGGGAAGATCCCTGGGAGAAGAGAAGGGCAACCCACTCTAGTATTCTGGCCTGGAGAATTCCATGGACAGAGGAACCTGGCAGGAGTTGCAAAGAGTTGTATACGACTGACCGACTTTCGCTTTCAGACTTTCATCATAGCCCTCTTATTTAACTCCTTTGCAGGAAAAAATAAACAAGTCTCTCTGTGTTCCTACACTACTCCCCACCACTTCCAAACTCACACCTTATATTTTCTGTCAGGAGTGGTAGGTGTTACGGGTTGAACTGGGTTCCCCCCCTAATTTATATCTTGAAGTCCTAACCCTCAATACCTTAGAAGTTGACATTATTTGGAGACAGGGTCTTTACAGAAGAAAAGAAGTTATAATGAGGTCATTAGGGTGGGCTCTAATCCAATGTGACTGGTGTCCTTATGAAAGGGGGAAAGTTGAACACAGAAAAACGCACAGAGGAAAGACAACATAAAGAGAAGATGGTCACGTAAAAGCCAAGGGGCGAGGCCAGGGACATATCCAAGACTTAGCCCCAGAGAGAACCGACCCTGTGCATACCCTAACCTTGCACGGCAGTCTCCAGAACTGGGAGCCAATACATTTGTTCTTTAAGCCACTCAGTCTGTGGTACTTTATTATGGCAGCCCTAGCAAACGAATATAGTGGGCTCTGGACAAAAAAGCTAGTGAGTGCTCAGTGAAGAAATAATATGAATAAAGGCAGGACCGGGCTTGCGTTTGGGAGGGGCGACTGCAATCGGGCAGGAGACCAGGAAGGAGAGGTCTCAGCGGTCGCCACGGTGTGGGGAGCAGTGCCGCCCCCTTGGCCCACTCCTGTACTCCATCCTTGTGGCCATATCCAATCTGCAGGGCACTGTTCTGCGCTTGCCTATGGAGACTCATATAATTATTAGAGGCTGGAAACAACTTCAGAGATGATTCCTTTCAATTGTGCAACATTATATCGGTTTTCAGACAGTCTCTATTTAAATCCTTCAAATCAAAATCGGCCCCCTTACCTAGTTGTCAGTTGACAGCCAAGGAAGCAAACTTGGTAACTGCCTTCCAATTATTACAATTCCAAAAGCCATTTCCCAATATCAGATAGTAAGTTTTCCAGCAACTGAGATGACAGTCTATTTTGTTCTTTCGTTTCTTTAGTTTTGGCTAACAGTCAATGAGCACTTACTATGTAAAATTTCCTAAGATGCAAAAGAGTGATTTATGAGCTATAAAAAAAATTCCCAGACGAGGTACAGTGAAAATACAATAGAGAGAAAAATTATTGGGTGTCTACTGTTTAAGGGAATTCCTAGGGGTTTCTTTTCACATGACTTAATTTTATCTGTTTCTCAACTCCCTCACCCTGTGGATTGCTAGACATTGTTTCACAGATGAGAAACTGAGGCTGAAAGAAGGAAGTCATTTCAAGCAAGAGATGGTAGGTTACTGAGCTGAGATTTTTGAACCCAAAAGTTTGGCCTGTCTTCCAAACCATGCCTTAAGCTATGGGGCCAAACCTCCTCTGGCTGAGAATATTTGTTAACAGTTGATTTTTATCAGAGGCAGTATACATGTAACAAGAGGACTATAACTCTAAATCTACATGAAGACCCCTGATACCTGATACCTCATCATATTTACCACAAGTTGTCATCACGTTTGTTTAATGTTTACATTAACAAATAACTGAATCTAGCTTAAATTTTAATTAGGCTGATGTTATGAGCTAAATTGCACCCCATAAAAATTTCTGTGTTGAAGTTCTAATTCCCCCAAACATGACCTTATTTAAAGACAGGATCTTTACAGAGACATTTAGGTTAAAATGAGGTCAGAAAGGTCAGTTTCAGTTCAGTTCAGTCGCTCGGTCATGTCCGACTCTTTGCGACCCCATGAATCGCAGCATGCCAGGCCTCCCTGTCCATCACCAACTCCCGGAGTTCACTCAGAGTCACGTCCATCCCCTAATCTAAGGACTGGTGTCCTTCTAAGAGGAGGAAACTTGGACTCAGATACGTACACTGGGGAGACAATGTGAAGAGACGGGGGGGAAGGTGGCCACCTGCAAACCTGAAACAGAGAGCCTTCCTTCAGAGCCCTCAGGAGGAAGCGACTCTGCAACACTTAGCTTTCAGACTTCTAGCATCCAGAACCATGAAACAGATAATTTCTATTCTTTAAGCCACCCGAGCTGCAGTACTATGTTATGGCAGCCCAAGCAAACCAATATGTGATATATTAAAACGAATTCTCTTTTAATAAAATGGCATATAATAAGACTTGCCCACTACTCAGTCAATAATATCCAAAGTCTTACAGCTGTTTCAGGGGCATTATCATCCATTCCAAGACAACAATGCAACTTAACACAGCTTATACACCTCCCCGGTCAGTGCACAGAATTCTGTAAGAAGGAAGAAGAGGACTAATTGTTAAACAGTGTAGTTACTCCTTCGGAAAAGAAGACATGATATGTTAAACAGGTTGCATAGATTTAGAAGAGAACACTGATTTTAAATCAATGGAAGGCCTCAATTTTTCGTTTTCTGAACATAGTCTTTGGCAGGCAGTCAATAGAAGAATCAATAGCAATAAGTAAAGCTGGTTTGTATTTAGAATTTTGTTGGAAGCTGGGGAAGGAAACCTAAGAAACTCAAGTTCAATGCCAAAGCAGCTGATTTTGCCACTGGCAGAAATCACAGCAGGGCTCATAGCTAAAGAGTGAGGTGGTAGACCAGCAGCCCAACATACCAACCTGCTAACTGTTTTCTGGAGGAAGCCCCTTGGGTAAACCACAGTTTCCCAAAGCTTCTCGTTACATTTCTCTTCACTGGTGGTAATCATGATGATGCTAATACCTTGTTTTATGATTTTACTGAGTATTGGGGTAGATTTACTTCATGACAGATCATCTTTCAATTGGCTGGGGCTATAATCACAGGAACTGACCCTGCCTTCAAATCTAACAATCCATAGATCTCATTTGGCTTCTTCAAACATGACAAGTAGGGAGAATACTACTGTGATACACAGGATTTTGATATTTTCAAATGCTTTCTAAAATTGCAAAGTAAACATTCAGAAACATGAAAATGATTTGGGCTTATATTCTAAATATAGGTTAACTTCACCGAGGTATATAAACACACTAATTGTAATTGTAAATTACCATGTTGTACAGGAAAATAGACATATGGCAGGTGTCTTCACTCACTGAGCTACACTACAGTTCTTTAACATTAATGGGCATCTGATTTAAAAAAATCTAATTTTTGAGCAATGCCTTTCTAACTGATACTTTCCAATAATCCATCATTTAGAGAATTGCATTCCTTTTCTTTTACAGAAACTGCAAAACTGAGTAAGAATGAAAAGGCCACATTTATTATTCTGAAACATTGCTTTATAATGAAAGACTAGAAGAAGTGTATTTTTAGGAATCCTAGATTTTCTGGAATCTTCACTTAGAAATATTCCTTGGATTTTTAAATTGTACAATACACAAAGCAAATTTAAAAAAAATCATCAGTAGTATCTATTATATTTCCCTGTTCAGTTCAGTTCAGTTCAGTCATTCAGTCATGTCCGACTCTTTGCAACCCCATGAACTGCAGCACACCATGCCTCCCTGTCTATCACCAAATCCCGGAGCTCATTCAAACTCATGTCCATCGAATCGGTGATGCCATCCAACCATCTCATCCTCTGTCGTCCCCGTCTCCTCCTGCCCCCCATCCCTCCCAGCATTCGAGTCTTTTCCAATGAGTCAACTCTTCACATCAGGTGGCCAAAGTCCTGGAGTTTCAGCTTCAGCATCATTCCTTCCAAAGAACACCCAGGACTGATCTCCTTTAGAATGGACTGGTTGGATCTCCTTGCAGTCCAAGGGACTCTCAAGAGTCTTCTCCAACACCACAGTTCAAAAGCATCAATTATTCCGCTCTCAGCCTTCTTCACAGTCCAACTCTCACATCCATACATGACTACTGGAAAAACCATAGCCTTGACTAGATGCACCTTTGTTGGCAAAGTAATGTCTCTGCTTTTCAATATGCTATCTAGGTTGGTCATAATTTCCTTCCAAGGAGTAAGCGTCTTTTAATTTCATGGTGGCAATCACCATCTGCAGTATATATGTATTAATATACTTTTCCATAAAAAATAAAAGAATGACATCATAGAGTTTAACAAACTGTTCTGCCTCATTTAATAATCTTCTGAACTGTTTGTCAATTTTCACCATGGATGGTGTTCCTTTTTTACTTAACTCTTTGCTGAACATTAATTTGTTTCTAATTTTTGTTCTTAAAAAAAAAAGCTGTGATGATCACCTTTATCATTACATTTTTACACACATCTAACAATATTTTCTTATAACAGTCTTAACAGTTGAAATGATAGACCAAAGGAAAAGCACATTTTAAACATTTCCCATATGAATTACTCAATAGTCTTTTATGAAGGTATCAACTTACACAACCACAGATGGACTTGCTAAATACTTGTTTCTGTTATTTTGTTCATCACAACCACAACACTGTGTTCAAATTATTGTAGTTTCATAGCATCTGGTAAGAAAAGGTCCTAACTCCTTACCTTCAAAAATTCTTTTTTCCTTTTTTCTGTTTTTCAGTTTAGAATCACTCTGTCAAGTAATATTCCCATATTCCACTAGGATTTTTATTGGAATTAAATTGTAGTTTTCATTGTAAAAACATTTTTCTACATAGATAAAACAATTTTGAACCTAAAAGTTCTTCATAAATGAATTCTGCCAAGGAAGCTAGTGCTTTTAATAAGAACGACTATTTCTAGAAGAAAGTCATAATTCTAAAAAATAAATCCTTAGGACACAGTTTTAGTATAATAAACAATGATGCATAGTTCTTACATTTTTAAAATATGAAATTACAGAAAATGGTTAGATTCTACTTTAAGAGCAGAATAATGTTTTGGACTAAGAAGTTTTCTTAGACAAGAGGTAGGAAAACCTCTAGGGAAGGGAGAGATTGATTTTTATGATAGGAATCTAATTAAAGTGCCAAGGATTGATAAAAGCATAAAAACAACACTCAATACATTATTTGGTATGGATTTGAAAGACTTACGTAATAAGTGATTCAGAGTATTTTTTTACTGTACTGAGCTAGACACCCAGAAAATACAGACTCAAAGAAAAGCAGGAATTACCTATTAGTTTTCAAGGGAAAACTCTTAAAAATAAGATGGCCAATGGGAAGGTGTTTCTTAAATTCTAAAACTGTAGATCGACAGAGAGTCATGGTCCCCGCTGAAAATGTGCTGAAGGCTACCATCAGCATTTGAAGGGAAAGCACATATGTACAGAGGTGATTTAAGATGTACCATTGAAAAAGCCACCGGGGAGTGTGGGATCAACTATCACAAATCTCCTCTAAAAAGCATTTCTGAGCTCAAAAGAAAGTAAGGGTAATTCCCAGGGAATAAACCAAACGTAGCTGAAAAGCGAATTAGAAAAAAAAAACAAAAACCCACATCTTTCAAGAAAGCGAGGAGAACAAGCAAACTCCTGTGTTTCATCATGGGCTCTGGGCGGGCTCTGTGCACTCTTTCTACTGCGTCCTCAAACCTTCCCCTGGAGGCAACGATTATCCTGGACTCTGTTTACTCAAAGTTCGGCTTGGTTTTGCTAGAAATGATACACTGACATAGTCTTCTGTGACTTGAGCTTTTTGCTTAATGTTGTATTCATAAGAATATGTGTACTGATAACCACTAGGAATGAGAGACACAATGACTTTTCAATTAGTAAAAAAAAGAGAGAAACAAAATCCAAATCCACCTATGTATTGTAATGTACCTTAAAGCAAAGGCCAGGGAAAAAGACAAAGCAGCAATAAACTTCAACCTCATCTTTCTCAGTTTTCCTAAAGAGCTCCCATTTCCCTCCCTTATGTATTCTTATGTATTACTTTTTTCAACTGATGGAGCACTTCATGCTAAATGCCTTGAAATGAACCCCAGAGACCTGTTTCCCCAGGTTGGCCCTGACCAGGAATGAGGGCCCCTCAGCTGGAAAGACTGGGGAGGCGCAGGATGGTGGCTGGGGCAGAGAGGAAATGGTGCAGAGCAGTACGAGTGTGCAAAGTAGGGTCCCCCTTAGTTAGGGGCGAGCCAAAATGGAGTCCTGATGTCAGGGAAAAGCACACTGGTCTCCCTGCCAACGGAGGCCCAGCAGTGGGGAGAAATCAGGGCTTGGCCAACTGCCCATCTCGCTCCAGTTATAGAATCAAACTCGGACCCCGTCCTTCTACAGCCAGAGCTGCCCAGCGACGGCCTGCTGGGGTGCAGGCTTCGGCCACTGCAGGGAGTGTTTCTCCAGGCTGTTTCCTACGCATCTCTCCCTGCATGCCTGTCTGCATTTTCGAGCCTGCTGCAGGATCATCATTTTGCAGAAGCCCAGAAGGTTCTCAGTGTCCACTTTGCTCCAGCCCCATTTTCAGCAGCGCTTCAGCTTCCACGTTGTTGGCGAGGCTCAGCGGCTGGGCCTCCAAGTGGCAGGTGGTCGTCTGGCTCAGCACCTTTCCCAACAGAGCCCCCATGGCAAACCCCACGTGGGCCTGCGGGTACCCCAAGGTCTTTCCTCTTGCGCCTCAGCCCCTTCACCAGCTGCCCCATCTCTTTCTCTGCGGCCAGAGGTCTTCTGGCAGTGCTGGCATCTGGGCGCACTGCTGGGGACTATGTCAGGCCGGGGGAGGGTGCCTTTGCCCCCAGGAGGGCTTGGGAACCAGGCCCCCACCTCGCCAGCTCCGACCTGGGGCCCACAGGGCACCATCTGGCCCAGGAATTCATACGGCAGGGGTGCTGGAGGAAGCCCCCGTCCATTAGGACCTGGGCGCACCCCCGGCCTGACCCCCGGCAGGACGACCATCACCTGGTGAGGCCCGCCTGGGCGCTCAACCAGATCGGGGTGTCAGCTTGTCCCCTGCACTGGTCCTCCCGAGCCCGTCCCCACCACTGGGAAAGTTTGAGGGCCTGTGTCTCTGGCCATGGACGTAAGACGGCTCCTGAGCAGGGAGTCTGGTAGGAACTCATGGCTCTCAAGGCTTCTGAACAAGCCCCCAGCCTCACCCTGGAGCCCTGTCACCTAGTGGGCTGAGATGGGCAGTGCGGGCAGGAGAAGCTGAGGCCGAGGGTGTGTATGGGAGATGGCAGGAAATCTGCTAGATCTTACGGATGATTCCTTGGTCCCCAGGCTTAAGGCAGGAGGTCCCTTATCCTGAACTTTGCTTCCAACTTGCTCCAAAGTGCAAGTCTCTCTCCTGGGCTTTGCAGCTCCAAACTGTCTGGGATCCCTTAGTCTCTGCCCCCATCCTTTCCCTAAAGGGAGCCCAGGCAATTATTTTCAGTTTTTTAGAAGCCTGGTATCTGATCCCTTTCCACCACAGTATCTGAAAGACCACTTTTTTGCCCCACAAGTACGAGTTAAGTATCTTTATGCTACCCCTTAATTCATTAACTGTCCCCTTCCTGCTATCTTCAAGATCACAAGCACTGCAAAGTCCCTGTGCCCTAAGAAAACGAAGCATCCTTCCCGGAATTTCCAGTGAACATCAGTTTACTGTCAGATTCTCTCCATCCCCACACTTTGTCAGATGCCACTCTCTCAGCGGGGGCTAAGTCTCCTGGCTAATTCCATGCTTGACTCACCGGTCCTTCGAGGCCTTTGCTCCCCGTCCTGCCTCAGCCCCCTGGTCCAGAGTTTCCACATACACAGAGACCTACATGTTTCATCTTCCTCCCCTCTGGAGACAGGTCTCTGGGCTGGTCCCACCTGTGGTTCTGTGACACTCTTCATGATACCTTGCTCACCAACATCAGGTTCCCCTCTCCCATTAGAGACCCACGGATCTTAGAATATTTGTCCCCCATTACGGTCTCAGCTCCAACACCCTGGTTGGAGAAAGCTTAAGGAGGGAGGTGGAAGAGAAGATCAGATCTCAGCTTCCAAGGAGGAGCTCTGGGAAAGGAGAGAGGAGTGATCTTGGCTGGACAGTTGCAGCCTCGGACCTGTTCGCTCTCCAACTCAACCACGAGGAGGCTCTACTCTAACCTACATCTACTGATAACGCTCTTGATGAAGTCATCAGTGACCTTCCAACTGTCCAATCTGATGGCCTTTTTAAAGTCTTCATCTTATTAAATTCTCTACAGTATCTGACAACACTGACTACTCTTCTGGCACCTCTGTTTTAAATTTCCATGAAACAGTCAGTTCAGTTCAGTTCAGTCACTCAGTCGTGTCCGACTCTTTGCGACCCCACAAATTGAAGCACACCAGGCCTCCCTGTCCATCATCAACTCCCGGAGTTCACTCAAACTCACGTCCATCGAGACGGTGAAACCAACTAGCCTTCTCATCCTCTGCGTCCCCTTCTCCTCCTGCCCCCAATCCCTCCCAGCATCAGAGTCTTTTCCAATGAGTCAACTCTTTGCATGAGATGGCCAAATCTATATTCTGGCCCTAATTTCTTTTAATTTCCAGGCTGAGATCCCCACTGGCTTCCCAGGTGGTGCTAGTGGTAAAGAACATGCCTGCTAAGGCAGCAGAGGCAAGAGACAGTGGGTTTGATCCCTGGGTCGGGAAGATCCCCTGGAGGAGGGCATGGCAACCCACTCCAGTATTCTTGCCTGGAGAATCCCACAGACAGGGGAGCCTGGTGGACTGCAGGGTTGCAAAGCATCAGACACAACTGAAGCGACTTAATGTACACACACACACACACACACAATCTCCACTGCCCTCAATCAAATTCTTTATATGCACTTCTAAGCCTGCCTCTCCTCCAGGGCTCCCTGAGCTGGTGGATGGCACTGCCACCCACTCGGTCACACATACTGGAACCCAGGAATTGTTCTTGACCTTTCTCATCACTTAATGGGAATAGATGGGGAAACAGTGGAAACAGTGTCAGAGTTTGTTTTTTGGGGCTCCAAAATCACTGCAGATGGTGATTGCAGCCATGAAATTAAAAGACACTCCTTGGAAGAAAAGTTATGACCAACCTAGATAGCATATTGAAAAGCAGAGACATTACTTTGCCAACAAAGGTCCTTCTAGTCAAGGCTATGGTTTTTCCTGTGGTAATGTATGGATGTGAGAGCTGGACTGTGAAGAAGGCTGAGCGCTGAAGAATTGATGCTTTTGAACTGTGGCGTTGGAGAAGACTCTTGAGAGTCCCTTGGACTGCAAGGAGATCCAACCAATCCATTCTAAAGGAGATCAGCCCCGGGTGTTCTTTGGAAGGACTGATGCTAAAGCTGAAACTCCAGGACTTTGGCCACCTCATGTGAAGAGTTGACTCATTGGAAAAGACTCTGATGGTGGGAGGGATTGGGGGCAGGAGGGGAAGGGGACGACCGAGGATGAGATGGCTGGATGGCATCACTGACTCGATGGACCTGAGTCTGAGTGAACTCCACGAGTTGGTGATGGACAGGGAGGCCTGGCGTGCTGTGATTCATGGGGTCACAAAGAGTCGGACACAACTGAGTGACTGAACTGAACTGAACTGAACTTTCTCATCCTCTGGAAGGCATGAGGGCCTCAGATATTATGTGGTGGGTCTCCTAAAACAGTTGAATTCTACCATCTCCTCTCCAGCTTCACCCTTACTGTTTTAATTTAGGTCACATAATTCCTCACTTGCAATATCACAATAATCTTATAGTTGGCTTCTTCTGTATCTCCTTTCAAGTTAATCTTTCTTACCTGTGCTGCTGCTGCTAAGTCGCTTCAGTCGTGTCCAACTCTGTGCGACCCCACAGACGGCAGCCCACGAGGCTCCACCGTCCCTGGGATTCTCCAGGCAAGAACACTGAAGTCGCTCAGTCGTGTCTGACTCTTAGCTAATTTCCCCCAAATCCAACGAAATGAAAAAAATCTAATCATGTCATTTTTTTCCCTCTCTTTCCCCCCCTCCCCAAAACCTAGCCCCCTTTGCCCTGGTCAACAAGGTGGGAATTCTGAGTATGGAACACAGTGTTGATCCGCTCTTCCTTTCCCAGCCTCATCCACCACACTCCCCCAAGCTCTCTGCAGCCCATCTTATTCCATCCATGCTCAGTGAGGACACTTCACTTTGTAATAGAGAGGGCACGCTTTTCATGGCTATCACCCTTTTCTTCACCCCTCCCCTTCTCTCAGAAACAGCTTCCTGCTTGCCATTCTCATTCTCTTATATCATTCAGGATTCTGCTCAAATGCCATCTCGTTAGAGAAGACTTTCCAGACCACCCTTTGTAAAACGGCACCCCTTTCACCTCTGCTCCCTTTACTAACCCACTTTTTTTTTTTAAATTTCAGCAAGCATTGCTCCCTAATACATACTTTTTTATCCTTCTGTATATTGTTTCTCTCTCCACTGCCAAGAGAGCAGGCGCTTTGTCTGACTCACTGCTGCGTCTACACGGCCCACAGCTGTGCTTGGCTCAGTAAACATTTCCTGAATAAATGAAGCATGCTGTATTTCCAGTCCATCTTTAAGTCACAGTTTAGAGGACACTTTATGGTGAGGATTTCCCCCAGGCAGAGTTAGTTACTGCTTTTGTGGTCCCCTCCAGGTACTCAGTATATGTTCTTTACTCTGACATTTATCAGTAATTATATATTTCATGTTTCTGACTTTCCAACTAGGTACTTAAGGGCATACATGTAGGTGTTATAAAGCCTGGAACATAATAGAACCCTGGGTGATACACTGCTCAATAAACATTTGCTGAATGAGTGAAGGAATCCCCACTTCCACAATTCTGAGAGTGACGCCCATCTAGTTTCAGTTTAACAAGGAGAAACTTGACCCTGCCGGGTGCCTCTCCGTCCTTTCTCTCCTGTACTAGAACAAGGCCCTTATGTAGATGGGGTATTAGTCCTGTGAGGCCAAACTGAAGTCAACACTACAGAAAATGAGGTTGTAGATACGGCCTTGAAGCCATGGGAGAGGGAAAAAGAATCAAGAAATCACCTGCCATCTCTACAGGCTGTGCATTTGGTTATTTGTTTAATGCCTGCATCTCTGGTGCAATCCTGGCTAGAATGTATGCTGGTGAAGGGCAAGGTCCTTGTCTGTCTGGCTTATTTATAGATTTTCAGCACTTGGAACTGTACCTGGCACAAAGTGGGAAGTCAGAGATATGTTTAATGTTAAATAAATGAATCTCAGCAGCATTCACAATGACAAGACTTCCTTAGTTGCCTTGACTTATGTTTCAAGATGATAGTTCACGGAAAACAGTTCTCAGTATACAAAATTTCACCGATACCTATTCTTTCCAAGTATACCTACATGCTGTTTTTTTTCAAAATTACAAAGCAACAAGTGTCTGCTAAACACAATGAAAGCCGGAACATAAAGAGAATAAAAGAATAATTATATAAATTAAGACTCACATAGTGAAACTAGCTCATTGGCGAGAAAGAAAACCACAGGGAAATAGTTTATAATTTGTCTAAAATCAATAGTTGAATAAAAATGTTTTTAGTGACTTGGAAAAAATGAGTCCAATCTAATTTGAGGAAAGCTTCATTATACTAACTGAGTTAAAACACAGTAGCTACAAACATTTACTAAATTAAAAAGTAAGGCAATATGAACCTGATGGGTTTTTAAATTCACTTGGGTACGCTCAAGGCTTTCTCTTACTTGGTCTTCATCTGCCATTGTGCCTGTCTCCTTGTTTATGCATATGTGCTACTACAATTAAAAACTCATATTCTTAAAAGAAGTCTTGATGTCTCCTTAAAAGTATATTTAATGGGGTACAGAAAGGGGGTAATCAGGGGAAAAAAGCAGGAGCATATTTGGTTGGAACAAAAATAGAGATCAGGGAAGGCAGATGACGGGAATGCCCAAGACAGCCAGCCACTGTTTGGGCTGGGGTGCTTGAGAGGCTAATCCATCACCTTCAACAAACACCGAGACCTCAGAGTAAGTGATTAGATTACAATGTAAGAATCAGGCTAGTCTTATCCATGGGGAATTATAAAGCCAGGATAAGAAACACATGGTCCCAGGCCCTGTGTATTTATAATCTAAATGGAGGAGAAGAGAAACCATCAGGAGAGCAGGACAGTTAAAGACTTGCCCAAAGAGAATTTAACAGAGTTCTATTGCTAGGATCTTTGGAAGGAAGAGAAATTTAAGTTTTAAGTGAAGTACACAAAGCGTCAGGATTTGTCTTTAAGTTCCTCTTATCGTGTTCCTGCTCAGTCATGTCTCTTTGTGACTCTTTGGACTGTAGCCTGCCAGGCTCCTCTGGTCCACGGCACTTTCCAGGCAAGGGTACTGGAGCAGGTTGCCCTTTCCTCCTCCAGGGGATCTTCCTGACCCAGGGATTGAACCCGTATCTCCTGTGTCTCCTGCATTGGCAGGCAGGTTCTTTACCCACTGAGCAACTGGGGAAGCCCCCTTCTGAAATAGCTTCTATTCTAAGAGGGCCAAAGCCAACTTCCAAGGTCATTAATAGCAAGAAGCAAAAAAAAAAAAAAAAAAAAAATGAAAACAGTGGAGACAAAGCACATCCTTGTAGGTCTCAGTTCACATTTCATCTCTTTGAAAAACTCTGCCCACACATCCAGGACCACAGTGAGCTCAGTGCTCCCTGCTCTTTGAACTTGGGGCCTTTCCACTCAGATATACCGGCTGCTTTAAACAGTCAGCTGGGGTTTCCTGTCTAAGCTCCCACCCAGGGGATAAGGCACCTCCCGAAGCACATTCATTCTGTACTTATGTGCCAAACATTCGTGCTAATACAGGAGCAATCCACAGCACTGCAGGGATGGTGAAGTGCCTACAAGCACCTGGATGTGAGGGAGGTCTGGGTCTGACCTGTTGAGCAGCTGGCTTGTGACAAGGGAGGCGGTCCTTGCTTCGGCAGCTCTCCAAATGAGTAGCCCCAGAGCTGCTCACGCTCCAGACAGAGGACAGGCCTTTGCTCAAGAACATGCGAGGAGCTTCACTGCTCCAGCAGAGGCTCCAAAACATACTTCTTGAATGTAATTACATCAACAGAGGACATCAGAAGATCTAAGAATAACATACAAGTCAGACAGAGAGGGCCTGGCAGACTGGATGGAGCCAGTTTTATCGTTCTTCCCATTCTGCAGGTATCCTAATAACTGCGCATTGACTAGGCATCAGTGTATGAAGGGACTGTCAGCAGAAGGGCAGGTTTAGGTTCCCAAGAATGACATCAGTCAAGGAGCGAGTGTGTGTGCATCAAGTCGCTTCAGTCGTGTTTGACTCTTTGTGACCCCGTGGACTGTAGCCCACCAGGCTCCTCTGTCCACGGGATTTTCCAGGTAAGAATACTGGAGTGGGTTGCCATGCCCTTCTCCAGAGGATCTTCCCAACCCAGGGATTGAACCTGCATCTCTTAGGTCTCCTGCACTGGCAGCAGATTCTTGACCACTAGCGCCACCTGGAAAGCCCCATTAGTTAAGGAGACAAATAGCTGAGGCAGGAGACAATATCCAGAGACCAGTCTCTGGGAAGTCCTTCTCTGGACGTAGGAAGTAAAGTCAGAAACCCAGGAGAACTGACAGCCGTCCAGTAAGGGAGCATGTCTGCCACCTTACAGAGAGACAGTTACCACCACACATCACAATTCAGTTTACTGACACTATCTCAAATTACACTGAAGTGACTAACCCGTCAATTCTCTATGTGGATTTTCAAGTAGAAGACTACGTAAGAAAAAGTAAGACATGGGAGGTAAATTAGGCAGTGAAGAAAAACAGATGCGTGAAGGTAAGGTACCCACAGAAAGAACACGAGGCCGGAACAGCATGGGAAAATTAATCACATCAACGTAGTCACTGGGAAGAACCATGTATTCTCTATGAGATAAATTTATTTACTTCATTTCTTTACTCTATGAGATAAATTCACAAAACAGATAATGACAGCACTGTTTTGCAAAGGAGATAAGAGAGGACAGGAACAAGGGTGAAAGGACAGCCATTTGTGGGTAACAAGATACTTCTAGTCTTATAAAACACAGAAAAACTAGAATGCGGTGGGTTGCCAATGTAGAATGTCCTTGATCTTCTTAATTTCTGATTAAGATGAAGGACTTGTTATTGTTGCTGTTTTTTACTTCATGTTGCTGCCGTTCTTTTTGTTACTGTAAAAAGCAAGTCTGTTGTGACATAACGGCGGTTTAGAAGTAACGGTTCATGACACAAATATGCCGAAACCACGGAGTCAGAGACCACAAAGAGACTGAGAGGATGGGGAGGAAAAAACGGCCCATTTTATTCTGTAGAGCTGTGATATTCATGAGCTCTGGACATCCTGTGCCCTAAAATAGGATTTAGTATAAAACCCCTGCAGCCTTCATCTGAAGTCTTGAAGAATTGAAAATATCTGTAGAAGGCAGGAAGAGCAGCTGAGCTGAGCAGGGCTGAGCCGAAGGGCATTATGGGGATGAGTCAGGTATACCCCAAGACAGTCACAAGCAGAACAAGTTTCCAGGCTCCTGTTGTGCCGAGAAGGATTTAAACAAACTTTTCAGCTGAGTATGCCATTGTTACAGAAGAAAGGCTTTAAGGATGTTCTTACATTGATTATTCTAGTCAGGGTGCAGTCACCATCTTCTGCATTCAGATTTGTACTCTGCTTACACTTTTAAGTAAGAGATACACAACTGGTTTAGGGCTTCTCCGGTGACCCAGTGGTAAAGGATCTGCCTGCAATGCAAGAGATGCAGGAGACGTGGGTTCTATCCCTGAGTCGGGAAGATCCCTTGTTGGGTTCTATCCCTGAGTCGGGAAGATCCCTTGGAGAAGGGCACGGCAACTCACTCCAGTATTCTTGTTGGGAAAATCCCAGGATAGAGGAACCAGGTGGGCTATGGTTCATGTGGTTGCAAAGGGTTGAACACAATTGAAGCAACTGAGCACACACACAACTTGTTTAGAGGAAAAATTTTCTATTACACTGCACAGCAAAATACACCTAACAGAAGATGAACGGTGAAACCGGTAATTCAGGGTGTGACGTGTGCTCAGAGAAGTGAGTGAGAAGTAGAATGGAATTTGTTTACAGGACGAAACTCTTTTAGGTGCTGTGAGAATATTTTTTGTTAAGGAGATTCCAGATTGACTGACTTTGGTGCCATTACCATCGTAAGCTCAGGGCCTCCCTGTGAATGTCCCTGAAATTTCTCTAAGAAACCAAACAGAGTGGTAGAATTTCTTGTAATAATTTAAATTGAAGAAAGACTTTTGTCTTTTATTATTGAAACAAATGCAGATGAAGCACAAAGAAGAAACCAATAAATTTATAGATGCTTCTCATAAGGATATGTTCTAGGGCAGGTATGGTCTGAAAGGAGGACAGTGTGTTAAAGAACTGATAGGCTTTCAGGGACACTATAGAATACAGCTGAGCCCCGAAGAATCGATGCTTTTGAACTGTGGTGTTGGAGAAGACTCTTGAGAGTCCCTTGGACTGCAAGGAGGTCCAACTAGTCCATTCTAAAGGAGATCAGCCCTGGGTGTTCTTTGGAAGGAATGATGCTAAAGCTGAAACTCCAATACTCTGGCCACCTCATGCGAAGAGTTGACTCATTGGAAAAGACTCAGATGCTGGGAGAGATTGGGGGCAGGAGGAGAAGGGGACGACAGAAGATGAGATGGCTGGATGGCATCACTGACTCGATGGACATAAGTTTGAGTGAACTTCAGGAGTTGGTGCTGGACAGGGAGGCCTGGCGTGCTGCGATTCATGGGGTCGCAAAGAGTCAGACACGACCGAGCAACTGAACTGAACTGACCTGAACTGACAGAATACAGTAACTAGCAGGGAGGAGAATGAAAGGGAAAGGGTCAGGGTGAAATTTAAATAAATTAGAAGAGTGAAGAAATAGGGAGAATGCTGAAGAGGAGGAAAATGGAGGAGTTTAAAGACTGTATATAGGACATGTGTATAGGACATGCTGGGATGGTGAAACGCGACCAAAATCAGGACTCAGATAATCTTGGAAATAGAAGGATGGAAGCAGAAGAGAAATGACAGAAAGCTTCAATTCTCAAATACTGGAAAGAAAAGAACAATTTTTCTAAAACTACTGTACTTGATTGTTGGATAAAATCATTTCTAATAACAATAGGAAGCTCCTGCTTTTGCACAGTATTGTAGGACTACACAGAGGACTGACCAGACAAGCTGAAACCAGGCAAAGTAATCATAACAATAAATGAAAAAAAAACTGTGGTTGTTCCATAATCTTTGAATTTTTTTGTTATAACACTAAAAATCCTTTGAAGCCAGGCAAAGTGATCATAATAATCAATGAAAAAAAAGAAACTATGGCTGTTCCATAACCTTTGATTTTTTTTTTTGTCATAACACTAAAAATCTTCTGTCAGCTGAAAATCAATAGGGTAGGGGAATAAAAAAAAAAGAGTAAGACATTATACTTAGTACATTGCATCTCAAAACATTAAAACGCTGACAAATAAGATACTTTATTTCTTTGTAAAAAACTTACTAAGAGTAGTTTGTAAGTCTGAACAGTGCTTTCTTCCTTGTCCTCTAACTTACGATACAGTTCAAGCAAATCTTTTCTGTGCCTTGGCGAACTGTCACACTCCAAGTGTGGAGCAGCTGCCAATATTTTATCCCTCACTCTTCCAATGTCATGAAATATATCTGAAGGTCCATTTGATGTGAAGTGTTTCTCTGCCAGTATCACTTCCTCTGGGATATCTTCATCTTTTCGTCACAGTGCTTTCCAACTGCACTTCCAGCACTTTATGTCTTTGCTTCCCTTTCATCTCCGTTGGCTGGATCTCTCTTCTGACCATCCATTTTTGTAAATACATATAGTGCTACTGTGTATGAAATGAATAACAGATATGCAGTGCTCAGTCAGTGACAGATTCTTTTTTCAAAGTGATATAATTGGCGATGGACCATGATATGCAACTGTTACTTGCAACGATATTTGTATTTAATGCAGTTATTAATAGTTAATAGATTGTGGTAACTGAAATTCTGAACCTTATTTTGGGGGTTTGGTGTTATTTCACTCAACTATGGTAACTGAAATTTGTGTGTATTCGAACCATGCAAACATGCATTCATTGAGTCATGACTACGTGTCAGGTACTATTTTAACAGTCCTGGAAAGATTATTTTACTTAATTCTGATCATAACCTGATGAGACTGTACTAGTATGATCTTAACTTTATAGAGAGTATGACTGTAGATTTTCATCTGGCCATGAAATAGAATTAATTCTCCACACATCTGGGAGAATACAAATTTCTCACAGACGTGTTAAATCCAAAGGTCTTCTTCATAAATGCTGACACTACCACTAAAGAATTCTGAAATGATAAATAACACATCTATTTGAAACACAGAGTCAATGTCAGGGTCTCATAGTAGCAGGGAAGAAAGTCAGACACTTAGAAAAGACGCTGTAGGTCTTAGATAGTAGTGGGCTTACCATTTTTAAAAAAGGGGGGTGTCAGTGAACTAAGATTTACTCTTGGGTTCCTGAAGGAGTTCCTAAGTCCTTAACCTTCCTCTCCACCTAGTTCCACAATCAACCTGTGATTAGGAACAAAAAGAATCCCTGCCGTGAGCAAAAGGCTTTTTTTTCCCAGGAGACTATGAGTTCTTTGAGGGGCAAGAGTCATATACTGAGATCTTTAGAGTGCTCAAAAAATCTTTGCAGAATTAAGGAATGAATATTTATAGTTAATTTCTTACCCCAAGAGAAGCAAAAATAACTCATACTTGAAGCAAGACATGGAATTAGGCTCTAATTTTAGGGGAAATAATTAAATCAATAACAAATTAATTGGGGGTTTTCTAAAACTTAAGTTTTGTTGCCTGTGTTGATGTTGTATGCTTGATATTATTTCTGAAGAAAAGCAAAACCAAATAATGCTGAGGGATTAATACTTCAAAAGAGAAGTGCTATAAAAATCTAAAGTACAATGGTTATGGAAAACTATACTTTTTATTATAAAATTCAACCCACACTTCATGTAGTTCCACAAATAGCTTTCCCACATCTGTTTAACCATTTGTAACTGTGGCCTTAAATTAACAATGTCTTATGTTAAATTTAATTACTTTTCTTCTAGAAAGTAAGCAGGAAAGGTGTGGTTCCATTTAGACTCTAAATATCTTTGAAGAGCATTTATTTAAAATAAAAAATTCACTTTGCTCTTTTAAAATGTCTGAAAGTAGCTAAAACAAAAGAATCTCTAAGCCACTATTGATTTTAGAAGGTTATTAAAAAATTTCAATTTATCATCTCTTACACAAGTCTCATTTTTAAAGATCATCGCTATAAACAAAGTTAAAATGAAGTATATGTTTATTTACTCCAATTTTAAACAAGTAAATTCTGTAATACTTTAGAAATTGAGAAATCATGTAAAACAACTGAATTTTGTCAAGGGTTGTACTGTAAGATTATTCAAAACATGCATAAACTAGCTGGTATATGATGTCTCAATTGGTAGAACATATTAAATACTTGGGGTAAAATATGTATGGTTGAAGGGGACATTACGATAGAGATAATAAGGATGGAAATACTAGAACCAATTCTCAAAGAATATTTAGACATTATATATCAGTTAAATCAGTGTTAATACCTAAATCTGGAGTCACTGATCAAATTATCTTTCAAAGGTTTTTCATTAAATAGGACTATTTTCCTTTAAAGAAGGACTACAGTTTAAGAACTATGATGAAACAAAAAAATATAGCCCTGATTTAAAGTGCTGATAACATAGAACATCTTAGGGTTTTTTTGACCTATGTCTGGTGCCTAACGTTCACTTTGAATTTTCTTTTCAGTAACAGAGAACATTTAATCTTGAAGTTCTGAACCACTACTAGAAAGCAATGTAGTTTCTCTGAAGGGGTATGTTTGGGTGGGGGGTATTTCTGCCAGTAGACAGATTTATTGCTGGCGACTTGATGTCTGTCTGTGACAAGACAGAGCAGGCAGGCAGGAAGGTGGCAATGGGCGGGATTTATCACATGGTTGGTCAAAGAGAAGGTGAAGGGCAGTGGACCTGGGAAAAACACTCAGGTCAGGAAGGGGCAGGCAGGGATGGTGGGCTGGGCGAGATGCGATTCCACGGGCTGAGGACAAAGGGTCTCTGGGTGGGGGAGACTGAAGCCAGGGAGACCTAGAAGACAAAAACTGTAAGAGCCGCACGTAGAGACTAAGGGAGATGACAGACGGAGAGTCAGAGGTGGAATGCAGACCCAGGGCGGCCGTGCAGAGCGGTGGCCCAGACAGAGGGCAGAGCAGAGAAGAGAAAGGGGACGAGAAAAACACAGACAGCCACGCAGGGGACGTCAGCGCCTAACACACGGTGAGAGGACGCAGATCTCCATCTTAGGCGTCACTGGGCCCAGCTTACTTTTCCAGCAACTAGGGGACACAGCACTGAGACCCATGAGGCACCGTTGCGGGGACTGTAAACATACTCTCTCCCACAGATTAGCTCACAGCTTACACAATTTTCAAGTACAGATATAAATTCATATTATTTGGCTATTTATCCACAAGCATTCCAAAATAATTACTTAAAATCATTTTATCTTTTAAGGGAAAAGTTAGCTCAGTAAAAGGAGAGTTGTCACCTTTACTGCCAGATCCTTTGATGGATTTTTCACAAATTGGTTCAGAAAGCTGTAAAAAAAACATGGTGGCTATTTTTAATTTTTTTTTTTTTAAGTGAGATTTCTGGAGTGAGACTACTTATATTCACTGTGATTATTTGAAAAGTGAAAAAGCCAAAATAACCGGATAATTCTGGACCTGATTAAGTGTGCATATATGTATTTATACATTTATTTAGATTATTTTAAATGATTCACTGATCAGTTATTTTCCAAAAGCTCCAGATTTCAGCTAATTACAATGAATGATTCACTGAAAACACAAGAATTTCTAGGGTCAACTTTTAGAATACTCATCCCTAATATTAACTAATAATTATAAGGTAGGATAGAACAACGAATAAGGAAAGCAACCGATGAATAACAGCTATAAGGCAAATTCCACAGTAAAGAACAAAAACTGCCTGAAAAGTGCTATTTAGTTAATGAAAACATCACTTAAAGAATTAGAATGTATATCCTTTGAGTGGAAGGAAGCAGAGTGCTAGAATTCTTGAGCAGTAAAAGTAGCCAAAAGTGGACCAGTATCATATGTATGCCTTGAATTTTAAAGGCAGTTTACAAGACAAAGTATAGATTTTTCAAAAACCTACTTAATTTGAGCTATGTCTAAAAACATATTAGACAACTCAGTGCATCTACACATTTGGAATGATAGCACATTCTAGAAGCAATTATGGTTGACTTTTCATTGCTGTCTTTAGAAGGAAGTGATTAGTCACTAACAAAGAAAAGACAGAACTCCTTAGTGTCATTTCGTCAACACGTATTTTCAGCAATAAAGTGAAGTGAATAGTTAGCAAATATTCAGCAATTTTAGTCAGTGTAAATAGTCTGGATTATCTAAGCAAAGAAAAATTGGGGTTTCATTAGCAGGTTTTCTATTATTCAAATTCACCTAGAAATTGCTAATTTTCCACGTCCTGTTCCAGTAGGGAAGTGGGGTTTGACAGGTAACATGTTATTTAATGGTCCCCTTCTACATCCAGGCTTCCCTGGTGGCTCAGAGGTTAAAGCGTCTGCCTGCAATGTGGGAAACCCGGGTTCGATCCCTGGGTTGGGAAGATCCCCTGGAGAAGGCAATGGCACCCCACTCCAGTACTCTTGCCTGGAGAATCCCATGGAGGGAGGAGCGTGGTGGGCTACAGCCCACGGGGTCACAAAGAGTCGGACACGACTGAGCGACAAACTACTACTACTAACTACTTCCACATCTAGACTAAGACAGGATCATCTAAATACAGTAAGTCTTCAAGTTTAATTCTAATTTCTTAAGACATCCACTATGGTTCTCTCCCCCTCACCCTTTACTTCTTCCTTTTTTACCATTTATACTGTTACCTTTCTAAATTTTGAGGTACCTATGTTTATATCTACTGTTCTAAGTAAGCTGAAATAATAAATAAAGGCTATCTCAAGCCATGACAAGGGTGAGAACAAATGAGATGGATACAAGTTTGCAGAGGGAACATATGGACAAGAATCAGACATCTATCTAGACCGTACAGTTTTAACGAATCTGGGTTCAGGAATTTCCTTAATGGCAGGTGGTAAAAGCTTTCCATTCTGTGTGCCTGGCCCAAGAGGCTCATAGGTACATGGAGATACTGATCCTTTCACCCTTCAGGGGTGAGGTCAGTCAGGAGGGTGACCACTGTCTGTCATCCCCCAGAATGCCATACAGATGTTACACCTTTCTGTATGCACTGCTTAAGGAAGAGCTGAATGACTTTAATAACTTTCTGATAACTGTGCTTTTTGGTTACCGTAAACCTTAGAGGACTGGTAAAGGGACCTGATGAGCAGGTCAGGTTTTCAAGAACTCAGAACAAGAGACTGCGTGAGGGTACATGAGCAATGATTTCAATGATTTCATTAGCTAAGTAGATATCCCAAAGTCTAGGAAAAGGACTTCTAAGGTTATTAAATAGACAGGAAACATGCACTGTCTTTATCAGTGAGGAATGGTAGAAGGTCAGGACTGGAAGGAACGTCCTAGAAGTGTCGTCTTCTCAAAGAGGCCATCCCTGGCCGCCTTCCTAACAATTCAGATCTTCCCCTCCATGCACAAACACCGCAGGTCTTTTCGTCTTGCTTTCTATTCCTCCTGCCAATGACCACCATCGAACATACATGTGTGTGCTCAGTCACTCAGCTGTGTCCAACGCTTCGTGACCCCATGGACTGCAGCCTGGCAGGCTCCTCTGTCCGTGGAATTCTCCACGCAAAAATACTGGAGTGGGTTGTCATTCCCTTCTCCAGGGGATCTTCCCGACCCAGGGATGGAACCTGTGTCTCCTGCACCGGCAGGCAGATTCTACCATTGCGCCCCCTGGGAAGCCCTCTAATATATACACTCTCTTTGTTCATCCTTTTATTACTGCTTGTCTTCCCTACTAGAATATAAGCTCCCTGTCAGGACTGTTATCTACTGTAATTCACTGCTGTGTCCCTGGCACCTGGAGCAATGCTTGGTCCGTGGTGAACTCTTGATGAATGAATGCGTGGGGACAGAAAGCAGGAGGGGAGCACACTCAGAGAGCTCCAAGTATGCAGGCTTGGGCAGCAGGATTTTCTTACGCTGAGGTCCAGTTAGAACCGCCTGGCAAAGAGTGGCCTGTCAGTCTTGGGCCAGCTGAAGCAAGCTGTATCTAGACATGTAAGAAGTCAGGAGATATTGTGCTCTGAAACCTTGTCTGCTTTCAAATATTTCTGCTTTGCTTTCCTTTCACCTGGAAGAATGTCTCCTCATGCACAGTCAAAAATATATTAGTTATTTTTGGCAAGCAACACACCATATAAGATCATTTCTAATTTCACCTTTTCCTGCTACCCTAGCTTCTTTTCGCTTTCTTTCCTGATTTCTGTGTTCTACTGAATATTCGTCTTTTTGACTATTAGTCTTCCTTTTGATTGCTTCATTATATTTTCTATCTTTCTGTGACTATGGTTTCGTGACCCTTATCAATATCACAGAGAACACAGAAAAACATGAATAACTAAGTTTTTGTTCAAAAATAAGAATGGAGACAGGAGAATGGAAGGGAAAATATTCCTGCAAATGCTTTTTCCATTCCTACAGGAATAAAATAATCAATTGTTTTTAAATAAATGACAACCTTGAATTCTAAAGTGACTAATGAAAATATATAGCTATATTACATTTTCACAGTACCTTCCTCTTGAAGAACTTAAACTATCCTTGCAGATATTAAAAAATTGTCATTGCAACATTTCATAATATTTACTCATGATAATTAAGGCAGATATCTGCTGTTGTCATTTTATAACAAACGTAAACAACCAAAATGTGGGCTATACAATAAAATATATCCTATAAACTATTTGTTTCTTTGAATAACAATGTTTCCAGTGGGCTCATTTTTACTAGTAAGAAATACTATTAATATAAAAAAGTGGGGGAACCAGTCACTTGGCACGTATTCAAGATCCCTCAAACACCCACCATTCACTATATGTTCTAATAACTGAAAAGTCAGACTTCATTTTAAGTATAAGATATACTACTACCAATTCTTAAATGCAGACTTGTGAAGCACATTTGCTTTCCAAAGGAAAATAAAAATAATATGACTGTACTGAAAATAATTATCAGTGATATTTTAAGTACAATTTAAAAATTTTACTGTACCTGTTTTTAAAATATATATGTATAGGTAAACAACATTCATAAAATGGAGCTATTATGAGCATTAAATCTACTTTTTGGGTAAAGAGAAACATATTTAGTAATAAAGGAAAAAATATAATATTAGATGAGTATGTATTTTTACAGGTAATTTCATTGCTTTGACCATGAAACTTCTAGCCAAAAGATGAAACGCATATTGCTATAAAACTTCATAAGTTAGAAATCTGGGGGGAAAAAAAGGCTTCACTGAATTGAATGGATAGTCTGGACATCCATCATTAACTTGTGGTCAGTACACATTGAAAATTCAAATAATCTTACCATTTTAAAGTACAGTAACAGGATTATTAATCAGAGAATTTCAAGTGTTTCAAAGGTGCTTAAACAACATTTGCTATTTCTACTTGAATTTCCCATCATCATCTCCACTATCATTACCTCAATTAAGTAGGTCATAAGTGAAAGAGAGTGAAAAAGTTGGCCTAATGCTCAACATTCAGAAAACGAAGATCATGGCATCTGGTCCCATCAGTTCAGGGGAAATAGATGGGGAAACAGTGGAAACAGTGTCAGACTTTATTTTGGGGGGCTCCAAAATCACTGCAGATGGTGACTGCAGCCATGAAATTAAAAGATGCTTACTCCTTGGAAGGAAAGTTATGACCAATCTAGATAGCATATTCAAAAGCAGAGACATTACTTGGCCAACAAAGAAAGGTCTGTCTAATCAAGGCTATGGTTTTTCTAGTGGTCATGTATGGATGTGAGAGTTGGATTGTGAAGAAAGCTGAGCACCAAAGAATTGATGTTTTTGAACTGTGGTGTTGGAGAAGACTCTTGAGAGTCCCTTGGACTGCAAGGAGATCCAACCAGTCCATCCTAAAGGAGATCAGTCCTGGATGTTTATTGGAAGGACTGATGCTGAAGCTGAAACTCCAATACTTTGGCCATGCAAAGAGTTGACTCATTGGGAAAGACTCTGATGCTGGGAAGGATTGGGGGCGGGAGGAGAAGGGGACAACAGGGGGTGAGATGGCTGGATGGCATCACTGACTTGATGGACGTGAGTCTGAGTGAACTCCGGGAGCTGATGATGGACAGGGAGGCCTGGCGTGCTGTGGTCGCGAAGAGTCGGACACAACTCAGCGGCTGAACTGACTGAAGACAATTTCATCATTTCTTGCCCGTAACTGATTTCTCCCTCAAGCTCCCTAATACTTCTGGTAATGACATTTTCATTATCCCAGTTACTTTTCATTGGAGCTTATAATTGTCTTCCCCCTCCCCACAGCTCCCATATTCAACCTGTTTATCACCAAGGAGTGCAGATTCTTCCCGAATCATCGCTCTCTTATCCCCTCTGCTCCCACTGCCACCACTTCAGTTCACGCCGGCAACCATGTACACTGGCTTTACTGTCACATCCTGCCAAGCCTATTGCTGCTGGCTTCTTGCTCCTATCTTTTATTCACTTACTAAATTAATCTTCTTTAAAATTCTACTTTATCACGTCATAATAATGTTGATCATGTCATAAAAATGTTCAACATGTTTTAAGGATTCTTTGATTAAAATTGCTGATCTTGACAGAAACCCATTCAATTTTTCTAAGCAGGTACAGAAAATGCTGGGTGTATGGCCCTAACTCTTCTCTCATTTGATGCAACCTAATGTTGATGCCTAGTATTCCCAGATGAGGTAACAGTGGAAACAGTGTCAGACTTTATTTTGGGGGGGCTCCAAAATCACTGCAGACGGTGACTGCAGCCATGAAATTAAAAGACGCTTACTCCTTGGAAGGAAAGTTATGACCAACTTAGACAGCATATTAAAGAGCAGAGACCTTACTTTGCCAACAAAGGTCCGGCTAGTCAAGGCTATGGTTTTTCCAGTGGTCACGTATGGATGTGAGAGTCGGACTGTGAAGAAAGCTGAGTGCCGAAGAATTGATGCTTTTGAACTGTGGTGTAGGAGAAGACTCTTGAGAGTCCCTTGGACTGCAAGGAGATAAAACCAGTCCATCCTAATGGAGATCAGTCCTGAGTATACATTGGAAGGACTGATACTGAAGCTGAAACTCCAATATTTTGGCCACCTGATGCAAAGAACTGACTCATTTGAAAAGACCCTGATGCTGGGAAAGATTGAGGGCAGGAGGAGAGGAGTACTAAAGAGGATGAGATGGTTGGATGGCATCACCAACTCAATGGACATGAGTTCGGGTAAACTCCAGGAGTTGGTGATGGACGGGGAGGCCTGGCGTGCTGTGGTCCATGGGGTTGCAAAGAGTCAGACACGACTGAGCGACTGAACTGAACTTCCCTGACGGCTCAGTGGTAACGAATCTGCCTGCCAATGCAGGAGATGTGGGTTCAGTCCCTGGGTAGGGAAGATCCCTGGAGGAAGAAATGGCAACCCCCTCTAGTATTCTTGTCTGGAGAATCCCATGGACAGAGGAGCCTGGTGGACTGCAGTCCATGAGGTCACAAAGTGTCAGACATGACTGAGCGACTGGGCACCCGTGCAGTGTTGATGCCAGGTTCAAAAGCAGCAGCGGGCCTGGAGACAGTTTTTTTAAAAAACCCTTTTTGGGGTTGGGGTGGGGGGAGATAGTCATCATACTATCTGCATAGCTGGAGACACTGCTATGTCCCCAGCTTTCACAGCAGTACCTAGAACATAAGTGCTCAGTGAATTTGAGGAATAAATGGATACAGGTGCTTCCAACTATCTGAAAGTAGGGAAACTCCCGTGAAAACTTTCGTAAGTTCAAACGATATAAAGTAAAGATGCAACTACCTTAGGGCACATTTTGCTAATGGGTGCCTCAAAATAATTCGAGATAAGGCACAGATGCTCACAGGCACGGTTCACAACTATGGCAACATGATGCTGGGGTCTGGAGTGTAGTTCCCAGGGGAGGACCTTGGTGTTCCCACTCTTGAGGCTCAGGATACTTGCTGCCTCTGTGATGGCTCCCTGAAAACAAATGCTGTAGCTATTTTTTGCTTTCGCCTTTCTTCCCGAAAGCAAAAATCCTCTTTAGCTTTCTTTCTTTTACTGAAAACAGGTACTAACACAGGTCTTTTGTAAAAGTGAAGAGGCATAAAGGAAGCTTTCAAAAAGTGGGCAATAACTGTAAATGCTGCGGAATGCATGTGAAATCGCCTTCTGACTTAAGTCACATTTGTTGGAATAAAAACCCACAAGAAATAGAAGGTTACGGAAAGCAGCAAGCTCTGTTCTAAGAAAAATTTGATCAGAGAAGAGCTGAATAGTATAAGCTTAAGTATAAGCTCAGACAAGAGCTGACGACTTAGTATAAGATCAAATGAGCGTGATAAAGAGGAAATCTATCTCTGGTAAACTGTACAGCACCGTCTAATGAGGTAGTGGAGGAGCAGGGGTTGGAATGAATTGTCTTTACAGAGCTTTAGAGTGCCTTTTTTGAAAGAGTTACTCTTAAACCCTAATGTATCAGAGAAGCAAAGCTTGAGGCTCAAAAAAAGTTGTGTTTTCTTTCCACTTAGGCTTAAACGACCAGGAGAGTTGAAGTTAAGCCTGTTGTGCTACCTACTGCTGTGGAACAAAGTACCCCCCAAATTCACAGCTTATGATGAAAACACATTTATCAGTCCCAGTGTGTGCTGGGCCTGGATCTGAGGGCACCTTAGGTGGACGACTGGCTCTGGGTTTCTCACAAGGCCGCAGGGAGAGTACTGGCTGAGGCTGGTGTCATCTCAAGGCTCGGATCCTCTTCCAGGGTCATTCACGTGGCTGTTGGCAGACTTTAGATCCATGCTGGCTCTCGGCCAGAGACACGGATTCCATGCCATGTGGGCCTCTGCATGAGTGCTCACAACGTGGCAGCTGGCTTCCATCAGGGGGAGCAGGCAAGAGGATGAGAAAGGGCCTAAGTTTGCCAACAGTCATGGGTCTTACCACGTTCCCCATTATCCTTAAGCAGCGGGCTGGAGAGAATGGTGGGATGACTCTTTGAACACTCAGTTACAGGCCCTGTGATGTTTCTGATATCGTATCTAGGAATAAGGAGTAGAACTGGGGCTGGCTTCTCTTCTCCCCTCATTACCCTTGGTGTCTACTAGCAAAGCTACTGCTTCCCATTCCCATGACTGTAGGCTCTGCTGGTCTACAGGTTGCGTAGGGAGGAACGCTTCCATAAGGTATCACAACAATGACTCCACTGAACTGAAAGTGAAACTGCTATCTTATACCACTGGATGAACAAGCAATGGAGAATGCTACTAGACTGGCTAGGGTGACTAATCCTGATTACTAAGGAAAAACTGAGTTGCTGCTATACAACAGCAGTAAATAGGAGTATGTCTGTGATGAGGGAAATCCTCTAGGACACCTGTTAATATTGAATACTGTCTGTGATTAATGTCAACAGAAAAATACAGTAATGTAACTCCTGCAGAACTGCTAATGGCTCACACCCTTCAGGAATGAAGATACGGGGCATCCCATCAGGCAAGGAATCATGACCAGTCGAGGTGCTTGCTAAAAGCAAAGAGTTTATGGAATGAAGTAGTTATACACACCTGCTACACGCCCAGTTGCAAAAAATGAAGAATGTAATGGTTATGAGCATTTTCTCCTTATTTTGATATGAATATATATAGGAAATATTTTTTGTTTTCTTCTCTCTTATTCTTTATCATCTCATGTAAGACGTGTCAATAGTAATTAGCTTTATCTCTCATTATTAAATTATAGGATACCAAAGATGAGAAGAATGAACGTCATTCAAGGACAAAAAAGGGGCATTGTATCCTCCCTTTTAGTGTGTATTCAGTTGTACATAGGACAGTTGTACCATGTTAGGTGGAAGCAAGACTACTTTAATGTCTTCGTTTGGAGGGTGGTTTAAGGAGATGTATGTGAGTGCCAAGTAGACAAGGGGTGAACTGTGGAGGTTCTGCAGTGAGGCACTTTGGCTTGGTTGAACTATGATTCCCGGAATTCCTTTTCAAACTGCATGTCTCTGTTTAGGCTGGTTCAAAAGGGAGACTTCTGTTGGAAATTCGGGGGATTAAAATGAAGCAGCAGCCATTTCAAGCTCATACACACTGTTTATCTGCTGGCCCACTTGGTGGCACAAGGCAGTGGTTAGCATCATGACAAAGGGCACCAGCTTCTTCAGGAACCCACATCACCAAGGACAGAAGCCCCAAGAACTGGCACAGATTGAAGTCCATCCTCATGGGCTCCAGCTCATGGTTATGGGTTCCAGCTCATTCTTGCTCTTCACCCCTTTATGTAACATCTTCCCTTAACAGCTGCCTGCTCTGTAGACAGCTCTAGCATCACAAGTAAAGTTGACATTCTTCTAGATGCTGCTCAATCAGATCTGATCCAGTCCTAGGTCAAACCTCTGTAACACATCCTTTACTATCTACAGTCTATCCTCATTATTTGTGGATTCCGTATTTCTGAATTCACTTACTTATTAAAATTTATTTGTAATCAATACTCATGGTGTTTTGTTATTTGTGGACGTGCACATGTGGAACGTGGTAAAAAAAAAAATTTGAGTTGCTTAACAGGTACATACCTAACTAAGGTCAAACAAGGTCATACTCTGAATTCTTGATCCAGTTTTGTGCTGTAAACAATTATCCTTTTTGCAGACTATTTAGTGCCCTGTTTTTCACACTGCTGTGTTTTTGTTGCTGATTTTCTTCTCTGAAATTGTGCCCAAGTATCATGCTGAAGTGTTAAGACAGTGATGTATCTTATGGAGAAAGTAAGTCCTATTCGGGCTTGAGTTAGTGCCATGGACTGTGAGTTCAATGTTAGTGAGTCAACTATACATTAAATAAGGCATCTTCAAACAGAAACACTCATAAAACAAAGTTATATACATTGACCGGTTGATGAAAATGTGACCAGAAGCTTCCAAACCTAAGCCTGCATTTTCTTGAGGAGTAATGATTCACTGATTCAGTGTTCTCAGAGACTTCACAAAACATAACCACTGACCATAAAGAGAATATATTGTAATTAATGCACACGTGCACACACACACATGCACACACACACACACACACACACACCCCTGTAGCATATATATCTCCTACTACTCTGTTTCTCTGACTGAACCCTGAATGATAGACCTGGAAAGTTTAGTTACAATAACAGTGAAACTCAGTTCAAGTTTAGGTATTAATGATAGTAAAATTTAGTTATCATAAGAGTTCTTTCCCTAGTAGCTGAACTGTTCTCCAGATTTCCTTCAAATACATAAACATGTATGCAACTGTAAGTACTGTGCGATTAGCTATCTCTTATGGTTGTTAAATGGAGCAGTTCATGTTCAAGAGAAGAGGGCGGCAGAGGATTAGATGGTTAGACAGCATCATTGACTCAATGGACATCACTTGGAGCTAACTCTGGGAGACAGTGAAGGACAGGGAAGCCTGGTTTGCTGCAGTTCATGGGGTTGCAAAGAGTCGGACATGACTTAGCTACTGAACAACATGTTCAAAACTTCTGCTCATTCTCTGGCACTATGACCAGGAAACCTGTTTCTGTTCTGTATCATAATCAGACACTACTGCTCACTCTGTGTTTATCGTGAAAACTGTGAAAGCCCAAACCAGAAAGCAATGAAAAATGTCACTCTTTCTTCTGACCTAGAGATGAGGGACTAAAGTACAAATCTTTCAGGCTGGAAGTCAACACCAACATTAAACTGTCTGGAGCCCACTTGCTTCCTCAGGTGCTCAGCCCACCACCTCTGTTCTTTCAGTGGACAGGCTGGTCTTGCCTGTTCATAGTTCCCCATGAAATGGACATCTTCTGATTCATCCAGCCCTTCCTCCTTCATTGGTGTTTTCTTTTGTCCAGAGTATCAGCCTGCACGTCTTCCTATAATCCAAGTCCCATCTAACACCCAACCAAAAGCTTTTTTTGGTCCAACCAAAAGCTTTTACATGAAAAATGTCTGTAGACTCTAGGCCATAGCAATCTCTCTTCTCTGAACTCACGGTCTTGACTTCCTACTGGATCACTGAGTTGGTAATTAATCAGAGACAAATACTCTTGAGATCCTGTATGGCTCTCCAGTCCTTGTTTTAATAAGTTTTAACTGTACAACCGTCTCCCTAAGCTTCAACAGCAACTGTCTATATTACTCTCAAGTTGTCTGCATCTGCCCTTCTCCACTGAGTTTGTTGGCAAGCATCTTCAACCACTCAAAGCATTTTTGGTAGTGGGTCCACCCCATGCCATATGTTACCAATCATTCATTCAGATTCAAGCCAGAACAACATGCTTAATTCACAAAATAGAATACCACATTTCATTAGCATATTTTTTCACCTTAAAAGCATTCTATACATCTCTCATCAAAGACATACCTGCTGAGACTCGGGGACAGTCAGGCAGCATGGACTCCACTGATGTGTCTAATGGTTCTGAGCTAGAGACCCAATTACAACAGTTCTGCAATGAAATAGAGACAATGTTCTGTTGAAACACAATTTAAGGCAAGACCAACTTGTTAGGCTGTAGAGATTAATCTATCCAATACAATCAGCCATTATAATTATACTCTACCTCTATATACTATAAGAAATCCTCTTATGTAAACAGTCAGTAATTATTCATGAGTAAGATGACTGTGGGAAAAAGTTTATCTTCTACAATTTAGCAAATTATCTGTCCTGATATTAAGAAGACATGTAACCTTCTGTGAACCATGATGCAATATACTTATAAAAGAAGTCTAATATTTTAATTAAAGGAAATTGAAAAGGGTATCTAGTTTTAGTTTTTAAATGAAAATAAATATTAATTTGAACATGTAAAAAATAGCATTATTTTAAAACTATATTCTTTGTCTCTGTAATACTAGAAGAAATACATTTTGCAACTAATCCTCAAAATGGCCCATATAAATATAAAATCTTTTAATTTTTACTTCAACTTGGTTCAGTGAAGGCTGTATCAAACAGATCAAAAGAAACACAATCTGGTGAACTGTAGCTCTGTGTTGAGGACACAAAACCTTCAATATTAAAGACAAACCTCTAAGATGATGGTTTACAACTTAAATGATATAGAAATAATCTATATTCCTTCTATACATTTTAAGTGTATATTTGAAGTCTGGGGGCTTCCCAGGTGGTACAGTGGTAAAGATTCCGCCTGCCAATGCAGGAGACATAGATTCAATCCCTGGGTCGGGAAGATTCCTAGAGAAGGAAATGGCAATCCACTCCAGTATCTGTGTCTGGAAATTTCCACGAAAAGAGGAGTCTGGCGGTTTATAATCCATGGGGTCGCAAAGAGTCGGATATGACTAAGCACACACGCACACAACATTTGAAGTATGGCTTAAAAAATGTGATTAACCCTACATGGCTTAAAAAAAATTTCCAACACACACATACACACAATGAATTTCCAGGCAGATTTTATTTTAAAAGAAATCATCCTATCAATCATGTCAGAAAAATCGCTGATTGCTGTTCTCGTAAGCAAGCATGTATTGTGTATGTTTAGATGCTTGCCTTCCTGGTTGTGCACCATGGAACCCGCCCTCACTGCGGAAAGATCCTTGACTGGTAGATCAAGTGTCTTATTGTATTTCCTTAATTCATTCTGTCTGGAAGAAGATGTCAGCTGTGTTGCAGTGAGGAGAGAATTTCAAAGGCCCCAGTCCCCACCAATAAAGGCTGAGGAATGGCTTTTGAATAGATTTGTCAAGGCAACCCTACTGTTCTGGGACCAGGGAAAGCAGGAATAACATAAAGAAGGGTTGCTGTATGAGATTAGAAAGTGAAGTTCACAAAGCATGGCAGATTTTTGTAAGAAACAGTAGATCAATGAAACTACTGAATTGTGTGGAAAAAAAAAAACATGAAAACAAACACAACATCTAGTAATGTTCTTAAATGTTTTCTTTCTTTTTATACTTAAAATGGATAAAATATTACTATTTGCATGTATTACAAAAGCTTGATGGTTTAAAGTAGATATGTATTCTATAATTTGCACTCCTAATCTTAATTAGTAGCTGAATGCAAAATTATACAATGTAAGGGATAAGAAATTATAAAAGAAATAGGGTCTTAGAAGAGTTTTCATATGTTTGAAATAAATAAAATTAATATTACTATTGATAGAATACCACATCAGAGAGTTCTAGATAATACAGAAGATTAGCACACAATTAGCCAGCTTTTATATACAATGTGACACTTGCTTGTAAGAAATAAGTATTCTCCAAAGCGGTGTCAAGATATGTAAATGGATGATTTGTTTTATCATTCATCACAACCCCTAATAAATTCAAAAATCATGACTTTTATAGGTACTAAAAATAGGCTTGAAGTGATACTGGGAGATAGCTTCATTGAAGAATGACTTTCTCTTTCCTCTCTTTTTCTTAATTCTTAAACAATTTAGTCTTTGCAATGACAGCAATTAGCTCTACCGATGGGCAGCGATTAGGTATATATTTTAATTATTATTCATCCTAGAGGTGCCTCCAAATCTGATGAAAGTCAGCTATAATCCAGGTGATATGTCAGTCTTAATACTGTTCACTTACACTTCATGTATGTAAGTATTATAGGATATTTTCAGTACTAATAATATTAATGGTACATTATAGTATACAGTTGATTAATCATTTTCTAACTTGCTATCACTGACTTTAAAATCCACAAAATGGATTTTATCCAGGTCACCTTTAAACTCAAAATATTTAAAGCAAAATACAGGTTACCATTTTATGATTCGGAAATTTCAGTTTTTATCTAGGCAAATGTTTACATTTTGATTTCTCATAATATCAGGATAGAAAATAAACACCCTATAGTTAAAGTTCTCTGCAATGACAAAGTACGGGTACAGGATTGTAAAGGTTTGATACCACAAGTTGATGTACATGTGTGGTGTGTTCATGTTTGTGTGACATTTTTACACCACTGGGAAAAGCATATAGAGAAAAGGACGAAGCCAGCTAGAAATATGTTTGCCATATGACAGAGTATAATGAAATAAAATAATGTAAACAAACTCGGAAGTACATGAAGGGAAGGAAACATGGGAAAGATATACAGCGATGACACATGAACTCAGTCTATCTGAAATTCCATTTATCAAATGCAATTCTCTATTCTGAGACATGTTTCTATAGTTTAGAAGCCAAATCTCTTTTCACTGTTTTGCTAATGCTTATTCTACCCCACTTCTCAATGCTCCGTTTGAACCCTATCCCAGTTCCTCAGTTGAGACGAACACTAGCGAAGTGTCTTGGATGATGATTAGAAGTAGCCCATCAGGAAAGCCCTACTAAACTCAGATCATGCTGCAGGCGTTCCCAGACCCCAGCAATCGTATTCTCAGTTGTCCTGAGTGGACAACAAGACATGCTGGACTAGAGGTACCAACAGAGCGATGCTTGAGCCTCAGATGCAGCCCGGCCCCATTCCAACCTACAAGCAGAAGGAAGGAAGCCTATGGCCAGAGCCAGCAGACTGAGACGGGTCCTGTAACTACAGTTTCTCTGGGTCTGAGGGATAAAGAGAAAAAATAGGCAGTGTAGTGATGTCTTCAAGTTAAGTATTTTCCATTAAAAAGTCTTTTACTGTGAAATTATGACTTTACAGGTTTTTGTGGCTGTACACTGTCTTCTTTGTGAAATCCAAAATTTGGGGGTTATTCATATAAACTTAGAAGTGCCTATAGGTCACAGGGCTGAACGACATTGACATTTAAATCAAGGGCTGACAATATTTCAGTGTAGATATGAAGTGAATTGAAAATTTTTATAAAAAGGTTATACCTTAATGTATGAAGTTTAAAGGGAGAAGCACGTAGTGGGTACTCCTGTGCAAGATATTTGGAAGTATTTGGAGATGCTTGTTGCCCTGGTTGAGTGTAGATTTTTACTCATTGTTATGAGTTGTAAATCATCAGTGTCTGTAGGTTGCTCTTTAATATGGAAGGTGTTGTGTTCTTGGATAAGAACTATTATTCATCAGGTTGTATTTCTAGGACAGACGCTCATAACTGAATGGTGATGGGTGAGGGCTTCTGATTACTACATAGAACCATACATCTGGCTTGGCAGCAGAATTTCAGAGACCAGGGATATGTCAGGAAATGACATTCACCCACTCAGCCTTTTTTTTTTTTTAATAAAAACTATATATTTAAGTTGTATAACATGATGATTTAATATACATATACACAGTGAAATGATAACTGTAATCAAGCCAATTAACATGTTCTCGTTTACATAGCTAGCATTTTTCAGTGTGTGGTGAGAGAATCTGAAATCTATCCTTTTTGCAAATTTCCAGTATTCAAAATGCTGTATATTAGGTCTCTAGACTTGTGCATTCTATACCCCTGCAATTCTTGACCAACATCTCCCTGTTTCCCCCACCTTCCTGACATTAGGAACCACAATTCTGTTCTCTGCTTCTGTGTATTCGACTCTTTCAGATTCGACATGTAAGTGGGACCACGTATTACTTTTCCTTCTGTGTCTAGCTTATTTCACTTAGCATAATGTCCTCCTTATGCTAAGTGGGCTCACCTTTGCCCACTCAGCCTTACAGCCTGGAGCCCAAGGTAAGAAGTCCCTTTGGTTACTTTCTATCTCTTCTTTGATTAAATTAAGATGAATTCAGCTACTGCCTATTTCAGTCAGATAAAAAAAATACACAGAACAATATATTCTGACTTTTGAAGGGGATGCCTAATCTAGTCTTAGTTCAGTTCAGTCACTCAGTCATGTCCGACTCTTTGCAACCCCATGAATCACAGCATGCCAGGTCTCCCTGTCCATCACCAAATCCCGGAGTTCACTCAGACTCAAGTCCATCGAGTCAGTGATGCCATCTCATCCAGCCGTCTCATCCTCGGTCGTCCCCTTCTCCTCCTGCCCCCAATCCCTCCCAGCATCTGAGTCTTTTCCAATGAGTCAACTCTTCGCATGAGGTGGCCAAAGTACTGGAGTTTCAGCTTTAGCATCATTCCCTCCAAAGAAATCCCAGGGCTGATCTCCTTCAGAATGGACTGGTTGGATCTCCTTGCAGCCCAAGGGACTCTCAAGAGTCTTCTCCAACACCACAGTTCAAAAGCATCAATTCTTCTGTGCTCAGCCTTCTTCACAGTCCAACCCTCACATGCATACATGACCACAGGAAAAACCATAGCCTTGACTAGACGGACCTTTGTTGGCAAAGTAATGTCTCTGCTTTTGAATATGCTATCTAGGTTGGTCATAAACTTTTCTTCCAAGGAGTAGTTAGAAATTCTTAAAAAATAAATCTAGATAAATTCTTTTTATATGTCTCACCTGGAATATGAAGACCTCACAATTAAAAAAAATGATAAATGGGATGTTTCTAGTTTGGGGCAAGTACTAAATTCTATATTGGTTATGTGTGTGGGAAAATGTACCAACATTTATAAACTTTACTAGCTATATAATACTAGGAGCTGGTTATATATACGTTTGGATGGATAAAAAGTAATTGTCATAAAACATACAAAATTTGTCTTAAGAGAATTTAGGACCTTGGAAATGACAATAAAGGATGTAGCTAAACTATGAAAGGAGGAAATGTGATAAGCAATGTGGTCAGAAAACACCTGGGTGTTGGAATAGATTAAAAAAATAAAATCCCACCTTTTTATGTTTATTGTGAGAGGTGGAGTAAACATATTTTGGACTTCTGCATGATGAAAGCACTTTTTCTAATGGAGAATAATGACAGTGAAAAGAGGCTGGTGATATGGCAACACCATTAAGGGATTACATACCTTAGACCTTCTGTTTGTTCAAAACTCTTTTTAAACATTATCTTTCTGATCCTTATAGTATACCACGAGAACTGGTGTAAGTTATTCATTGTCCCTATGGTGAGAGGTCAGCTGAATAAATACCTGGTATTCTCTTTATTTTTATTTTTATTTTTTTTGGTATTCTCTTTAAAAAAAACAAAAAAACTGGAAGAAAATCAGGAAGGTCAACCAGCTCATTCATATAAATAATATGTATTGATTTGATTAAATAATTGCTAAAGCATGGTATGGCTGATGTTAATTTCTTCTAATATCAGAAAGGTAAATATAAATAAAAAAGAAATTTCAGCTATATATCTGCAATAGGAATCAAGGAAATCGTGAGCTGAAAGGTGTTTCAAAACCGGAAGCATATTCAATGAAAGTGTGAAAGTGTTAGTTGCTCAGCCATGTCTGACTCTTTGCGACCCCATGGGCTGTCCATGGAATTCTGCAGTCCAGAATACTGGAGTTGGTAACCATTCCCTTCTCCAGGAGATCTTCCCGACCCAGGGATCAAACCTGGGTCTCCTGTATTGCAGGCAGATTCTTTACTGTCTGAACCGCCTGGAATGAGTCCTTGTACACGCTCAGATTCACAAGCCCTTTGGAAGTATGAAAAGCTTTCTTAGCCTAAGGTGGGCCGTGACTAGCCCCTGGGTTTCTCCTAGCTCAAGGGTCTGCCAAGCACTATTTCAGCTTTTTACTTCTCCCCCTACTGGCAGCAGTGAGCCATCCATTTAAGAGAGGCATACACTGACCTTCTTTCTTATAATTAAACAGTATCAATGATACATAGCTGATGGGAAAAGTAAATACTGGGGAATAATAACCTAACAGATCATGACCTTATTCAGTCAAAGTTCCTACTATCTGTTATATGCACACATATATTTCATACAAAGCAAAAAAAAAAAAAAAAAGGGGGGGGGTGGGGGTGGGGGAGGAAGGCTTCCAAAAAAGTAATCGTTTTTCCAAAGGGTTTTCTATTATTATTTCAACCATGTCTGGTTTTCTCTATTCCCTCTAAATGTTCTGCCTCCAGAAAGGGAGCTTGGGGGTGGGAGGTGATATAAGTTGGTGGGGGCTCCAGATATAAAAGGCTCACACTCATTCATCTCAGCACTGAAAAAAAAAAAACCATCTCACCTCTCTCATCCATTCTCGAATCGTTTTGCCAGCTTCTTGATGCCACACATTGTGAACAGAGTCTGTCAACGCCACGGCAGTCACCTTACTTTTCACATCTGCTTCTCGCTGAATCATCTGTTTTTAAAAAGGAAAATAAAATATTGGCCATAATTGTTTTCCCTACTGGGTACAAACTTAGTCATAGGTAATAATAATATTAAAAATGAAAAAGCAATATGCATTTCTTGCTCAAAGCTATTCTTTTCTATGCTGAACACACGCCCTATTCTTGTTCAGAGATGTGAAAAGATGCAATATATATATTTTTAAAAGATAACACCACTTAAGACTTAGAACTACGCAGCTCTATTATTTTCCATGTGGTTTGACAATTCAAGGATTAAAGGGATCACAGGGGAAACCAGGAGGAATCCCTGAGGGCGTCTATTACAAGTTTCTTCCACCACTTCCTGTTCCAGTGCTTCAGGGAAGTCAGTACCGGGGCTTCACTCTCAGCAACTCAGGACTAACTTCTGCTAATTTTCAGTAGATGGTACATTAGTAAAGAAAGATATCTTGCTTTGATTTCCCCATTTTAACTAGCCAGCTCTTCACCATGGCCTCATAATTCCTTGGTGTTTTAAATGCCCACAAAGACCTTTCTCTTCGTATTATCAATGTCATTTTGTTTTCTAATATATTTCTTTATGCAGAAAAATGATTATAGTTTAACTTCTTTTTATAGAATGTTGTTTTTATAAAATTAAATGGTTCTAAAGCTTTAAAAAGAGTCACTTGGTTTGAAGAAATGGAAGAATTTATCAGAGGTCTGCAAGATAAAAAAAACCTGAGAAATATTTAATAATAGTTCTAGATTAAAAGAATCAAAAACATTCTAACTCAGCTAACACTAGTAACTCTAATTTGACACAACAAACATAAGAAACCTTAATAAAAAATTAGTTATAATACAATATCTAATAGTCTCAAATTTCATAGCTCTCACTCTTTCTTTGCATCAAATGTCTTTTCTCCCTCTAAAAAAGAGCAATTTCTCTATCATGTGCTATTAATTTATTGTCTATAAATATAAATTACTGCATTAAAAAAGGAAGAATTCTGAACGGTGATGAAAGCTCACATAGAAAACAGTGCAAGCCATGTTTCTAATACCAAATGATGCCTGTTGGCATTTTGAATTAAAAATCTCTCTCTCTCTCTGTTAAATTCCTTTAAACTCTACATATGCAGATCCCCTTTCACTGAACAGGACCTAATGGGAATCTAATTCACTGTTAATGCTGCCTCAGCAGCATTTCTGCACTTTAAATCTTTGTGTCTTGTGGTTTCTGCTTATGTAATGTGCAAATCTTAAAATCAATGCTGGTTATCAACATGATGATATTACTGCAACATTCACCTGGCAATACCAATAATATTTTAAAAAGCATAAAATAATACTCCAATTCAGGACTTCATATTCATTATTAAATAGTGTGCTACCTGCTTCTAGATTTTATTTTAAAAATAAGATTCTCCAAATGGCACTAGAATACAGAAATTTAAACCAACATCAGCTAATAAAACCCCCAGTTCCACAATAGGGAATCCACCTGGCTCATGAAGAACTTACATGTCCTTATTCTCATTTTCTAAACAGGAACATTTTTAGACACGGAGAACGACTGTTGCTGAAATTACCAAATAAGAACACTGTGGTCTCCTGGTATTCTAAGAATACGTCTGCATTCAAAAATATTTGTGCTCAATTTTCTTTTGGTTGTTGTTAACACATGCTGACTTAAATTAAAGGTGGTAGTGACTGAAGACACTAGATATCAAGGGCCATTTGTGAAATGATATACAGTTAAGAGTTGAAAAGGCTGAGGATTTAGTGCAAAAGTAGAAGATCTGGGGATTAAAATTTTACAAACCTGGAAATATACAGTTGATAGATTAACTACCGGGGGAGAGGCTGGGTGGGGAGGGGTTGGTCTGTTTGTTCATCTGGCTGACATTTCACACAAAGGGAGGTGATGATGTATAACTTTTGTTCACATCTCATCAAATCACATTATAATCCAGCATGATCCTCCCTTACGCTGTTTTAGTTCTTTACAGTTTAAAAAGCATTTTCATATTATATTACTAGAGGAGGGGAATGGTCAGATTCCAGAGGCTCTGAATCAAGAGCTGTTTACAAATGAACTCAGTCACAAAAATTTTCAAATATTTGACTGTAAAGGATTAGGAGATTTGTAAATCAGTGAAAATCTTAACAGTTTAGTTTTCCTGATGATTCTCCTCTGTGCTGGCCTTGCTGCAACGGGCAGTGTTGACCTACTTGCAGCTGCCATTTCTGTCCAAAGTCTCTGCATTTTGCATTTGTCGGGGCGGTTTCTAGCCCCCATTCGCTCCCTAACTGGGACTGAGCACTGATGGAAAATGCTGGAGAATGGCAGTGCTGGCTAGGGGGAGACTGAACACAGGAACCAAGACTGTGTAAGAGACAGACCTTAGAAGCAACATAGCTAAAGCAAGGAAAGGGTGGAGGCATAGACGGGGAGGAAGACAACTTCTTTAACAGTCCAAAATAGAAGACTGTGATGGTGTGGAAAACTCAGAAATCTGAAAAGAAAGAAGCCAAGTGACCAAAGCCCTACTCTATGTCAATTTAAGGTGAAGATATGCTTTTTATTAGGATCCAGGGATAAGGACATGTTTGAAATTCTCTGCAAAATTCTATCTGTATGTGACATGAATATTTTTCTGGGAAAGGATGCTCAGCTTTATTAGATGCTCAAAGGGATCTTAATTTCTAAAAATGGTAAGAGCTCATGAGCCCAATACCAATATTTGAAAGAAGAAAGATGCCATTATTTTGTTGTTGCTGTTGTTATAACGTCTTAAGTATGGCAGTATAGTTCAACAGTATGTGAACCGTGAACTTCCAGATGTTCAAGCTGTATTTACAAAAGGCAGAGGAACCAGAGATCAAATTGCCAACATCCGCTGGATCGTCAAAAAAGCAAGAGAGTTCCAGAAAAACATCTACTTCTATTTTATTGACTATGCCAAAGCCTTTGTATGGATCACAACAAACTCTGGAAAATTCTTTAAGAGATGGGAATACCAGACCACCTGACCTGCCTCCTGGGAAACCTGTATGCAGGTCAAGAAGCAACAGAACTGGACATGGAACAACAGACTGGTTCCAAATAGGGAAAGGAGTACATCAAGGCTGTATACTGTCACCCTACTTATTTAACTTCTATGCAGAGTGCCTCATAAGAAACACTGGGCTGGATGAAGCACAAGCTGGAATCAAGACTGCCAGGAGAAATGTCAATAACCTCAGATATGCAGATGACACTACCCTTATGGCAGAAAGTGAAGAACTAAAGAGCCTCTTGATGAAAGTGAAAGAGGAGAGTGAAAAAGTTGGCTTAAAACTCAACAGTCAGAAAACAAAGATCATGGCATCCAGTCCCATCACTTCATGGCAAATCGTTGGAGAAACAATGGAAAAACAGTAAGAGACTTTATTTTTTTGGGCTCCCAAATCACTGCAGATGGTGACTGCAGCCATAAAGACAAAGCTACGGTTTTTCCAGTAGTCATGTATGGATGTTGGACTATAAAGAAAGTTGAGCGTCAAAGAATTGATGCTTGTGAACTGTGGTGTTGGAGAAGACTCTTGAGAGTCCCTTGGACTGCAAGGAGATAAAACCAGTCCATCCGAAAGGAAATCAGTCCTGAATATTCATTGGAAGGACTGATGCTGAAGCTGAATTTCCAATACTTTGGCCACCTGACGCAAAGAACTGACTCATTTGAAAAGACCCTGATGCTGGGAAAGACCGAAGGTGGGAAAAGGGGACGACAGAGGATGAGATGGTTGGATGGCATCACCAACTCAATGGACATGAGTTTGAGTAAACTCCGGGAGTTGGTGATGGACAGGGAGGCCTGGCGTGCTGCGGTTCATGAGGTTGCAAAGAATCAGACACAACTGAGTGACTGAATTGACTGATGGCAGTGTAGTATCAAAAGTTCAACAAAAGTAAAAAAAATTGGTAACCCAGACATATTATCCTAAAGTTCATGGCGTATTAGGTTACATGTGGCCAAGTTACAATTAAAATATTGCTTTTATTTGTGTGTTTAATATTTCTACATAGCACTTCATAAATTTCAAAATGAATACTTTTACTTCATTCTGAAACAGTATTGAAATAAATGTATAATTTGTATCATTTTCCCCATTTGGGAGGAGAAAACTGAAGCTGAGAAACTGGTTAATGGCCACACAGACATGACTCTGTGTCTGGGGCCACGTAAAATGACACAAGTCTCACTTGACCATGACTTTATGTCCTCTGTTCTTTCATTTGGGTCACATGGGTCTATTTCTCAGCAATATATTGTTATATTCTTATATAAACAAACTCACTTGATTAATTCCTTTTTCATTGACTTGGATAGTTAAAGGAATGGTTAAAAAAATTCAAATCCAAATCAGTAAAGAAAATTGAAATTCTAAAAATGATGCTCAGAGAGAAATCAGCCATGAGCAATATCAGACTATCAATAACACTAAAAATTATTACATACAGAAGTCGCTCAGTCGTATCCGACTCTTTGCAACCCCGTGGATTGTAGCCCACCAGGCTCCTCGGTCCATGGGATTTTCCAGGCATGAATACTGGAGTAGGTTGCTGTCTAGGATAACAAGGAACCTGAATATTTCTATAAATCATATTGATGATTTGAGAATTAGCACAAAATATTTGATGCTGTCATCTGATATTTTTGCTTCCCCTTAATTCTATTTATTCCATTTATTCTATTTTTTTGTTATAATGTCCTTTCACCTTGGCTTATATACAGTTAATCTGTACTTTCCTTCACTGGATTGCATGTTACCAGTTTGACAAGATTAACCCAGTAAATACCAAGTAGTTTGAACAGTAAAAACATACACCATTTGTATGTAGGCTTACCTTACTATTAAAATTTTCCTTGTGTTTGAAATTCAGAGCAAAAAATACCGAGTATTTTTTTATTTCTTCCAGAGTTAAGAGTAAGATTTTAAACATTAAGTAAGTGTAACAAGATAAGACAGCTTCCTGAGTTTAGGAGTGTTTGGTTAGATGGAGACCAGAGCACCAGAAGGGGGCAAGGGAGGGCCAGAGTCAGCAGCAGCGACCTTTGCCCCCTCCATGCGCACAGGGTCCTTTCATAGGGCTGCTACCAGCTCTCCCCAGGAATCAGGTAGGCCTTTTCTGCCCACCTAACTTCCCTCACTATGCTTTCTCCAAGGCCCTCCAGTGAGGTACCTGCTTACTACCTCCACAAGTACCTGAACCAATCCAAATACTTCATGTCACCCTGAAAGTTCCTTAATTCCCTTTCTGTACCTACAAACTGTTCACTTTTCCGTGGGTTTCATTTCTTCCAGAACTCCATCGTGGACTACTTTTAGCAAAGGAAAACTTAAAGAGTTTACTATTTTTCCTAAATTAAATGAAAAAGTTGCTCTCCTTGTCTTAGCTTAGAAGATACGTTTTTGAAGGCAGGGAAATGTTGACGTTATAAGGATGCTCTGACATGAAATCTGTGGGAGCAGATTCATGTCTCTCCTCCAGGGTCTTGGATTTTGGAAGTTACAAATCCAAGTCAGTACTAGATTCAATACTCCCCCATCTGAAGAAGAAATGAACTCTGAATTGGGTTGTCTTCACCCTGACCTAAAGGTGAAATAGATAATTTTATTCTCCCATATGTGTGACACAGCAGCCACGGCACTCAGAATAAATATGTCTTATATTTTAAAGTCCAAGGGGACCTCCTGAAAGAACCAGTGTGGCTTAGGGGTAGGGAGGAATTTATGCACATTCAGGCCTATATTTATATTTGCATGCTTAATGTTTTTGAGGAAAATAGTTTAAAGTCTTTCATCAGCAAAAGCCATTACTCTCTTTTAAAATTCTGACATGTGTTACACATATGTACTATGAGGATTACAGCATGTGAATCACTTGTACAGGAAAGAACAGTCTCAAAGAAAATCAAATAACGCGTGTCTCCTTCAGATTAAGACCTGACACTACTGTACATTTATGAATCTGAGGATCATTATTACTGTATGAGCATGAATGAATCATCACTCTGGTTAATAGCACAGTTGAAGTCTGAGATGTCTTTAAAAAAAGATATATATATATATATATATATATATATACATAAATAGATCAGCTCCCTCTAGAGCTCCTCAAGTTAAGTTGTTTCAAAGTTTGGAAAGGACCTTTCCACATTTTCATTGCAGATGGTAATTACACTCAGCGCGTCTGCTCGAGTGCCATCTTCACGAGTGCCTCCCGTCATTTTTCCTCCCTGCACGGCCCCTTGTGTGTGTAGTACCTTTTGTGCTCTTGGGCCTACTCAGTTAAAAATGTGCCCAGGGCCAAGATGACTAATCGGCCGACACTGGGTTTGGCAGAGTCTTTTCTGTTAACGTCTTCCTGAAGAGTCTATTGTACAGGTTGATCCCAGTAACATGCTACCCACAAAAACCTATGCTGCAACATAAAAACCTTGGTTCTGTCACGCAAGGCTTTTGAAGTACCTTTACTCATCATAATGAAATATACACACACTTTGGTAGATGAAATAAGAAGACTAAATTGCCCAGCAGGAAATTCAGACAAGCATGACACTCAGCTCTCACTGTTTTTGCTTTTCCTTTGAAAGCAGACACTTTCAAGTAAGCAGTCTTCATAAGGAGTATGGTGGTTAGGTTCAAGGATGATGGAGTCAGATTCTCTGGGTTCAAATCCCCACTCTGCCACTTCTGGTAGTTAACACCTTGAGTTAATTATTTAAACTTTTTCCAGGCCTCTCTTTTATTCCACGTCAAAGGGAGATAATAAATAAGCTAAGTCACAGAGTTATGGTGAGATGCCACCGACTGAATATAAAGCAACTAGCAGAGGACTTGGCACACAGTACACAATTATAACACGTGATCCCACAAAAACACACAATGCAAACTACTCCAGATGTGTAAACCAGTGCATTCTCTTTCCTCAACGTCAAAGGTAACAGAAGCTTAACTGAGAATGCATTTAATGACAGCATTATTTTTTAAAGAGCTATAGAATCCATAAAGGAAAAAAATTATGAAGGGCTGCATTTTCCTTAAGAGTTTGTGGTTCAATAATTCTAAAACCACCTAGTTGAGTAAAAAGAGCTGATTATCGTGTCTGTTTAAAATCCTGTAATCAGAATACTAGACCAGTAATAGCACCAGGCACTTGAAAATTAAAACAGAACTACTGAAGTCAGTCTGTGGCAACCTCACTTTCTGGGAACCAGTGAACCCTTTCAGAATTACTGGACTGGCAACAAAGCATGGAGCCGTGGCTTAGCAGTGCCAGGCTGGCGGAGACAGTCTTTTTACTGCTGTTTTTTTACATAGAAGGGAGTGTATCTGACTATGTTTTTAAAAAGATAGTCACAGAGATATGAAGTATGTCCAGAGGAAGGCAGTATAGCGTCGTAGTTAGAAGCACGCACAGGCTCTTGAATATGATGTCCTTAAATTTTTAGTTTTTGCTAATTGCTATAAGAATACAAAAGTGGGAATAATAAAATGATAATGAATCAAAAGTAATCATTAAAACAATAACAAAAGTGGGTATCACACTTCATAGAGTGGCTGAAGGATAAATGTGATAAAGCAGATACACGATTAATACTGTCAGCTACTATTATTACCTTGCCATTGATTTTGAATTTCAAAATGTATCCTTCCTTTTAGATATGGTATCTGTGTACATTTCAGTGACATCAACATTTGCACTGAGGGGGTAGTTAAGAAGTGTCATACAATGACTACACCCACCTGAATAAAGTGGCTGTAGCCTAGTTTCACCTCCATTACATACACTGATTTGGACTTGCTTAAATGCTTTTATTTATTTATTTATTTTTAAATTTGATTTTATTTTACTTTACAATACTGCATTGGTTTTGCCATACATCAACATGAATAACCAGGTATAAATGGGATAACCATACATTTTAGATGGCCCAGGGCACTCGCTTTATGCCTACTGACCTGGTCAATTATTAATAGTGTCTCCTTTCACTGTTAAAAGTGTTTGGGTTTGGACAGTAAATATGTATAATGTTAGTTGCTCAGCCCTAATGTATGTGCATACATATCATACAGAAGTTAAAGGTCACTCTAGCAAATGAGTAAGTCTTTGTGCTCAATGCTTAGCCATTGGAGGATGTACCTAAACCTAGAGAGTTATCATGAAAAACAAACAAACAAACAAACAATAACCATGCAGTTAAACACACAAGAAATACTCCCCAAAATTCTTCAATTCAAAACTTCAGGGCAAGCCTGAGCGCGGTGTGGCCCATCGCAGACGCACACGTAGCCTCACACCCTGGGTAGGTAAACGAGGCCAGCTGGAACTCCATGGTAGCCACAGGATAAGACAACATTCCCTCTTCCTGTGCTTTGAAGCCCTCGCTTCAATTCTTACAACCTTTGTCTAGTTTCAGGAAGGAAAAAGGCTCTCCGCAGGCAAGAACCCCGAGGGACAGGGTGTGTAAACCGAAACTTCTGGGGTCACGTGCATTTATGAAGATAAGTCTCCAGCCACCAGCCAGGGAATGGCAAGTTATGATTTACTGTCGCAGGCAGCCAGAGGAGAGCAGCGACCACTTCCCTTTCCTTTCCTGCCTAGACCGTGTGCCACGTGCAGACCCCTTCAGCAACAAAAAGGCATGTGGAAGGCAGGCTGAGAAGGGGAAAACAAAACAAAACGCATATTAACTGACTGACAATCTGGGAGAAGGGAAAGAGGACCAGTGCCTTATGAAAACACACGACGTGAGGGGGAAAAAAAAAGCAAGTGTGAGAAACTTACTTTACTAATCAAGAAAACAGCAAGCTAGTTGTAAGAAAAAAAAAATAAAAGAGGTCACAGATTAAAAAAACAGTGTAAGGGTTCATCAAGATGACTTGTGTGATTAAATGTTTTATTATGCAATCTTAGGAGAGTGCCCACCAGTCAGCAAGATAAAATAAAACACAGATTTGAAAATGATGAAGAATATATAGAAAGTGGATATATTATAAATGTATGGAAAGGAAAGGAAAGTGAAGTCGCTCAGTCGTGTCCAACTCTTTGTGATCCCAGGGACTGTAGCCCACCAGGCTCCTCTGTCCCTGGGATTTTCCAGGCAATAGTACTGGAGTGGATTGCCATTTCCTTCTCCAGGGGATCTTCCTGATCCAGGGATGGAACCCAGGTCTCCCGCATTGTAGACAGACGCTTTACCGTATGAGCCACCAGGGAAGTCTTATAAATGTGCAAGTGAGGACTAAAAACACCATCAGTCCAAAAAATTAAGGCAGGCTTAGCAAAGGAGATGCTTAAATGGTGACAATACATGGTCTTAAATGGAAAAACGAGAAAACTTTTTAAAACGCTGTAAATGTACTACATACCAAGCAATGTTTCTGATGCAACTAAGTAGCAGGTTCACAATATTCAGTTTAAAACCCACTTATAGCCTTTGGTAATTGGCATACACTAGAAATACTCTGCTGTATATACATGTGTGCATATATATGGATTTGGCAGGGGCAGGCATATATTCCCATATATATACTGGAATATATATGACCTATATATTCAGCTGGGAGAATGTTAATATACTGAAGTTTTTAAAAACAAGCATTTTCTTCAAGTCTTGGAAAAAAAAACACAAAGAGATAGGATTTCTTGCCACAAAGATATATAGCAGATAACCAGAGTGCAGAAGATCATGTTATTTTACAAATTCCTCTTAAAAAGCCTTTATGTTAGGGGTGAGGTGATGGATATGACTGGCTCGGTTGTGGCTGAACATTTCACAATGTATACAGATACTGGAGTCATCAGGTTGTATACCTTAAAAATACACAAAATTTAATTGTCAATTATACTTCACTACCTTTGGAGAAAAAAAAACTTACTGAATTTGCACATAGATGTTTGGTGTATTTGAAATTTCATTAAAGTTTTCAAAGTTATTCTCTAAATTTAACAATATTTTTATAAAAAGTTCAGATGCCAATTACCTGTGTTATTTTCAATGTATTTTAAAGACTGTATACTCTGCCACCTACCATAAACAGGGGGAGTGATATTCTAATTTATCAACCTTTCTAGATAATACATTATTACCATTAGGTTGATTTTTTTTTTTTTTTTTGTTTTTTTTCACTGGTGCCTTATTTATTACCACTGAGAAATGATTCCATAATACTGACCAGAGTGATTACACAGCTCGTAGAAACTTTCCATTTAAGAACCACGATGTCAAAACACAGCAGAGGCCATCAACAGTATTAATAAGGATTTTGTCAGCTTCTAATGATGATTATTATTGTATCAGATTGCAATTCACACTAATTATTAGTAAAAGTTTACAAACATTAAAAAGTGCATAATAACATTTGGATCTGATAGGGCTGAAAAAAGACATGAAAAATACAACACAAGGGCTTTACTTTTGTGATTGGTGTCCACATGATTGCAAGGTCATTTTCTCCGTCTTTTTCAGCTCCATGGAGATAAGCTGTCCTCCAAATGTTAGTAGTATCATACAGCACTGTAAGAAATTTGATTCCAGAGAAGAAAATATTTCCAGTGCTTAGTATTATTTTCTATTCTCTTTCCCATATCCCCAGTTCTCAAAAATTCTCACAATGGGAAATAAAAATATTAGTCGGAAAAAGTTCTCCATTTGGGAATAAGACAAAATTTGCAGACTGAACTCTGGTCTGTGCAGACACCAAACAGACTGAATTCAGGTAATATTCACATTAATGGATATTTTCAAATGTCTGTATAATAAGCAAAGGAGTCCTGATGAATCTTTTAGACTTAATTCATCAGCAGTGAATTAAGGGGATAGATTGTTTTAAAAAAAAAAAGTGTGTCCTATCTTGTGTACACCACCACGCTATGGAGCAGAATTTTTAGGCAGCCCTTTAAAAAATGAGTGGTATAAAAATTCACAGTAATGTGCATCATTTTTGTTTTTCATAAGCAATCGAAGAAGGGGGGCAGTGCTGAGCATCTATATTGTACAATACAAAACAGTGTAAATAACAAAGCAGGAACACACAGATACATGATGCTAAAAACAGTACTTTCTGGATGGTTCTTTTACTGGGTGAATACTCAGGCCAGAGATATTTAAACTCTGGGGTTCAACCAACCCTTTGCTATTAGACACAATTAAATCCTCTGACATTGTGAGGGGCCAGATGCTACAGGAAGAATCATCATCTAGATCACTGCTACTCTCTACAAGCATTTCATCATATGGTCAAGTGAAAGGATCCGTACAAAAATGACATCCAAACACAAGCCACATGATTTCAACCATTGCTAATGCCAGAGGTAGAGAAAAGTCTGTCTGCAGCCACAGCCTCTGCCCCCACTTTTAACATAACAAGCAGGTTCCTGCAAAGCAGTACAGCCATTTTCTTCTTCCCCTTTTCACTCTTGGAAATAAATGCATTCCAGCCAGGTCTGGAGATTGGAGACATCGTCAGGTGTTGAAGAAGGTCAAAGTGGAGTGTTAACTTTCAGATTTTGCTGCTTCTCCCTGGGCTTCCCCACTTTGTTCTGTTGAATTTCGCTGTGCATCTTCTTCCCCTTCTGTCTTGTTGATATCAAGACCTGCTAATTTCAAGGCTAATTCATTGCTGTTGCCACTTGCAGAGGAAACCAGGATATCATGTATTGCATTTCTTCTACCCGTTCTTCCTGAAGCAATAAAATCTGCATATGTAGTTTCCACATCAGTCATTGCTAACAAATATCCACATAGCAGGGGCTGATTGGAAACCTTCTTGTCCTCAATTCATTGGCTATCCTGGATTACTTTTTCTTGAATCAGACCTCCAGACTTCTACCAGAAACTGTTCCTTTGGAGATACCAGGCCTTCCCAGAAACTCAGAAAACTTCTCGGGCGCGATCGAGGCAGCGCACGTCCCAGGCGTCCGCTGCCCGGGGCTGCAGTGCCGCCGCGCCGGGCGCTGCGTGGTCAGCTCGGCCGGCCCCCACCCCACCTGCCAGCTGCTGCCCCATTAGGTTGATTTTTGACCTTTAGGAAGAACTCACAATTTAGGAAGGAAGTCAGATTCTGATAAATTCTGTAAAGACTCAATATTTTGAGTGTTTATAGTATATAGATTATCTTATTAGAACAATTTCTTTTTAAGCAGATTGGTAGTTGATTATGAACCTGTTTTATAGATGAGGAAATCGATGCTTTTAGAGAAAGTGACTTGCCCATATTCACACACTTAGTATGTGGCTCAGCTAGACCTATTAACTCTAAATCCTGTGTCTTTATACCACGATTATCTGTACATAATACCCTACACTTCTCCATCTTAAATACTTACACTGGTAAAGACTCATTCACTATCTTTCTTTCCCACTGAAATGTAGGCTCCAAGGGGGAAGGATCATATTTTCCAAGTCAACGCCACATCTCTTTCTCTACACAGTGACTGGCACATAGTATTTGTTCAAAAATTATCTGCGGAATGAATGGAGGTGCTGTTTACAGAAACGGAACAGAACAGGGAAAGTGATGGTTAGGAAGTCAGAGCAATGTCTGACTTGGCATATTTAGAAAGAGAGCATAAGCTGGGCTTCCCTGGTGGCTCAGACAGTAAAGAATCTGCCTGCAATGCAGGAGACCCGAGTTCAATCCCTGGGCTGAGAAGATCCCTTGGAGAAGGAAATGACAACCCACTCCAGTATTCTTGCCTGGAGAGTTCCATGGACAGAGGAGCCTGGTGTGCTACCATTAATGGGGCTCCAAACAGTCAGACATGACTGAGGGACTAACACAGATGAACACAGATGGGTTCCCCAGGGACAGACTCTGAGATTGAATTTAGCATGCAGGGTGTTACAAAGGAGCGCCCTGGGGAACAGCATCTGGGGGAGGGAGGGGTGCAAAGCAGGAACGGCAGAGAGCTGTTAAGGTCAGATGCAGGTCCAAGACAACCATGGACAACCCCCGAGGAGCTCTGGACCTAGAATGGCCCTTTAGAGTCATCCCAAGTTGGGTCTCAGGCAGCTGGGCCCTTAATCTCCCACACCGCTCTCTCTTTGAATACCCATCCCACAGCGGCCAGGACAATGCCTGATGAACCTGGCAGCTGAAGACTGTCCGCTGAGCGCGCTCCCAGGACATGGGACAACACGTTCTTTACTGAAGGAGTTGCTGGGCGGTATGTCACAATGTCCACCTCAGGCCAAACTGAAATTAAGCACTAGCCTTGTCCAATCAAATCTAAATCATTTTTTCCAAAATGCCGAGCACTCTACTGTTGTATCTATGTACTCAAGCTTACATTATGATTTAACTGATATCTATGAGATCAAGTAAATTTACCTTAGATTTCAGGTCTCACAATCTAACTCTGTACTATCTAGCCCATCAAATTTTTGCATTATCCCTAAACTATAGATTAAAAAGGGAAAAACACAAAATTAAAAGACAGAAAAGCTGATTATTGAAAAGCATAAAGAAACCAAAAGCACAAATTTTAAAAGGTATCCTATAAATCTACTGGGGTATAATTTGATTTTCTGAATTTCAAATGAAATGTATACGTCAGTGAAAGCAAGGTACACTTGTGATTTCAAGCCTAAGTGCAGTTACAAAACAATTCCAAACTTCAAATAAAGTATGCATCATCACTTTTTAATGTCTGCCATTATAAAACCACACCTAGGAGTGTTGGAAGGAAAAGGCAAAGTGACCACGGACTGAAAAATTTCATTGTAAAAGTAGCGAGGTCAGCTCTTTAGATCTCAGCCTTTATTTTCTATGATAAAAGGAAAATAAACACTGAGGTATATAAATTTTCAGACTAAAGACATTTGTGATTTTGATTCTTTTCCAGATATTACTTACTCTATGCCTTCAGACGTTTTTGAGTTTTGGCCTCTAGAAAATCAGGATAATCTTCATTTGACCATATTTGTTCAACTGTAGGCACAGGTTTACATAGAAATGGTGTGGTACTGGTCTAATTTACACATATTGGGGAAGTTTTTACTTTTAGATTCTAGTACAGGCATTGACCCTGTGATATATTAATATTATACTAAAGTAAGACCACCAAAACATGTGTTAACCAATTTGGGGTTATAAGAGCTTGCCAAACATTGGGGAAGAGGTGATGCCCATTTTTAAAAGGGAAAGTGACATCACTGTAATAAATGTAAGTCATAGGTTTCCTACATTGTTTGAAAATATATGAACAAGGATCTCCACATCCTTGGACCTAGAAACTTAGACCTTGGACCTTCTACCTAGAAACTTATGCTAAATACCTAGAGCCTGTTTGCTTGCTTAAACAACTGAACACTGTTACTGGAAGAAATTTCTATTCAACTAATTACTTATAAAGGCTGTTACAATGTACACTGTACTGATCAAAAAACATAGGACAATCCTTTAAGTCAGAATTTAAAAATATGATTCTGACGATATGTTGGAGTCGCTTTTCTTATGAAAGGACATCTCACATTTCTGAAAAGAGTCTGTGGATGTAAAAGGTTCGAAATATGTTCAGTTGAGACATGACTTTTAAAGACTGTCTCTACTGCACAAAACCATATACACATTGGGTGGAAGAAAGCACGGGGTTTGAATGAAAGTAGCTATTTACCTCTATGTCTGTGGCTGTACCTTAATATCACATATAGAAAACACATACATATACCACATGTGGTAAAAGAGCACTTCTGAGTTCATGTAACTGCTGCTACTGCTGCTGCTAAGTCGCTTCAGTCGTGTCTGACTCTTTGCGACCCCATGGACTGGAGCCCACCAGGCTCCCTCGTCCCTGGGATTCTCCAGGCAAGAACACTGGAGTGGGTTGCCATTTCCTTCTCCAATGCATGAAAGTTAAAAGTCCAAGTGAAGTCGCTCAGTCGTGTCTGATTCTTTGCGACCCCGTGGACTGTAGCCCACCAGGCTCCTCCGCCCATGGGATTTTCCAGGCGAGAGTACTGGAGTGGGGTGCCATTGCCTTCTCCGTTTCATGTCCTAGGGAACCATAAACAACAGTTACTATGCTGTAAGTGTCCTCTATCAATGTCCACTGTAATAGAGAACGCTAGAGTAGCACTTCAGATCACTAACAGGAAGAGGAGAACCCTGAAACCTATCATTTAGACATCTGATGACAGCGCGGAGGCAAGATGGCACTGAAAAATTTACACTGGGGAAGGGTTTATGTGTGAACGAAGGAGAATTAGTCTCTGGGCTATTTTTTTTTTTTTCAGATTCCATTTTCCTTCATGTGTCTGTTCATTAGCATTTCTTTCAAGGCTATTCCACGAGTTGAGTCAATGATACGGGGTTTATATTTGACTAACATTAAATATTGCCTTAGCTTCATGACTATGAAATAATTCCAACAGAAAGAATCTAAAATAAATATACTTAGGCAGCACGGTACCGGATGTTTAATAAGCATCAGTATTTATTATGGTAGGAAGCAAAATTTTTGTTACATCACACCTTTTGTTAAGTAGCCAATTTACCCAATGCGAAATCCCATAAAATGGTGAAGATATAAAAAAGAGTCAGTAGTTCACTAATTTAGAAAGTCAATTATATGTCACTGTTTCATATCGGGTTAATTACTTCATTTACATTTTTAGAATTCTAAAGCAGTGCCTGAGAGGTGGCAGATTGACAGCACTGCAGAGTGGAGTCCTTACACTATTTTCCTGAGTGTTAATAATATAAAAGGCAATATACGACACAGAGTTACACGTAGGTTTTCTCTAGTGAGATTACAAATGAAACAGACATGGTATGGAGATAAGAGAGCAACAGAGACGCTTTCAGAGGAACAACTGAAGAAGAGGGTTAACGGGAAATGGTAAAGCGGCAGATACTTAGACGTTGTTCTTCTAAGGCGTCTGTGCGTGAAAGAACAGGGGTCAAACATCTACAAAATATCAATACGTCTGAAGGGAGGAGAGGCAATGCCATTCAAAGTAAGTTATACGAAGAAACCTTGAGTGAAAAAGACATGAAGGGACTCCTTGTGGGGAAGGTTATCATGATCAAACGTATAAGAAGAGAGGTGGGGAGGAGGAGAGACTATCACAGAGCGCAAAAGAAAAAAAAAAGACAATGAACGGGAGTGAGGAACAGATGTTGCCTTTCCATAGTTCTGATCCTAACCCACTTCCACAGGAACCCCACCTGCCACTCCTTCCTGTGGGTGTCACGATGAAATCTACCGTAATACTACTTTCTGTCACTAAGTTGTCAGAAGAAAGCAAAGCTTCCCTAAGTCTGTCTCTTCCCACACAACCACCAGCATAAACTACGATCTATTAGTCCTTCTCCTCCTCAGACAGACAGGACGGGAAACTCACTGCTGAGATTTCCTAGTCCTTGAATTAAATGTATCAGAAGTTAATTTGGCATTGCGTGCGCTCAGTCGCCAAGTCGTGTCCGACTCTTTGTGACCCCATGGACTGTAGCCCCCCAGGCTCCTCTGTCCACAGAATTTTCCAGGCAAGAATACTGCAGTGGGTTGCCATTTCCTCTTCCAGAGGATCTTTCCTGACCCTGGAATCGAACCTGTCTCCTGCATCTCCTGCACTTGCAGGCAGGTTCTTTATCACTGAGCCACCTACGGAGCCCCGATTTGACACTGATGCCGCTTTTTATTTTCTGTGGGAGTGGATGAGTTAGGCCTTAATGCCTTTAAACTTATATTCTGATAGTCATGAACACAATGAAGTTCTGTCTCTTACGGTCTTTTACATAAAGGAATAAATGCACACATAGCATCACGTTTACTGAAACCAGCTGAAACAGCAATTACTACTGGTGTGACTCTACCTAAAACAGGAGAAAAGAATGAGAAGCTGTTCAGGACATTAGAAACGACCTAGTCCAGCTCTTTTTCATACAGATGAAAAAAACAGGTAGAATGACTCAGGTGGCACCTCTAGTTTCAACAGGCACGGGATAACCCCAGCTGCAACTCCCAAGTCCCACGACTGATGATGGACGGACCTTCTTTACCCTCCACCACTGCCTACATGAAAGCACGTGGGCCATTAGTTCCCAGTGGTGAGCCCCAGTGCTGTGCTTCCGTGGAACACTACAGGCTCCAAAATGACACGCCGTCCACGCAAGTTTTGGGGCTGACAGGCCACCAAGGAGATTTGTACACATAAACTGCTTTAATTCTGTGGACTAAACGGCGGTTGTTTTGTTCTTTTTTCTGATCAATTTGGCAGGTAAAGTCAGTCAAACTTGTTTCTTCATGTAGACACTGCCTTACTATGGAAATGAATGTGGAAACATTCATCTTTGTCAGAAATTATGTCAAATTATTCAAATTTATTGGTGAATTACAGCAAACATCCCAGCTGATGAACATCTCAGTCATATGTTTTTTTAGAGAACACTTATGGTTCTCAAAAGATAACATTACAATGAGCCTTCCCATTCTGAAGCCAAGATGTTTGGAGAGGACATGGGGTCTGTTATTAAAGATAGTAGTTTTTTAAAATCATAAAATATTCCAAAGATGTCCAGCACTGTAAGTAGGAAAACATATTCCTTTAAATAGTGTTGCTATTGTTTTCTCCTCTCCTTGTTATGGTCTTTTCAAGACCCTTAGGAAGCTGTCTCTAAGACGCTTTCTGTCAGCTTCCATCTTTTCCACAGACACACAGAGGCCTTCACATCAGCACTGCTTCTCTGGCTTGAGGTAATAAACGATTAGCTACAGCACAGTGGTGTGATGTTCATGTTATTCTTTGCTATACTACACCCGGCCAATGTCTCAAAAATTAATGCAAGTATATCAGGATCTGAAATTAACTTTTTATAGCCAAAAGCAACGTCCTGCTAGGAGGAGAAAAACCTATTATAAATGGGCTGGCCTCTGATTGCTTGTAGATGGTGAGAACCAGGAAAATAACATTTCAAATTATACAATGTTGAATATAGAAAAAGCTGCCCCATATTGATTAATCAGTGTTTTGTTTATGAACTGATAAGGTCTAACTAGGTAGTACCTATTCTTTGTAAGTGACAGATCTATTACTAAAGATCAGACAGGAACCTAAATTAGCTAATGTGCTTATGATGCTATATAGAAATAACTATAAAAATACTTGAATGAAAGATAAAGCCAGTATTTCTCTCTGAACCATGTATTAACTTTGAAAGTTTTTTTTCCAAAAAATTACATAAAACTAGTCACATTTAATTTATTTAAGTTGTATACATTATTCAATAAACACTATCAAAAAATTAGTTCTGAAAGAAAAAAAATTAGCCTACGATAAAGCAAGTATCCATTTCTCTTTATAACATTTTAAATAATTTCTCTTTAAAATGCTCATTTAGTATAAGCTAATTTGGGATGCTATAATGCAAAGATATTTTACAAATTTTATTAAAAACTGCCTAAGTGTTTATGTTCAGCTGCTTACCAGTAACCAAGTTTCACTATGCTAGTTTGTTTCTTTTTGGTTAGAATGCAAAACAGATGCCATGAAAACACTAAAATCTGCAAAAATACTTTATTCTAAATACTCATGTTAAAGATCAGTATCTTTAGCTAATAAAAACAAGGCATGATTTAACTGCATATTTTCATATATATAACATCTGGTTACAACTCTACAGGAGACGAATAAGAAATTTCACCAGCTCTCTTACAGATCTGATTAATTAGGAGAACAGGCAAAAACATTTTTCTATATTCTATAGGCTACTGACTGCTTTCCACTTATGCAGGGGACGTAAGGAAGAGAGGGAAAAGAGAGTTTTACTATAAAAAATAACATAAAGTCACCAATATTCTTAGAGATTCCAGGTAGTTCTGTAGTTTGAAACATGAGTATTTAAGTCTAGAGTGGATGTTAAGATTCTAAAAAATGAATAGAATATTTATATTTTTAAGTACATCAAAATATATTCCCAATTGAAAATGTTTAGTTAATTATGTTATCACTTTATGATCAGCTAGTAACCACAGCTCTAATCTATAAATATAGTTATGAATGGTAGCATATCCAGGTTTCCTCTACTTATTTGCAAGTGCTGAAACGGAAGATTAAATACACTCTTTAAAATAGTTTGTAAGAACTGCAGACCATTTTTGAATTAAGAACATGCCTGAAAATTACAAATAGGATCACTGGGATTTATATAAGCAAAAGGTACAAATTATTGCTATCTGTGGTCTTTATTCCTATGCTTTGCTTATCTTTCTCTTGACCTTTATCCAAATGAATCACACTAACTCTCAAATGCTTTCTCTCACTTGATTTCTAAAGCTGTTCATCACACTTGCTGGCTAGAAGCACAGCTGGCAAGGGATCTAAACCTCATCACTGGGCAAACTTGCCCTTCTGGTTTTGCCAAGAATGACATTTCCAATGGAAAAGAAAAAAAAAGTTACTGTATGGGATACTGGATACTGTATTTGTGTGTGAGAACCAATAGCTCCACCCTCTTTGTCAGTAGTACATATAGGCATTAGAAATAAAACCAAAATAACAAAGAATTAAAGAGCCTAGAGTTCTCTAAATTCAATTGTTAATTAAAGTAGGAGCCCAGAGATCAGCTGAGTATTTTTACTCTTTTCCTGAAGAAAGAGGCAACGGAGGATAAGCAGTGCCCCCTAGTGTCAATAACCACAGACAATAAAAGCTAAAAGAAAAGTTGCTAATGTTAACTTAACTAAAATTACTAAAACTATATGCATGTAATAAATTATAAATCCATCGTTATTCAAATTTTAGAATTTACATGTATATAAAGTCATACCATATAGTCATTTATTTAACACTGATTTGCTGAGGAATGTGTGCTCACAGGAGCGCGCGCACATGCACACGCACATGCACACACATACACGGTACACAGTCTGACATGGCCAAGATGTCTTTAATGTTCCAGGCAGCTCAGAAAAAATATTCCACCCAGCACAGCAGGCCATGCATGAAGCGGGTGTCAGCAAGCCCAGCAGAATCACTCACTGTGAAGACGTCTAATAGGAACTGCTGAATACACAATACAGGCAGCATGGCCTGAATGGCTAGAATGGAGTGGCCAGGACAGAGTCTGAAGGTTTCAAATCCACCCGAAATTATAATTAAACCTGCAATGGGTATTCAGACATTTTTCTCTCTCTCTTTTTCTTCTTTTGGTAATAAGAGGCCAGCATAACTAGCCTATATTAGAGAGAGAGATTTGAGAACACTGCAGCTTTTACTGTGCAGTCTCTGAATACTGGATCCTAAATTTCAAATGCAAATAAATAAAGTACACAACTGTCTTTAGAAGAAAATGCAACACACGAAATTCAAATATTAAAAAAAAATTACATAGATTTTATGGCATTTCAATTTGGGGAAATTTTTCTGATATAATCTATAAGAAAACTTAAAAGTTGTACTAAGACCAATGAAGTATCTATACAGTGACATCTGTGACAAAAAGGTAAAGTAAGCTTATTTTATTAAATACTGTCTAGGTCACTGATTTACTAAGAGCAATTTTTGTCATAGAACTCATAAATGTAGACCAAAAACCGGAAAAAGAAAGCACCAGTATAAATAAAAATGATAAACAAGAAAGAATAAAAACCTAAGAAGACTAGGTCTTCTTATTTATGTCTCAAATAAACTAATAGGAAACAAATTAATAGAAAACCTATTGCATAATTTCATTTGAATAAAAGCACAATGCAAAAGATAAGTTCCAAGCTATTTAAAAAATGCATTTATATAGAAAACTGTTAGCTACTTTCCACATAAACCACTAATGCATACACTACTAGGTTTGCATTTAAAAAAGCAAGGAACATAATTAGGCTTTTATGAAAAGATTGCAATGTGCATTTAAATTGCTCCATCTTTAAAATGAGGAAGGTGTAAATGCAGTTGTTTATTAGGCATAAACTCCATGTCCAAATGATAAGCGTAGATAGGTATTTAGGACTTCAACTAAAACTTCTGGTTAAAACAGGAGCTGACACTTCAACTGTTTAAATTTGGTTAAAAATTAGTTCTAAAATGTCCACTACTAAGTTTTTCTAAAAGTTTAACTTTGGCAGGACTGTTAAAATTTTTAAATGATTAAAGAACAACAATAACCTTCTTGGGTAACATTAACAAGTATATAAATGCAGATGAACATATTTATGTCATGTTAATTGTATTAGTATTTATTTTGTTACATCAAAAAGCACAAGGTACTTCTCAGAAAAATTTCCACAAGAAATGAAATTTTATCCTTTATCAGTAAAAATGACCTGCTTAGATAGGTGATAGTGAAAAATCAAAGCTGCATGTCTAATTTTGAGGGGGAGAATCCTGATTTTTAATTTGGCAGAACACTTGCAGAATACGTTACTGCAATCGTCACTAAACATCACGTAATTTCCTTCAACAGGTAAAAACATTGTTTTAGGAAGTTGCGTTCTTTTACCTCTTTTACAAGTTTTTGTTTTCAGGGATACTTACAGTTTTATCTTTAATTCAACTCTAGAATATCTGGTGGTTGTTACTGATGTAGATATAAAGTGATATGAGATTTTCAACCCCATCCCAGAGCTCACCTATATTACTTGCTAAAACACCCAAGAAAAAGAGAGAGAGCTAAGTTCTAAAGATTAAGAAATAAGACAACACTGTTAAGAAAAGCTTTCATTTTGGGAGATAAAAATTAAGAATTTTTAGACTTAACCCAGCACATTTCTATATGTGTTGATTTTGGGGATATCTGAATATATGTCCAGGGCCGAATTTTTCCTGTTATAGAAAAAGGCAAAGGTAAGTACGTCTACGCCTGTTGCATGAAAAAGATGCTGGATTAGAAGCAGAAAGACAGTAAAGCTAGGTTTATACACAGACCAACAGAGATAGTGATTAGGAGCTATTATTATCCCCATGAGTTTAAAAAAATAGAAAAAGGTCTGCAATTCATATACTCTATTATCAGCATTAACATGCCCACTGATTGCATTTGATTCCTTTACAGAATATCTCAGATAAAAGTTTAGAAATACGTGTACACAGACACCAACACAAAGATAAATTTTAAAATATGAGCTTTTAGCTTTAGTTTCTTAAAGCCTACATAAAAATGTTCAAATACAAATTTTCTTTTGCATCTGAGTTCTAAATAACTACAAACAAGAAGCTTTCTGTAAAGTGTTTAGAGGCAGAAAAAGAGTATAAAAGATCATTTCAAAGGAAGGTATTTTCTTAACATGAATATTTATTCTGATATCTAATAACTATGTACCTCTTTATGCATACGGTGTCTGTAAAGATTACTCAATAAGAGTTTCCACATACTTAATCATACACATGTATCAAATTTTTAATCAATAACTCTTATTATAATCAAAACATTTTTTTCAAGATGATAAAGCAAAACTATTACATTTTCAGGAATGATTAGATATTATTAAAAGTTAGAAAAAATAAAAAGGGCAAAAAACGAATACTAGTCTTTTGACATAATTTCTTTAGCCACAGGTATTTTAAATATCATCTAGACACACTCATTTTTTGCCAATTGTGGTTAGTACTTGCTTATGAATCAATATATATTGTTCATTTATATTATCATGGCCCATGAGTCGGGGAGTATAAGAGGAAAGGTAGTAAATGATTATTTTATTCAGAAATTATATAATATTTTATTTATGTTTTGTCCTTAGAAAGGTAACATTTTTGCCTAAAATCAAATGTTTTATTTAACTTATATTTTACATTTTATTATTTTTAAAAATCTGCAACTTTTATATATAGTGAGAGTTAAAAATCATAGCTACAATAAAAACTTAAGTCTGAAGCAACCAGAGATAAAATAATACCATAATGAATGACAGGAAATGTACAAGCGCATCTTTAATGATGAAATATCAAATTTTGCTCATTAAATAAACAAGAATACATTTTGAAATTTTATGAAGAGATATATCTTTAATATATAATTAATGATTAATTGTTTTTACTACAAAGTTACTGTGGTGTTATTAGAAATTCTTAGATTTACAATATGCTGCACTAGAAACGTGGTAACTTCTAGCAATTACCAATAAACATATGAAGCTTTATCAAAGGGAAATAGTTAAGAGGACTGAAATCATTGTATCCTTCCTTCTATGATTCAAAAATTTTTATTCCTATATTTGAAAACTCATCGGCTTGAAAGCTTTTTATAAATTCCTTGTTTCCTCCTTACACGTGGGAAAAAGTAATGGATTTCACTGGACAACTTTGCACCAGCTATTTCACCATCTTTATGCTTACCAGGACCTTATAGCAAAACCCTCTAGTTTTCCCAGACATCTTTTAGAGTCTGAGCACAGCGAACATACTTTGGCCTTAGAACTCCATATCCTCCCATGCAAGGAGGAGTCTGGAGAACTTTTCTACTCTTAGATCCTGGATTATTACTTGCGAAGTAGTAATAATAATTATACAACAACAGTAGACATTATACTACATCCTGGTAATTACACCAGAAGTCAATATCCTTTTTCCCCCTACCCAAAAGTGAATTATATTTCTTCAGCTGTGTTCATACATGAAGCTGATTACGTAGTATAAATTTAGGAGGAAGAAATACAGCAACTGTGACTGAATTATAGAGCGGAAAGGCTGGCCAGCTCAAGGGTGTACCTATACTTATTCGCAGCTGCTCATGTCACTTGCATTCAGGGTTGTCATTCAAGTCTACAAGGGGTTTTCAGAGGGTCTTCCGTAGCACCATACACTTGTTGGTTGTATGCAGTCAATGGTTCTTCAACATAGCTAAGCAAAAGCACTTTCCAGCATCTGAATTAGCTTGTTTGATCATGAGTTGCTGTGAAATACAGACCCTTCAGACTTCTGAGGTAAAAGAGCTCTCTTCTACTCATGAGATTATTTTACATCTAACAGGAGCTTAAGATATATACTCACTCATTCAGATATGCAAATTCAACCACCAGAGACAAGGAAATTATGCAAGATGATGCACATTTCATTTTAGCTGGAAAAAATGTGCAAACACTATACAATTCCACTTCAGAGAGCTTTACTTGCACCAAGTTGAGACGCACTGAACAAAAGTTGCAATGTAATATCCATGTCTCCACAGATTGGATTCAGTGTTCAAGAGCTGTGTTTAAGTACTTAAAGAGGTTTTCACATTTTAATACTTTTATAGACCTTTTTCATAGGTATTTGCACAAAATTTTCCCAAACTACCAAATTTACAGTCAACCTTCAAAATATAATTATGTCACTATTTTATGAGTACTTTTTTCAACTTATATAATTCACATACAAATATGATTAACGTTTTGGACCTTTTAGTTAAGTTCCAATCACCCACAAATCTAATTTTTCCAATATAAGGCCTTATTTTCCAATATATGTTATTTACATCAATAATAATTCTGATTACCAACACTTCTACTTGCTGAGTAAATTTCATATAACTCATGTATATCCCTGATTAATGCTATAGCTTTTAAAGAACACCCTTAAGGGAGCAAATGACATCATCTAACAACTTGACGTGCTTATTGCTCTTATATAATAGACATTTAATTCATTCCAGGTTTAATTTTAAAGCATGAATTCTAGCACTTGTGAAGCAAATGAAACATGATTCCTAATATTTTACTATCAAAGTTTATAAAACAAAATTATTAAAAGAAGGCTTCTGTGGCTTGTGATATACTGAGTGATGCCACAGCAATACAACTGAGTGAAATAACTGATGTGATGTTTTTCTGTTCAATTTAATTTCTATGCTTTAACCATTTTCAGAAATAGTGACCTGTTTAATGAAAATAAAAGAGCATAGATGAAAATGTCCTGATTTGTAGTGAGTGTTACTAAATATGCTTTCTGAAACCATTAAGGGATTGTAGCAGAGTTTAATCACCAACAGCACAATAATCAAATTCAGCCACGACACATTTCTAAATCTTTGCCAAAAGTAAACCTTCTTATAAATTCACATAGGCTTGGATGAAACAGCAAGCTGGTCAGGAGGAGGATACTGCCCTGCATCCAGGTTTGTCTCACCAGTCCCTTACTAAAGATGTAGTAAATAGGTTCTGGGTAATGGACATTTTCTTGATAATTAGCTGTGTAGACAAATATGTTCTCTGGCAGACAATATAAATGTTGATTTAAGGACCAGCCAATAAAGAGTGTTAAACTGTAAAACATTCACTGCTCAGTTTCTTACAGATTTGGTTGAAGACTGAATCGTAAAACTCAGGTTTCCATTGTCACCAAATAATGTGCAACTACATTATGATGTAATGAAAGATATTTCACTCATACTTGATATGTAGCTGCTTAATAATTTTCACATTTGACAAGTGTATACTATTCAGATTAACATAACTAATAATGATCAGTAGTAACATACAAGTCATTCTGGACCACTGTTTGATAGTGAAACTAATAAAGCTGCTTATTTTCTTAAACACATAGAGCAATGCATTTCCACTGAAACTAAGGAATCTGTAAAGATAAGTGGTAACCTATCACAAACATTAGTAAATTTTTTAGTTTATGTCTAGGTTTAAGGGATTATCTTTAAAGAAGATGGTTTTAGCTGAAAGAGAGATATACTGTTTTAAAAACAAAAATAGCACAAGATAAGTGGCATATACTCTGGCAATTTTCTTTAACACAGCTTTTTCAAATATAATCTAGTCTACAGTGCACTCAAACTGAAGAAACATCCAAATTAGGCAAGGAAAAAAAAAAAAGAGAGATACTTATCCTAGCAAAAAAGAGCCTACACTCAAAAGAACATCTGAATAAAATTGAGACATCTGCAGTCAAGTTTTACCTTCTCCCTAGAATGTTTTGAGATGAACTCAGTGTAACACTGTCTTCCAAGAAAAGACAAAGTGATCAATGCAAGAACACATCAGACTGCCTTGGACAGGCCAATCAATGCAAGAAAGAACCTTGCCCAGGGCCTTATGCAAATAGAAGCACGTCCTGCAACCTAGGGAGGGAACATGCGCAATAGATCAATTGGATCTGAAAAACCTTATAGCTATATCAGCTTCAGACAGTAAATATATACTGATGAATACCATACACTTCCCACGAATTCTTAAAATGTGTTATTTTTATGAGCTAGGGAGAACTCTTAAAATGGGTTATTTTTAAGAGTTAAAAACTCTTTCTGGGATCTAGAGTGAAGTAAAGGGGGAAAAAGCATCACAGGAGAAACACCCAGCATTACTTTTAAGGTTTTGCAAATAAAGATTTCTTAAAACTTTCTGGCATAGCTGAATTCTGCTGACATTTCAGAAGGTCAGTTTTTTGTATGTTTGGTACGAAAGGGAAATAAAAATCCAGAAAAAAGGAATACTGTTCTTGAACAGGGAATAATTGAAAATGTCACGGGAGAAATAATTCAAGATATAAAATTAGAGTCATCATTCTCAGACTAAAACTCACCCAGTCACCAGAGAATATTCTCCATAGTGGCTAACCTACTGATATTCGGAGCAGTTTTTCTTTTAAAGTTAGTATCTGTATGTCCAAAATCACTCTAAAATCTGATTAGAATATATAATAAGCTTAAGGGCTACTACACAAAGCTCTGTCCCTCTCAAATGGTCTTGAAGGCAAGTCAGATGCTTTATGAGGCTACATCAGAAATATTCAATTACCAGGTTTTCAAAAGACTACTTGAGTACAAAATTATTTCAAAACTTAAAAGAAGTTAAAAATTATATTTCAATCAGGAAAAATAATGGCAGGAAGTATAATATAGACACTGCCAAGCAAATAAGAAAAATTCTGTAAATATCTACTAATATATTTACTTTAATTGTCTTCCACTTTGGAATTCTGGATTAAAATTTTTAGCTGCAGATGTATTTTCTATCAAGTATGTAGTGAATGCTTCTAATATTAAAAATAACACCATTTTTCTTTTAGCTATTGATATACAAACCTTCCCTGGAAAACTACTACATAAAAAAAGAAAATCAGACTTCTATTATAAAGTCCACTATTTAAAGCAGTTTATTTGACTGTTAAAAGGACAAAGATATCTTAAGACAGTGGTTTATATAGCCAATGGAGAGAAATATGAGACTATAGAGGATAAACATAGCTTATTTTTTTTCACATTTCTAGTGCTTTCTATACTGCTAAGTTTTAGTTTCAGTTTATTTAATAAGATTTCTTTTCCTAAAGTTTAACAAAATCTGTCATTCGGTTGTTTACTGAGACCTAAACTTCTATAAAAACTTTAACTATTTACATGGAGTAAGCATAATATAACATCAAAGCAATATAAAAATCTCGTTAACTTTTCAAGAATTAGGTATCAGGTGAAACACTTATAATAAATTGTAAAGGCATGAAGTATTAGGTTAATTATAGGTGCTCAAACACTTCCTTTTCCAATTTTAACTTCAAATATAAGAATTTTGAGTGGTCTGATATTCACAGTGAAATATAAACTCCAATTTATAGTAAGTAAAATACAGAGGACCAAGCAACCATAGTTTCATTTTGTTACAATATTTAAACTTATATTTTCTCTAATATATAGGAAAAATGTAGAAAAACAATTTTAGAGTATTATCACCTAATATTTGATATGTCTTAACAGTGTGATAGGCACTGAATAATGAAATTCTATTCTTCCTGATATAAATCTGTACAATATGTGTGATTTTTGCTTTTAAAAGTATATCCTCAATTTTGTCAGGTAAGATATTTATCTTATCAAAGAAGTTTGTGCTTTGAAATAATTTCTTTAAATGGAAAGTTCCCTCATTAATTAAAAAATTCTAGTTTATTAGAAAAATATGTCATATATGTTTCACAAAACCCATCAGAGGGAATGTTTCATGGTAAATTCACTGATTCTGAGATGGGATTTCAATTGCAAACTGAATGAATTTTGATTCTGACTCCTCTTTGTTGTACAGCTTTGGACAAGTTCCTCAACTTTTCTGACTTCTTCATCTGTAAATAGGCCTAATAATACCTACCTAATAAATTTAAATGTAAGCTGTACAATGACTAGCTAAAATAATGCTTAATGAACAAATCTGTTTATATCCTAAACAAATGCTCTCTTCTGAATGGCAGTATGCATACTGGTCATGAGTGTGGGCTTTGGAGTTCCACAGTCTAGGTTTAAATTCTGGCTCCATCACTTACTGGCTGTGTGATCTTAGTTATAATTAATATTTTGCTGTTTCCTCATACATAACTGAGGATTATAATACTACTTCCACCATAAGGATTACATGATTAATATTGATAAAGCACTTAAGACAATGTATGGTACTTGGCAGGTGCTACGTTATATAGCTAACATTTCCAGGTGTAACTTATTGATGTGGACAGTGTGAAGGAGCAAACACTGATAGCAGAGATTGTTCCAGTAAGACTTGAAAGGTCAATTCCATTTAGTCGGTATTAGAAGACAGCTGTCTACTTCCAGCATGGAAGAAGCAACAAAGAAGAGCCAACCAGAGGCTTGGCCAAGGAAACTCATCTGCTTTCCAGATTTTCATAGTGTTTTCGATTTTTCTGCTTAAACTGAATTTCCAGAACACCACATCAAAACATACTCAAAACTTAAAAATGATTTGGGGATTGCCTGTTATTTAAAATTTTCCACACCTTCTTTCCCCTTCATTAGTTTGGGTAATTAAGAATTGATTTAAACAGAAAGTCTGCTTGGAAGGCACAAAAAAGAATAAGCAGTAAAGAGGCTAGAGAATGAAAACTAAGTGATCATGCAATTCAACAGAGAAATAAGAACTGAATCCTGAAATACATGGAAAACCAGGAGACTGTTTTACGGATAAGAGTCACTGTAGTTATAATCGTGTGTGCTCAGTTGCTTTGTTGGGTCCAACTCTTTGTGACCCTATGGACTGTAGCCCTCCAGGCAAGAATCCTGGAGTGGGTTGCCATTTCTTCCTCCAGGGGATCTTCCTGACCCAGGAATCAAGACCTCTCATGTCTCCTGCATTGGCAGGTGGATTCTTTAACCACTAGTGCCACCTGGGAAGCCCAATAGTATCATATAACATTTACACTGCACAGGAATTTGATGGAGGAGCTTACTGTGACAAAGTGAACGGTACACTTAAAAATAAATTACTGGAGTATAGTTGCTTTACAATGTTGTGTCAGTTTCTGCTGTAAAGTGGAGAGGCCACAGTTTTAAAGGAAAAAAATATATATTTATATGTTTCTCATCTGTAAAATGGAGATGATAACAGTACTTATAAAGTTATAATGATTGAATGAGATAAAGTATATTTACATGAAGTACATGCTTAGGACAGTGCCTGGTACACAGTATCATTTAAGCATTAGTGTTGCTGCTGATGAACATAATGTCTCTGCCTTCTGATTTGCAAGACTTTCATAAATACTTGTTCCATTTAAAATGCTCAATTTCAGTGACACTGTTATGAATTGTTAAGAATTGTTCTTGACCCAACAATGTCTATGGCTAGCTGACAGATAAAATGGATTCTATGATAATAGCAATGACAAATTTCTATTAGAGTAAGAGAGGTCTCTACCACAGCAATCAGAAATGAAAGTTATCTGTTCTGCTTGAGAGTTTAGTGTAAGATCTTACAGAAAACACAAGTGTTATCAAATATTAAGGTTTGTAATATGCTAATTGTGGGTTTCCCAGGTGGCACAGTGGTAGAATCCACTCGCCAAAGCAGGAGACCAGGAGATTCAGGAGGTGCAGGTTTGATCCCTGGGTTGGGAAGATCCACTGGAGTAGGAAACGGCAACTCACTCCCGTATTCTTACCTGGAAAATCCCATGGAGAGAAGAGTCTGGTGGGCTTCAGTCCATGGGATCTCAAAGAGTCAGACACAATTAAGCCCACACACATAAAAATGTATCTAATATATTACTACATATTTAATACTAGGACATAAATATGAATATATTTAACATTTTGATAGGTGTCCTAAAATGTGCAACAGGAAACAAAATTGAAAACTTAAGGCTGAGTCTGTAATAGTGTAGATCTGTAATAGTGGCAGAAATTATATTACTTTATTAATGGTACTGGAACTAGGAATCTTTTTCTGATGTAAATTCAGCAGTAATACAACAAAGACAACATAGGGTAGGGGTTTCATATCATTTTACTACAATGTATAGGACATCGCTTTACAGAGAAAGTCAAGGTTTCTTTGTTGTTAGCAAACAGCTACTGGATACTCTTAGAAATTCAATATTATAATTATAAAGAATCCCTTGATGCCTTATAACTGGAAAGAAGTCAACATGGGAAAGTTCTATTGCAAGAGAAAGCTGAGTGTATTCAGTCTTTCTGTCTAATGCCTCTCTTCTAGAAAGATAAATTCAAGCTTTTCTTCTAATTCATATGTCTAATTAACATAGTAAACAAATTTGAAGATAAGATCCTAGAAATTAGATATCAAGATCTATGGATATTTAGACATAAGCTAAGCCTATTAGAAGCTAGGACACTTTTTAATCATTTGACTCAATTATTAAATTGTCACTATAATATTAATTAATGATTTTATTGTATTCTAATGCTCTTTAATAAACTTATGAGATTAATTCAAGTAAGGTATGGAAAACTAGGAAGAGATCTAAATACACTAATAAATATATAAACGTGCAAACTAATTCCTAGAGGATATGAGATTTAACTTGTTCAATTTAATCACAGGAAATGAAGTTTGGGGTTAGCGTTAAGTTTGGCTACTTCTCCTGATTTGAGATTTTAATATCTTCTTACTTGATTTTCTACATTCACTGATCAATTTTCATTAATGGTCTAAGTGTCCAAAACTTCAGGGTCACAAACTGTACCTCCTAGACACTGAAACACACTTGCTCTAAATGTCCTTGCTGGTCTCGCATCCACCTTGCTTTGCTCCACTGTGTGGCTCTCTATACAAATGCCCAGACGCCACTTTTCTTCTGACCCAACACAGCACCATCTGAAATCTGCTTCTGACAACTTATCTATATATAAATCTAGGATCAAAAACAATTTACTGAGCATTATTACAAGTTCAGCTGGGTTAGGCAGCATACTAAGAACCAGAGAAGACAGAGGATTTGTTATTTATCCTCTGCCATTAATTAAGAAAAGGATTCTGAGGTGACTTAAAGCAAAAGATAAGTATAAATTAAGACACTGAGTAAGAGATTAAGGCTGAGAGTAACTAATAAACTGGGAAATTAACTGTAGCGCTGGGTTTACAGGAGACAAAGGTAAAAAAGCATTATAGACTTTTTAATTTTCTGGCAAAAAGAGGTTATCACTTTATGAATAGAAACAATTCTTATTTAAGACAAATTTACTGCATGGATCTTTATATTGGGGAAGTTATCACAACCACCTCTTGGCTAAAATTTCACTTCACAGTTATGTTACGATACTATTCTTTTTGTTTAATTGTGTTTCCTAGTTAGAATTTAGGGCTTCCCAGGTGGTGGAGTTGGAGAAGGAAATGGCAACCCACTCCAGTGTTCTTGCCTGGAGAATCCCAGGGATGGGGGAGCCTGGTGGGCTGCTGTCTCTGGCGTCGCACAGAGTCAGACACGACTGAAGCGACTTAGCAGCAGCAGCAGCAGCAGGTGGTGGAGTGGTAAAGAATTTGCCTGTCAATACAGGAGACACAGGTTCAATCCCTGGGTTGGGAAGATCCCCTTGAGGAGGAAATGGCAACCTACTCCAGTATCCTTGCTTGAAAAATCACACAGAGGAGCCTGGTGGCTACAGTCCACAGAGTTGCAAAGAATCAGACATGACTGAGCATACACGTGCGCATGCGTGCACTTAGAATATAACTTCCCTGAAGCTAGGGATCATGGGTGCTGATCTGTTTCCCCAGTACTTGTACAGAGTGGGATTTCGACTGAATAAATGAATGAATATCTGTGATAGTTTTCTGAACCATTTCTTATTTTGAGGGCATAATATCCAATCTTGAAGTCCAATAAATAATTTTTATAGTCAAACTTCAGAGGCGCAGGGCTTTATTGGGATCTAAATTCATTCAATGAAAAAGTGTGGAAAACTTACAACAGAAAATATGAAGTGAGAAAAAATTATACATATTCATATAATTTTTAATATATATGTTAAAAGTCCCAACTCTAAAAGTGAAGATCACAGGAGCTTAGAGGAGTAGTATCACTTTGTTTCCTGGGACCCAAAGAAAGCTTTAGACCCCCAGGGTGATCATTTCACAGTCTAAGGGCAGGAAAAATGTACCTCTTCCGACCCCCAAGTCTTTTATTGCCACAGAAACCTGATAACCAGTCTACCAAGGATAAGTCCTAGGTGTCCACCTGAACTTAGAATGAAATATTCTACTCCATCTCATTCTGACTTGTTATATAAGCTGAACTGCTGCCTCGATTCATCATTTCATTGTCCGGATTTTTCTGCCTACTAGACCCTCCTTCTTTCTCAAGGGAAGACCCCGTTTCTAAATCCCCAGCCAATGGTTGAAGCCTTAAACTTTGGTTGCTTTATTCACCCTGTCCCCAGTGTTGAATCATCTTCTTTTTTCCTTCTCTATAAGGCAAAGAGCTGGAGTTTGGTTGTGGAGAAGAGGTAGTCTTAGAACCAACAACGAAATTCTGTTTGCTCAGTTCTCACCCAATGCCTTGATTTTCTGCTGCCTGCAACCAGATTATGCCTCCTGATTCAAACCTGTGCTTACCCTGCTCTACAGATCCCGCCCTAGTGATGGTTCAACTGCTGCTCCCTCCAAATTCAAGTTCTCCAGCTGAACTGGCTCTTCTTGAACCCATCTTGAACTCTAGTAATGAGCCTTTGTCCACAGCTGGCTTCCATCTTGTTCTCGCAAGCTTTACTCTAACATTAATCTAGTATGCTTCAAGTCTAAGTCTACTTGACTTGCCTGTGTTAATCTGAATAAATTATTCAACAAAAATTGAGGTCTAACTTCTAAGACAGATGTTAAATGGTTTTGATTTGAAAATTTTTTCTTCTAAGAGCTCATTTCAATTTGTGGTGTCAAATCAGAGGTGTCACTGTGGTTGGGAATCTCATATGGGGGAGTGCTTACACTGAGTGATCATCATAAAGCTATAACAAGGGTAAAAACAGCTCCATTATTAAGTGAAATGTGTCTTTCTATAATCCCTCTTATAAAAGACTTACAATAGTCAATCATGCTCTCATCTCTGCAGTAAAATACAAAATCTCTCATTAAGATCTTTTATAAAACCAATGGAAAAAGAAATGTTTCTTATAAAAAGACTTAGTCTAACAAATTAATATGTCAGTTTTTCTGGGTTCTTCTCAACATGTTATTGTACTGATTTTAGCAGACAGTGATTTCCTGGCAGCCTTTGTTGAATGAAGCAATACAATGCCCGATCTCTGAGTGGCACAGATACAAGGCAGTAAGACCTGGATGCAGTCCATCTATATGGATATTGAAAAACCTCCTCCAAAGGTAATTCTGATGGGGTAACAAGGATCTTTACTCTACAAAAGGATTCTATAAAGATTAGTGAAAATTTTCTCCATTTCTGCCTTCTGAACAACGTGATCTTGCTGTGAATGAGAGATATTAAAGAGCACATTCAGTTCTTAGTAGAAATGATCTATCAAGGATGGAAGTAATCACAAGTAACATCATACTTAATGATGAAAAAAAATGATTTCCCTTTAAGATCAGGAACAAAAGGATGCCCACTCCAGTTACTTCTATTAACATTATACTGGACAGGCCAATTAGGCAAAAAACAAACAAACATCTAAATTTGAAAGGGAAAAGTAAGGCTATTTTCATTCACAGGTTATATGATTTTGAACACAGAAAACCCTAAGGAATTCACACACACACACACACACACACACACACACACAATTAGAATTAACAAATGAATTCAGTAAGGTTGTAGGATACAAGATGAAGACATGAAATGAATTGTGTTTCTATTTGCTGGCGATAAGCAATCTGAAAATAAAATCAAAAAAACAATTGCACTTACAATAGTGAAAGTGTCAGTCACTCAGCCGTGTCTGGCTCTTTGGGATGGCATAGACTGTACTCTGCCAGACTCCTCTGCCCATGGAATTCTCCAGAATACTGGAGTGAGATCAAACGCAGGTCTCCTGCATTGACAGGAGGATTCTTTACTATCTGAGTTACCAGGGAAGTCCCAAAAGGATTATGCTGGACTCCTACTTCACACAATGAAAAAAAAACTAACTCATGTGACAAAAACAAAGACTAGATAAATTGGACTTCATCAAAATAAAACACTTCTGTACGTCAAAGATCATCATTCAGTTCAGTTCAGTTCAGTCGCTCAGTCGTGTCCGACTCTTTGCGACCCCAGAAATCACAGCATGCCAGGCCTCCCTGTCCATCACCAACTCCCGGAGTTCACTCAGACTCACATCCATCGAGTCAGTGATGCCATCCAGCCATCTCATCCTCTGTCATCCCCTTCTTCTCCTGCCCCCAATCCCTCCCAGCATCAAAGTCTTTTCCAATGGGTCAACTCTTCTCATGAGGTGGCCAAAGTACTGTGGAGTTTCAGCTTTAGCATCATTCCTTCCAAAGAAATCCCAGGGTTGATCTCCTTCAGAATGGACTGGTTGGATCTTCTTGCAGTCCAAGGGACTCTCAAGAGTCTTCTCCAACACCACAGTTCGAAAGGATCAATTCTTCAGCACTCAGCCTTCTTCACAGTCCAACTCTCACATCCATACATGACTACTGGAAAAACCATAGCCTTGACTAGGCGGACCTTAGTTGGCAAAGATCATCATTAAGAAACTGAAAATAAAACCCACAGAATGAGAGAAAATATTTCAAATCACGTACCTGTTATCCACTGGAATCATGTGTCCACAATATATAAAGAACTCTTATGACTCAACAGTAAAATGACAACATAATTAAAAAATGGACAAAATGTTTTAACTGATCATTTCTCCAAAACAAACATACAAATGGCCAATACCACATCAAAAGATGCTCAAAGTCATCAGTCATAGAGAAAAGCAAATAAAAGCTGCAAGATACCATTTCACCCCAACTAGTACTGCAAAAGTAAAAAAGACAGACAATATATGAGTGTTAGTGGGTATGGGGACTGCAAAAGTAAAAAAGACAGACAATATACGAGTGTTAGCAGGTATGGAGAAACTGGAACCCTTCTATATTGCTGGTGGGATTCTAAGTATGAGAGTGATGGCCAATGAGTATGGAATTTCTTTTGGGGTGACAAAATGTTCTAAAAATTACATAGTGAAGGTATAAACTGCTGAATTGCATACTTCAAAAATGAATTTCTTGGAAGGTGAATTATATCTCAGTAAACCTCAGGAAATCTCAATTATGTCTCAATACAGATATGAGATTGTATCTCAAAATTTTTTTAAAGTTAAATATGGAAATAAGCAAAAGTAAGCTGATTACTAAATAAAAAGTAACCTTAGACTCACGACAGGATAAAGTAGAGAGCTTCCCAGACTTATTTCAGACACTGCCTTATACTATTATGAGAAGACAGAAAGAATTTGCCTGCCAATACAGCAGACGCAGGTTTGATTCCTGGGTCAGGAAGATCTCCTGGGGAAGGAAATGGCAACCCACTTCAGGACTCTTGCCTGGAGTAAAAATCCCATGGACAAAGGAATCTGGTGGGTAACTAAAGTCCGTGGGAAGAGTCAGAAATGTCAGAAGAGTCAGAAATGATTTAGCAACTAAGCAACAACAACAAAGACGGTAACTTAGTTTAATAACTTTCCTTTTTGATTGAGAAGACTATACTTTGAAGAATGAGTTACAGAGAGGCAGCCTTTTTGGTCAACCTGTGGTTTGGGTATACCAGCAGAGAGGAAACTGTATAAGAAACTCCAGGAACAAAAGGGGTAATGTTGTCTAATGTGAAAGAACTGATTAGGCAGAATTCCCAAATTAACCAATATTCAAATGGAGGGTAGGAAGAATGAATAAGTTTAATTAGTAAGAGAGTTATTGTTAAGGCTTAAACTCTATAAAATAGTCAATTAACTGTGCAGGTATTCAAGACTTCACATGTTGTTATATATTCTTCCCAAACGTGTGATGGGGGGAATAAAAGCTTTGTTAGGCTCTTTATTCTCAAGCTGTTTCCAGATGATTTGGGCAAGATTTAGAGATCAAAGATAATTTAAAAACAAAACTAATTAGTAAAGATTAAACTGTAAAAGATACAAATATTATAGAAAAAAGGGGGGTTAATTGAGAATACTTTTTGAAAAATCTGGTAAGGAGGAAAATTCTTTCACTTGGGAGGGGGAAATGGCATTAGCAAAAATGAGAATAAGCATATACTAGGGTCCTTTATGGAGAAGGAAATGGCAACCCACTCCAGTGTTCTTGCCTGGAGAATCCCGGGGATGGCAGAGCCTGGTGGGCTGCCATCTCTGGGGTCGCACATGACTGAAGCGACTTAGCAGCAGCAGCAGCAGCAGGGTCCTTTAGGAAAGGCAGAGGAACCAGAGATCAAATTGCCAACATCTGCTGGGTCATGGAAAAAGCAAGAGAATTCCAGAAAAACATCTATTTCTGCTTTATTGACTAGGCCAAAGCCTTTGACTGTGTGGATCACAATAAACTGTGGAACATTCTGAAAGAGATGGGAATACCAGACCACCTAACCTGCCTCTTGAGAAACCTGTATGCAGGTCAGGAAGCAACAGTGAGAACTGGACATGGAACAACAGACTGGTTCCAAATAGGAGAAGGAGTACGTCAAGGCTGTATATGGTCACCCTGCTTATTTAACTTCTATGCAGAGTACATCATGAGAAACACTGGGCTGGAAGAAGCACAAGCTGGAATCAAGATTGCTGGGAGAAATATCAATCACCTCAGATATGCAGATAACACTACCCTTTCAGCAGAAAGTGAAGAGGAACTAAAAAGCCTCTTGATGAAAGTGAAAGAGGAGAGTGAAAAAGTTGGCTTAAAGCTCAACATTCAGAAAACAAAGATCATGGCACCTGGTCCCATCACTTCATGGGAAATAGATGGGGAAACAGTGAAAACAGTGTCAGACTTTATTTTTTATGGGCTCCAAAATCACTGCAGATGATGATTGCAGCCATGAAATTAAAAGACGCTTACTTCTTGGAAGGAAAGTTATGACCAACCTAGAGAGCATATTCAAAAGCAGAGACATTACTTGGCCAACAAAGGTCCGTCTAGTCAAAGCTATGGTTTTTCCAGTGGTCATGTATGGATGTGAGAGTTGGAGTGTGAAGAAAGCTGAGCACTGAAGAATTGATGCTTTTAAACTGTGGTGTTGGAGAAGACTCTTGAGAGTCCACTGGACTGCAAGGAGATAGATCCAACCAGTCCATCCTGAAGGAGATCAGTCCTGGGTGTTCATTGGAAGGACTGATGCTGAGGCTGAAACTCCAATACTTTGGCCACCAGATGCGAAGAGTTGCCTCACTGGAAAAGACTCTGATGCTGGGAGGGATTGGGGTCAGGAGGAGAAGGGGATGACAGAGGATGAGATGGCTGGATGGCATCACCAACTCGATGGACATGAGTCTGAGTAAACTCCGGAAGTTGGTGATGGACAGGGAGGCTTAGCGTGCTGCGATTCATGGCGTCGCAAAGAGTCAGACATGACTCAGCGACTGAACTGAACTGAGGGTCCTTTAGACTCATGTTTAATAAACAATGATTTAATTCCTAATAACCAGGAATTTCGGAGAAGGCAACGGCAGCCCACTCCAGTGTTCTTGCCTGGAGAATCCCAGGGACGGGAGAGCCTGGTGTGCTGCCATCTATGGTGTCATACAGAGTCGGACACAACTGAAGTGACTTAGCAGCAGCAGCAGCAACCAGGAATTTTCTAATTTAACCCTCAAACTCTGCTTATATAAAGTGGGTACTTACAGAGAAGGACACACATAAAGGATCTGACCCAACTTATAATTTGCAGGTATCGGAACTAGGATTCAAGCCCAGGTCATCTTCATTTGTTTTGTGTTCTTCCACTACATTGAACTTGGAGGCCTGGGGTAGAGGCACAGAGAGATGAAACAATGGTAATAAGAAATTAGACTAGAACTGAAAGTTGCTATTGGGAAAAATACAGCTGGAAAGAGATAATCAGATTACACAGAAGGTGTTAAAGTGACAGAGAAGATAGGTGAGGTGCGACAATAGGGAGGCAATATGATTCTGGAGGGCTTCCCTGGTGGCTCAGACAGTAAAGTGTCCACCCGGAATGTGGGAGACCTGGGTTTGACCTCTGGGTCTGGAAGATCCCCTGGAAAAGGGAATGGCAACCCACTCCAGTTTACTTGTCTGGAGAATCCCATGGACAGAGGTCGTGCAGAGTTGGACACGACTGAGCGACTTCACTTTCTTTCTTACTACGATTCTGGAATGCTTTGGTAGAAAGGGGGTTTCAATAATATCAGGTATACAGGATGGAATGGAGAGAAAAGAGAGCCGGTAGAAAAGTGGGTATGAGTGTAGTGATACTGCTGTGAAATGATGAATTAACAACAGTGGGCACATACAGGAGAAGACATGATCAATATTTCAGAGAGAAAAGAATAAACCCGACAAAATGTATTGGTTGGTTAGTTATGGGACAAAGGAGAAGAGTTCATACAAAAATTGACAAATTGAGCCATTCTTTCTAACAGTTAGACCTCCTAATACTTATCGAAAATCATTTGAGTAGAAGGTAAAACAAATCAAATCTCAATACAGAGGTAACTACTGTGAAGCTTAACAAATCACATCTGTATATGAAACTCTCTCCTTTGGTATTTCATTTATTCTATCAGCCATAATTATTAAATATCCAGTGTATACAAATATTTTCCCCAATATCTACATATGAGCATAATCACTGTTCATTACTTGTTATTTATTGTGCTTCATCTCCGTTCACATCCACGTCAACATGCTTCTGGAGGAGTACACTGGGAAAGATATTATTCCCTCTTTGTTTTCATTCAGCTTTCCAGATCCGATGTCTTTAAGTCACGGAGAATTTGTTTCCTCAACATCTGATGTGTGCTTCTCCCTTACTGGTCATCTATGTTCATAAAGCCCTTCACTGGATCTTACTTAGGCTCTTGCAACTAATTCCTAAAATTACTGTCATCAACAATCAATCGAAAGACAGTATCTATACTGTATGCAAAGAATTAAACAAAGTTGAATATAGGAGGCAGAAATAATATACCCTCTGGTTTCTCTCTGAGGAGCCTACAAAAATAGGAAAACTAAATTGTTTTCACATGAAACTAGAGAAATAAGACAGAGGTTCCATACACAAGTTGCAATCATCCCATGCATTAACATGCTACTTGTATAATGCAGGCAGTCAATGCAGAAATTCAACTTATATTACAAACGGTGATTTGTTTTCACTGAGTTATTTACATTTTAAAGTTGAAAGGTTTTTAAGAAGTATTTTTGGCCTGAGTTGTTTTGACACTCTAATGGCTCAATTTTTCTTTGTTTATAAGCCAGTATTCTACCTCTCCTCAATTCTTGATTCCAAGCAGCCCATATTTTAGGTATTTCCATTGATCACATTAAGCAGATATGCCACCTGTATCCAATTTACTTTGTTCTCTGTAGATAGAATATAAACAATGCTTCTTTAAAGTCATAGTTAATGCATGTTACTAAAGGTAAAAACTAATTCTTTTAGTCCTGTTCCTTTTTCTTTTCAGTGTAAATCCAAATTATGCTCTAGACAATTTTTTAAAGATCAACTCTTAAGAGTAGACTGAGGTTGAGTGTCCGCACACAACTTAGTCCAAAAAATAGTCCTCCATCAGCTGCTGAAGGTCAGCTTAGGCTGCCTAGAGGCTAGAGAGCCCAGCATGGAACAATGGCAGGAAAATAGAGTTCCCTTCATTCCTTAATTCACATGCAAGTGAGGTGCCAATCAAGTGCTGACAAGCATGGAGAAACCAAAATCAAAAGTGGGTAGAGATACACGTTCAAAAGGGGCAGTTTTCACACATTTCTAAGAGATGTTTTTAATGGTGGTTGTGAACATACCACTAATGATGTGGAAAAGGATAGAAAAGCAATAAGAAAAATACTAATTTTATATCAACTGAGAGGATGCAATAAGCTAATGAAACACATTTGCTAAAATTGTTTAATGTGTTCTATAAAAATATCAATGATTTCACTTTGACTAAGGAAAGAAATCTGAATGCAAATTGATGTATAGAGCACTGCAAACAGGGAAGGTGAGTTAAGATTTGAAACTGGGCACTGACAAGGAAGCTGACTCATTTCCCAATAAAAAAAAGTTTACGCTGGCCTGATTTTGTCAAACTAACCATTATCTACAAAGACAAGAGCCAAATACTGAAATGACTGAGTATGGAGGCAATGCAATCACTTCACAAAGTGGTTGGTGAAAGGGATGACAAAGCTTAAAAACTGGCACTGTTTTTTTAATGACACTTTATTTCTAACAAATGAGTTAAAACTTTTAAAAATGACTGTAAGGCAAATGTAAGCTGCATTAGTTGTAGGTATTTTTCTAAAAGAATTTGGTAAGTTGTTGATTATGACTACTATTTCTATCTATGACATATAAAGCAAAATTTATTAGAAACTGAAGGCTTTGACAGTGATGATTTAATAAGAGTAACGTTATGTTATTGCTGTTTATTAGTGTTATTTTAAATACACAGAAAAATAACATAGGATAGACACGTTATTTTTAAAATTCATTATCAATTCATAAAATAAACAGTTCTTTCCTTTTACTTTAAAGACTGAATGCTAGGATTGCTACCAGAGCTGTCTTATCAATATCTATTTTTACTAGGATTGCAGAAAGTTTAGAGAATTAGAAACTTGAGATGTTACCATATGATGGGAATAAAGGAAGTGAAAGGCATATTTTTAGAATCATCTTTTTCATTGGTTTTGAAAATGAATCTCTTAACTATCTCCTGGATTCTTCAGGCAAATTCTGCACTTCAAGATAGGGTATAATGATAAATTATGTTCTCAGTTTTAAAAAACAACAATTAGCAAAATATGAAAGGTCTACAACTATTTTGTACTTTATATTTAAAAGTAATTTTTCAGATATCTATTAGTAGTACCTTTAATTTTAAACTCTAATTACACAGAATTTAATAAATGACAAGATATATCTTAGCACAGGTCCTGACTAGTAAGTATTATTCAAACAATAATCACTAAAAGTAATTACATGTAATATCAAAACTGTACTAGTCACACAGTTCATATTTAAAAGAAATTTTCTTAAAATTCATGATCCAAAAAGGAATCTGAACTTGATTGAGGATGGTAGGAGAATAATCTCCATGGACTGAAACGTGATGCTACAAACTAGGGACATTCCATCCATAAGAGAGGGTGTGTGCATGTGTATCTGTGTGTGTGTACAGAATCTTGAATCAGGGATACAATTTCCTGAGAATTTTTTTACAAAATTAAACTTTACTGAAATCCAAACGATTTACTGTCCGATGTGTAAAATGTACTACTGAAACAAAAAACTAAACCATAATTTAAGATGTTCACAATCAACTTTTTTGTAAAGTTAATATTAAATATTTCAATCATTGTAAAACAATTTCATATAATACATTTATGTTGAAAAATACTGGGAGGCTGAATATTTGTCAACATTTTAAACACCATGAGTTTTCTTCTAAGAATAACAGGGAGACCAGGAAAGAATGTGATTCAGTGTTAGGCAAAAACAAAACGTTTACACATATTTCAATTTTTTGTGTAATATCAATGCTATCTTTCAAAAGTTCTTGAAATTAAGTAGAAACACAATGGCCTTAAATGTATTCATCAAGCTTTGTAAAAAATTTATGTAAAACTAAGTTATTTATTTAGAGGAATTCTTTTCAGTAAGTCACAAACTACTTTTTCTTTAGCTTCCACCATCTATATGCCTTTTTTGCATACCTCTATCAAAGTTACTTGACAATAAGTAGCAAATATCTGAGGCTAACATAATCGAAACATAAACAAGGTATATCACATTAAATAGACTTCTCAGTCCTGGTGTTGCCTGACAGATATGCGCTGTGCCAGTGGTTATATTATATTCCTCCTCCCATGCATGCACCTCCTGCAGAGACAGCAGACTACAGAAGCTGACCCTTACTGAGACCATCTTGTCTCTCTGACAAAGCTCCTTTTTAACTTCTTACTTACTGGTTACTTCCTGTGATGGAGAAAAACTTTAGCTCAGCTTGTGATAATTTCACAGGCCCTGAGGACCCTGACCCTAATAGCCTCAAGGTCAGAAGTCAAGTCTTGTTCTGAAACATCTGTGTGCTTTATATTAAAGTGGAACAAAAGTGCAGAAATATCCACCAGTGTGTGACAAGAAGGACAGGCAAAATAAGACTGACACATGGGTCATCTGTTACTCTGGCATCCTAAGTTCATTTTTAAAACTGTCCAAAATTCACTTAAATTCCAAATCTGATGTACAGATTTGATGTTAACTGTCTTAAGCTAAATCAGGAAAATGTATGTTTCACGAAAGTTTTAAATTTGAACAGTCTTGCAGGCCTTCAGACATATTCGAAGCTATTCTATAAAGTCATGAAATTTCATGTTTTATGTAACTTAATGACTTACAGGAAGAAAACATAAGGTACCTAATACATCAGCTATAAATGCATTTATATATATCTGAATGATTAAAAGAACTATTTGAAAGCCAACATTCACATTTTAAAAAGGACATCATAATTCGTATGTTAGAGAATGATCCTAAGATATCCATTTTGTAGTAAACAAATTCAGCAGAACTAAAAGCACTTGAATATAATTTCTAAACATGAAATCAATTTAAGAAATGAATGATTTCAGTTATATTTATAGATCTTAAGAGAGCACAGTATTTGTAAATTTAGGTCAGTTAAAGTATTCTCAGGTGTCACCACTATTTTTATATCTAAATCACATGGGTAAGCAGTAAGGCGTGGGGAAGTTGAAAAGACCACAGATATATAATTTCCATGATGAAGAACAATACATGGCAAAGTTTAGAAACATTAAAAATTAGACCACCAATGCTATGCTGGCTTTTAATGTCCACTTAAGGCTATATGGATTTAAAATTATCAAATGCACTTTATCAGATAAATCATTTTATTACAGCAATGGTACTTTCCAGTGACATAAGGGGTAATGAACATGGAGCATATTTTTAGGACTGATTATACTTCATTAATTATTCAGACCTGCACAAAGTATGATAATTGTAATAACTGTGATAGAACAGACACCAAATTCAGAAATCTTGGTAATTTTTCTATTATGTACACATATCTTAACTGCAAGAATTGGATTATTTTGAAATGCAGAGATTTTTATGACTAAGCATGGAGTTGCACTTAACAGTAGATTAACAGAATCTTTCTGACAGTTTTAATACTAATTATATGGATTTTGATCAAGTACTAATTTACAGAGATAGTATAGTCAGTTAAAGAGTCTCTAGAAATTTTAAACACTTTACAGATAATAGTGCTTCAACGATATACACATACACAGGAATCACAAATATAAAATGCATGGAAAGTGGAGCTATAACGTAGAAATTAAAAAGTGAAATGTAAATAAGAAACAGGCAAAAAGTTGTCTGATTGGCAATGAAAAGCTCTGCACAATAAAAGTACATTCCTTTTCAACAAGATGAAATTCATTACACCAAATACTTAATCTTCATCCTTTATAAAACAATTTCAAGTAACCATAGCGAAAAAATGGGAGTGAAGGCAATAAACCTGTAAGGAGTTTGGAAATTAAAAACAAGAGTTAACTGTGCACTTACCAGTTCAACAAAAGCAAGTCCTCCATAGCTGTGAGCAACAAAAAATACCTTCTCAGCTGCAGACTGGGCTATGAAATGGTCCCACACATAGACTGCATGTTCTTCAGGAGAGCCATTTTCCTATAAGTAAAACAGACATCATGTATTACATACTGCATCTAATTATTATCATAGCAATCAAAAATTAAATTATATGCTTGCTTATGCAGCATAAGAAATATGATAGCAATAGCTCATTCCAAACAATAACAATACAAAAGAACTACAATGGAAATTCAAATTAGGGAATAAATTAGTATTGAGCCATTAGTAAATTACTGCTAAACTTAAGTGCTACTCCAAGCTTCTGAAAGAAAATATTTAAAATTGGCACATTTTGAGGGGAAATGGCTCATTCTCGGTTTATCTGAGAGATTAAAATATACCTAACTACATTAGAATTGCATGGCATAAAGTTACAGTGGTCTTTTAAGGCAGTATAACACTAAGAAATATCAGATATATTTCTATATTTATATCTGAAAATATTTAGAGTATAAATACATCTAAATGATTTGATTTATAACATTTTAGGTACCCCTGTAAATTGAAAATAAGGAGAAAGTTAACAACAAGTATTTTCAATTTACATTGTTAAAAATACTTTTCCTGAAATAATTTTCCATATATATTTTATTTCTAGAACTGGGAGGATGTCTAAACGTGTAAACCTGGGACTTTTTATATTTCTCTTAAGTTGCTGGTGCGCTGTAGATGCTTGGTCGTGTCTGACTCTGCGACCCCATGGACTGCAGCACGTTCCTCTGTCCATGGGGATTCTCCAGGCAAGAGTACTGGAGTGGGTTGCCATGCCCTCCTCCAGGGGATCCTCCCAACCCAAGGACTGAACCTGGGTCTCCTGCATGGCAGGAAGATTCTTTACCATCTGAGCCACCAGGCAAGTCCAATAAATACATGAATGTTGCTTTAATTCCAAAAGTTCTCCAATAACTTCATTTTACTGTGTTTACTTCTATAGCAAACACAATTTGTGGTTTAACCTAAAATTCAGATAATGTGGAAAACAAAGAGCTAAAAAAATACAGACCCATAAAACTAAGACATCATGAAAATATTTTGTACGAATAATTCTTGGGATGCTTAAACACCGAAAGACTGATTCCCTAAGAATGTCATAATACTAGATGATGAACACAATTTATTCACCTTTTCCATCTCAGAAATTTTAAAATATTATGTTATGGTCCCAATGAATGGTTTCACTGGCTCCATAAAAGCTATTATTCCCTAATGTCTATCTCCACCCTGCATTTCTCTCCAGAGCTCCAGACCCAAGGTCATTTCCTTTTAAATGCCCCACAGATACTTCAAGCTCAACCAATTCAACACTTTGATAAAAATATCCTTTCCAAACCTGTGTCACTGTCTTTGCTCCCCACTTCCTGCTCAAATCTGAGCATCATCTTCTACTTCTCTCTCTCTCTCAAACTCCACATAAAATCAGTAATTAAAAACCTTTTGATTGTCCCCAACCTTCTCTTAAAGCCACCAGTTCTCTCCATTCTCATTTCCTCTGGCTGAGCCTAAGCTCATCCTTTCACAAATGGATGACTGCAACAATCTCCAGTCCAGTTTCCCTGCCTCTAGGATTATCCTAGAGGGTATTACCCATTTAAAGGCCCTCTCCTAACTCTGCAGTGAGAACAACTTTTCAAAAATGCAAATATGGACCTGTTGCCATTTGCTCACTCACTGCTAAGAACATTCCGAAGTCTTTTCATCAGCTCCAGGACCAAGTTTAAACTCAGAATGACACTAGGGCCTTACATGATATGGCTTCTGCCTTGAAATGAATGTGCAAAATATGATGATCTAAAAGATACCCTTTTTTCCCCATGAGAGAATAGAAAGAACACTCTGTGTTCCAACTGCAGGGAACATCCTGTAATATCCTAGTTGTGCCATACACTTCTTATCTCTGGGCTGTTTTTGATATTATTGTTTGGAAAGTGACCCATATGTTCTGCCTTTGCTTAACCCATCACCTTCACCTGCATCATTCCTATGTGTCTTCAGAACTCAAACTAAGATAATTGCATCTAGCCCCATCACTTCAGGGCAAACAGAAGGGGAAAGGGTGGGAACAGTGACAAATTTCTTCTCCTTGGGCTCTAAAATCACTGTGGATGTGACTGCAGCCATGAAATTAGAATACAGTTGCTTCTTGGCAGGAAACCTACCACAAACCTAGACAGTGTGTTAGAAAGCAAAGACACTGCTTTGCTGACAAAGGTCCATAGAGTCGAGGCTACGGTCTTTCCAGGAGTCACATACAGTTGTGAGAGCTGGACGATAAAGAAGTCAGAGCGCCGAAGAACAGATGCTTTTGAACTGTTGTGCTCGAGAGTCCCTTGGACAGCAAGGAGATCAAACCAGTCAATCTTAAAGGAAATTAACCCTGAATACTCATTGGAAAGACTGATGCTGAAGCTGAAGCTCCAATATTTTGGCCAACTGATGCGACGAGCCGATTCACTGGAAAAGATCCTGAAGCTGGGAAAGACTGAAAGCAGAAGAGGGTGACAGAGGATGAGATGGTTGGATGGCATTACCAACACGATGGATATGAACTTGGGAAAACTCTGGGAGATGGTGAGGGATAGGGAGGCCTGGTGTGCTGCAGTCCATGGGGTCGCCAAGAGCTGGACATGACTTGGTGACTCAACAACAACTGGAAGGAAGACTTTGTAGGCACTTCAGGCCTTAAAACAAAGCAAAACAATGGCCAGTTGTGGATGTGACTGGTGATGGAAGTAAAGTCCAGTGCCATAAAGAACAATATCGCATAGGAACCTGGAATGTTAGGTCTATGAATCAAGGTAAAATGGAAGTGGTCAAACAGGAGATGGCAAGAGTGAACATTTTAGGAATCAGTGAAATAAAATGGACTGGAATGGGTGAATTTAACTCAGATGACCATTATATCTACTATTGTGAGCAAGAATCCTTTAAAAGAAGTGGAGTAGCACTCATAGTCAACAAAAGAGTTCAAAATGCAGGACTTGGACGTAATGTCAAAAATGAAGAATGATCTCTGTTCGTTTCCAAGGCAAACCATTCAATATCACAGTCATCCAAGTCTATGCCCCAATCAGTAATGCTGAAGAAGCTGAAGTTGAACAGGTCTATGAAGACCTACAAGACCTTCTAGAAATAACACCCTCAAAAAGATGTCCTTTTCATCATAGGGGACTGGAATGCAAAAGCAGGAAGTCAAGAGATAGCTGGAGTAACAGGCAAATTTGGTCTTGGAGTACAAAACAAAGTATGGCAAAGGCTAGCAGAGTTCTGCCAAGAGAATGCACTGGTCATAGTAAAAACTCTATTCCAACAACACAAGAGAAGACTCTACACATGGACACTGCCAGATGGTCAATATCGAAATCAGACTGATTATATTCTTCGCAGCCAAAGATGGAGAAGCTCTGTAGAGTCAGCAAAAACTAGACCGGGAGCTGACTGTGGCTCAGATCATGAACTGCTTATTGCAAAATACAGATTGAAATTGAAGAAAGTAGGGAAAACCACTAGATCATTCAGGTAAAACCTAAATCAAATCCCTTATGATTATACAGTGGAAGTAACAAACAGATTCAAGGTATTGCTATACCTTGATCTATTGATATACCTTAATATACCAAGCTCTGATAGATGAGTGCCTATTGCTATACCTTGATCGATTGATATACCTTGATATACCAAGATCTGATAGACAGACTGCCTGAACTATGAACGGAGGTTTGTGACACTGTACAGGAGGCAGGGATGAAGATCATCCACAAGAAAGAGAAATGCAAAAAGGCAAAATGGTTGCCTGAGGAGGCCTTACAAATAGCTGAGAAGAGAAGCTAAAGGCAAAGGAGAAAAGGAAAGATATACCCATGTGAATGCAGAGTTCCAAAGAACAGCATGGAGAGATAAGAAAGCCTTCCTCAATTATCAATGCAAAGAAATAGAGGAAAACAACAGAATGGGAAAGACTAGAGATCTCTTCAAGAAAATTAGAGATACCAAGGAAACATTTCATGCAATGACAGGCACAATAAAGGACAGAAATGGTATGGACTTAACAGAAGCAGAAGATATTAAGAAGAGGTGGCAAGAATACAAAAAGAATTATAAAAAAAAAAAAATCTTCATGACCCAGATAACCACGATGGTGTGATCACTCACACAGAGCCAGACAGCCTGGAATGAGAAGTCAAGTGGGACTTAGGAAGCATCACTATGAACAAAGCTAGTGGAGGTTGATGGAACTTCAGCTGAGCTATTTCAAATCCTGTAAGATGATGCTGTGAAAGTGCTGCACTCAATATGCCAGTGAAGCTGGAAAACTCAGCAACATCGACAGGACTGGAAAAAGTAAGTTTTCATTTCAACCCCAAAGAAAGGCAATGCCAAAGAATGTTCAAACTATCACACAATTGTATTCATCTCATATGCTAGCTGAGTAATACTCAAAATTCTCTAAGCCAGGCTTTGACAGTATGTGAACCCTGAACTTCCAGACGTTCAAGCTGGATTTAGAAAAGGCAGAGGAACCAGAGATCACATTGCCAACACCCTGGACCATCGAAAAAGCAAGAGAGTTCCAGAAAAACATCTACTTCTGCTTTATTGACTATGTGAAAGCCTTTGACTATGTGGTTCACAATAAACTGTGGAAAATTCTTTAAGAGATGGGAATACCAGACCACCTGACCTTCCTCCTGAGAAATCTGTATGCAGGTCAAGATTAGTGCAACAGTGAGAACTGGACATGGAACAACAGACTGGTTCCAAATCGGGAAAGGAATATGTCAAGGTTGTATACTGTCACTCTGCTTATTTAACTTATATTCAGAGTACATCATGTGAAATGCCAGGCTGGATGAAGCACAAGCCGGAATCAACATTGCCAGGAGAATTATCAATAACCTCAGATATGCAGATGACACCACCCTTATGGCAGAAAGCAAAGGACTAAAGAGCCTCTTGATGAAAGTGAAAGAGGAGAGTGAAAAAGTTGGCTTAAAAGTCAACATTCAGAAAACTCAAATCATGGCATCTGGTCCCATGACTTCATGGCAAGTAGATGGGGAAACAGTGGAAACTGAGAGACTTTATTTTTTGGGGCTCCCAAATCACTGCAGATGGTCACTGCAGCCATGAAATTAAAAGACGATTGCTCTTTGGAATTAAAGTTATTACCAAACTAAACAGCATATTAAAAAGCAGAAGACATTACTTTGCCAACAAAGATCCGTCTAGTGAAAGCTATGGTTTTTCCAGTAGTCATGTATGAATGTGAGAGTTGGACTATAAAGAAAGCTGAGCACTGAAGAATGGATGCTTTTCAACTGTGGTGTTGGAGAAGACTCTTCAGAGTCCCTTGGATTGCATGGAGATCCAACCAGTCCATCCTAAAGAAAATCAGTCCTGAATATTCATTGGAAGGACTGATGCTGAAGCTGAAATTCCAATACTTTGGCCACCTGATGCGAAAAACTGATTCATTGGAAAAGACCCTGATGCTGGGAAAGATTGGAGGCAGGAGGAGAAGGAGACGACAGAGAATGAGATGGTTGGATGGCATCACTGACTCAATGGACACAAGTTTCAGCAAGCTCCAGGAGATGGTGATGGACAGGGAGGCCTGGTGTGCTGCAGTCCATGGGGTGGCAAAGATTGGACACAACTGAGTGACTGAACTGAACTTGGCCTTAATAATTTAGTGTGCATTAGTTTAAAAAGTAGGAAAATATTTCTTATTAAAATCAGGATACTGGTTTACTCTGAGAAGAGAAACAGTTGTGATTGGGAAATAGACTTCTAGTGGCTGGAAGTATTTCATTTCTTTCCTGGGATGGTAGCTACACAAGTGTGTTCTTTATAGTTACAGTTAAAATTACTAACACATACCAAGCAGTTTTTTGTACATATATAGACCGTAACCATAGAATTTATTCTATAAACGTTTTAGGGTGAAGAAAGGTATTGTTAATAATTGTACTGGGAAAACAGGTCTAAACTGGGACAATCTAGAGAAAACCCAGACATCTGATTTCCCTAGTTATATCTCACAATGAAATGTAAAAACAAAACAGGAAGACAGATAACAGTTTCTATGTGCTGGTAGTTGGCAGAACTAACAATTTCAAATATCTGTGATGGTCCTAAATATTCTCCTATATAGAGAGACAGAATTAAAAACACATAGGAAATTAGATTAACTCTGCGCCATCTAGGTTCTGTGCTGAAAGTGGGGATGTAAGGATGATTTGAAGCAAGCCACGATCCTGACCTTCACTGTGTTTGCCATTTCATAAATGTGCTAACATACAAAGACAGGAGAGGGGGTAGTGTGTAAGGAGCATTACTTTCTCTATTGTTGACGGACTGTCTTCACACAAGTCCAACGGGTCTACTATAAACCCACACTACTTGATATCAGCGAAGCCCTCCCTACTTTCTTCTCACAGTCAAAAATCCTTCCTTTATACTGTTGAGAGTCTATCTGCCCCTTCTGTTTCATTCCCATCTCATTCCGAGTCCTCCAACAATGAATTTTAACTAGTCTCATTTCTTCTAGTCTTTCCCATTACTTTTTGCCAGATTAATCGTCCTGAAGCCTAGCTCTGATGCACTCACTCTGTCTTAAAGGTCATTTACTAAAATGGTTGCCATTGCCTACAAAACAAACAACTATAACTGGAACTCTTTAGCCAACGTCTTTAAACTCTACCTTTCCAGCCTTCCTTCTTACTATTTGCAAGGATCTTATTCATGCTCCAGGAAAAACTGAAATATACATGAATAGTCTGAAAATCCTAGAGAACAACTCTACCATGAAATACAGTCTGGGATCTCATGAGTAATGCAGCTCAGACTAGGCAAAAACTAGACATGAGAACACTTCCAAGGCAGCAGTTCCGCATTTCAGCGATAAAGTAGTAGACCATCCCACTACTTAGACTGATGGCAGAGCGAATGGGAAGTAAGGGATGGACTAACTCATTACAGAGGAAAAATCAACAAGTCGTTGTGACTCAGGATATAAGAGAAATTCCCAACCGGGTCCCAGTGAACCATCTATGACTAAAGGAGACTTAAGAACCAACAGCTCTTTCCACTGTTCAAATGTAAAGACTACTGTTTGCAGAGATAAGTATTACAGTTGATTTTTTTCATCCACAGTCTATGGAGATGATACATGTTAAAATGGTTTAGGAGTAGCAGGAAAAAGAAATCTGAAGTATTCATGTGCCCTGAGTATTTCAATATTTTCAGCCTGACTCCTAAGGTCATCAAATTATTGTGCAGTTTTAAACCTAAAATTAAAAACCTAATGTTCTAAAAAGCCTAACTCAATTGAAGGAAAAAAAAAAAATGCCTATAATATCCACTTAGGGGGTTATCCATAGGTACAACTAAACCATTATACAAGATTATTCTAGGTCATACTTGACATACATTGACATAAAAAGATCCAGGAAAGGGAATCACAGTTTGCCATTAGGGGAGCACCAGGCATTCCTTTTAATGGAAGCTCCCCCGCAGTTCCTATAGCAGACACAACAGAGAACTTTGCAGGGGTTACTGTGTTTGGCCCACAGGGTATTAGCTCAGGAATGAGGGAATCAGGCTCACCTTGGGCAGAGACAGGAGTAATACTGCCTTAAAGTTTTATAACCTACGGAAGCTAATGCCTCTAGAAACAACACCATTTTTTTAGTTTTTTTTTTTTTTTTTTTCAGTTCAGTCACTCAGTCGTGTCCGACTCTTTTCGACTCCATGAATCGCAGCAAGCCAGGCCTCCCTGTCCATCAACAACTCCCGGAGTTTACCCAAACTCATGTCCACTGAGTCGGTGACGCCATTCAGCCATCTCATCCTCTGTCGTCCCCTTCTCTTCCTGCCCCTAATCCCTCCCAGCATCAGGGTCTTTTCCAATGAGACCATAGGCGTGTGGCTTTTAGGGTCCCTGCCTGCAAGGGACTTGCCCACTTACAGGAGTTACTACCGTCAGGGAAGATCAAAACTATAGTGTTTACAGTCTATTATAATTCCTTCTGGGCTTCCTGGGCAGCTCAGCGGTAAAGAATCTAGCCTGCCAAGCAAGAGATGTGGGTTTGATCCCTGGGTCAGGAAGATCCACTGGAGAAGGAAATGGCAACACACTTTAGTATTCTTGCCTGGGGAATTCATGGACAGAGGAATCTGGCAGACTACAATCTGTGGGGTCACAAAAAATCAACACGCCTTAGCAACTAAACAACAACAACATAATTCCTTCTAATCCAGATGCAGTTTACCAACCGGGGTCATTTTCTTCCTCAGGCAATGTTGTGCAGCAACCAGCCACTTAGACTGGATGCTGTGATATGCTTCCCAGAACCCGTTTTAGTTTTAGGCACTAATTTCCTGAGCTGTACAAGTGTTGGCAGCTGACAGCTTTAAGTGAGATCCTCTCTAGGGATTGTTCTCAGTCAAACAAAGCTATTTTGCCTAAAGTTACAATCCCACCTCTAAGGGAAGCTACCTCCAAAGTCTGGTTGAGATGATATGGATCTACAAAGGACCTATCTCTTGCCTCAAGGTAGGACATCTCTGAAAAGCCACCCCAGACCCAGAGCATCGAGAAGGTGGATGAGGCCTGTGCTGTAACAATATTGCAGTTCAACAACTTCAGACAAAATCTGTGTTTTTGCTCTTCTATAGGTGCTGATATGACTGGTGCATTCTCTTGCTGACTGTGGCTCAGATCATGAACTCCTTATTGGAAAATTCAGACTGAAACTGAAGAAAGCAGGGAAAACCATTAGACCATTCAGGTATCACCTAAATCAAGCCCCTTACGATTATACAGTGAAAGTGACAAATAGACTCAAGGGATTAGATCTGATAGACAGAGTGCCTGAAGAACTATGGGCAGAGGTTCGTGACATTGCGCAGGAGGCCATGATCAAGAGCATCCCCAAGGAAAAGAAATGTAGAAAGGCAAAATGGTTGTCTGAGGAGGCCTTACAAATAGCTGAGAAGAGAAGAGAAGCTAAAGGCAAAGGAGAAAAGGAAAGATAACCCACATGAATGCAGAGTTCCAAAGAATAGCACAGAGAGATAGGAAAGCTTTCCTCAGTTATCAATGCAAAGAAATAGAGGAAAACAATACAATTGGAAAGACTAGAGATCTTGTCAAGAAAATTAGATACTAAGGGAACATTTCATGCAAAGATGAGCACAATACAGGACAAAAACGGGATGGACCTAACAGAAGCAGAAGACATGAAGAAGAGGTGGCAAGAATACACAGAAGAACTATACAAAAAGATCTTCACGACCCAGAAAACCATGATGGCGAGATCACTCACCCAGAGCCAGACATCCTGGAATGAGAAGTCAAGTGGGCCTTAGGAAGCATCACTACGAACAAAGCTAGTGGAAGTGATGGAATTCCAGTTGAGCTATTTCAAATCCTGAAAGATGATGCTGTGAAAGTGCTGCACTCAATATGCTACCACATTAGGAAAACTCAGCAGTGACCACAGGACTGGAAAAGGTCAGTTTTCATTCCAATCCCAAAGAAAGGCAATGCCAAAGAATGCTCAAACTACCAAACAATTACACTCATCTCACACGCTGGCAAAGTAATGCTCAAAATTCTCCAAGCCAGGCTTCAACAGTACGTGAATGCTGAACTTCCAGATGTTCAAGCTGGATTTAGAAAAGGCAGAAGAACCAAAGATCAAATTGCCAACATTCAGTGGATCATTGAAAAAGTAAGAGAGTTCCAGAAAAATATCTATTTCTGCTTTATTGACTATGCCAAAGCCTTTGACTTTGTGGATCACAATAAACTCTGGAAACTTCTTAAAGAGATGGGAATATCAGACCACCTGACCTTCCTCCTGAGAAATATGTATGCAGGTCAAAAAGCAAGTTAGAACTGGACATGGAAGAACAGACTGGTTCCAAACTGGGAAAGGAGTATGTCAAGGCTGTATACTGTCACCCTACTTATTTAACTTATATGCAGAGTACACCATGCAAAATGTCAGGCTGGATGAAGCACAAGCTGGAATCAAGATCACCAGGAGAAATATCAATATCCTCAGATAGGCAGATGACACCACTCTTATGGCAGAAAATGAAGAACTAAAGAGACTCTTGATGAAAGTGAAAGAGGGTGAAAAAGTTGACTTAAAATTCAACATTCAAAAAAAGATCATTTTTGTCATGGCAAATGACAGGGAAACAATGGAAACAGTGAGAGACTTTATTTTGGGGGGCTCCCAAATCACTGCAGATGGTGACTGCAGCCATGAAATTAAAAGATGCTTGCTCCTTGGAAGAAAAGTTATGACCAACCTAGACAGCATATTAAAAAGCAGAGACATTACTTTGCCAACAAAAGTCCATCTATTCAAAGCTATGGTTTTTCCAGTGGTCATGTATGGATGTGAGAGTTGGACTATACAGAAAGCTGAGCGCTGAAGAATTGATGATTTTGAACTGGGTAATTGGAGAAGACTCTTGAGAGTCCCTTGGACTACAAGGAGATCAAACAAGTCCATCTGAAAGGAAATCAGTCCTAAATATTCATTGGAAGGACTGATGCTGAAGCTGAAGCTCCAATACTTTGGCCACCTGATGTGAAGAATTGACTCATTTGAAAACACCCTGATGCTGAGAAAGATTGAAGGCAGGAGGAGAAGGGGACGACAGAGGATGAGATGGTTGGATGACATCACCGACTGGACAGACATGAGTTTGAATATACCTCAGGAGTTGGTGATGGACTGGGAGGCCTGGGGTGCTGCAGTCAATGGGGTGGCACAGAGTCAGGCCCAACTGAGCAAGCGAACTGAGCTGATAGGTGCTGATTCCAAGAGAATTCCCCAACAAACTTCCCACATGCAAGTTCAGAATTTTTTATCTGGGAAACTCAATGTAAGACACGACTTTATTAGGGTTCCAGAGACATACAGCTAGGTTAACTGAAGGTCAGATTCTCATCTAGAAAGGGAAAGAGTTTTACTAACCCTTGACTGATAGCATCTTATAAGAAATATATGGAAAGTATTTAATCTCTTTATAAGTATTATTATCCTGCCTATGTCTAAAACTACTGTAAAATACTCTTGGCTCAAGTTTACGTCAGTTCCACTATTAGCTATGTAAGCTTAAACTGAATCCTGTACTATTTCATTGGTTCTTCTCTATTCTGTTATTTATTTAACCTGATACATCACATCTTCCTTCTAGAATATGAGCAATTTGAAGATATATTGTTTCAGATTCTGCCTATAAATTAGAAAACATGCTATAGACATTTAATAAATGACTAACGATGCTAGTATTATTGGCAATGATACTGCTGACAAAGTACCATGAAGTGCATTTCAAAAGGAATATTCCAACTCCATTTCAGGAATCTAGATTCTAATAATCTGGAAAGTGGCAAATGATGGTTGTTTGGTGATGTTCATCATTGCCTTATGTACAGAAAAAAGTGTATCTGGATGATGCCTAAATAGCCAATAATGCAAAAATAAATATTTAAGCAAGTTAATACTTCTAAGGAAATATTATATAGCTATTCAATGAGATTATAAAATAGTACATGCAATTCATCTAATTTTATAGGTGGTATAATTTTCACTGTTGGAAAAAGGCTTGAAAAAGACTAGATAGAGTCAAAAAGATTAAAAGCAGCTGCTTATGGATGGCGGGATTGTGAATATTTTCTATTCTCAGCTCCTTTAGATCTTTCTGGACTTTCCAAAGCTAGTACAAAAAGAATGCTCTTTATAATAAAGCAAGTAAACAACAACAAAAAAAATGAGAAATCATACTGAAGAACTAGTGCTGGCTTCTTAGAGGGTATATGACTCTGAGCGGGAGCTCTACATCTAACAAATTCTAACATCTGTACTGAACCCACTGCACATTTACAAGCTGCAAATCAAAGGGGTTGTTTCAAACTGGTGCAAGAGCAAAAAGCAATGGCTGCAAAAACAGAAAACCCACAGAAACTGGAAGAGCAGATACTGCGCAAGGAGACGAAGACTACCAGCACCGTAACGGAGCATCGTGAGGGACAGTACTGCGTCTAAAGCACCACGACTGACAGGAGCAACAGCGACCTTGAACTGCCCAAAGAAAGCTGACACTACGTGAGATTCACATCTGAAGGGCACGTGACAGACAAGTAAGCAGCTTAATTCAAAATATTATTTTTAAAGAGAAATAATAAAGGAGATAAACCTTAGCAAAAAAAAAAAAAATCTGGCTTTCTTATGTGACTGTTCCCCAAGACTTTCACAAATTTATGGCTTCTTCTTTTTTTCTTTTTTTTTTTTACTATTCACAGTGTTTAGTAGAGTCATATCCTCATCCTTATCAGTTCAGTTCAGTCGCCCAGCCATGTCCAACTCTTTGCGACCCCATGAATTGCAGCACGCCAGGCCTCTCTGTCCATCACCAACTCCCAGCGTTCACTCAAACTCACGTCCATCAAGTCGGTGATGCCATCCAGCCATCTCATTCTGTCGTCCCCCATCCTTTTGAGATGTAACAAAGTCTGCCAAACATGTGCTGCCTCCTGCAGCAGTTATGTACAATAATGGCAGCACAGGAACTAATAAACTTAGAGTAGTTTTTAATATACAGTTCTGACAGATTACATTACGAAAACTCCATTTTATAAATAAGGTGGTGCTGTTCCAAGGCACATTTGTGTCATTCCAACCTGCAGCCCACACCGTGTCCACAATCATTATATATTTATAAACCATAATCCAGACAGTGTATACTATCAGTAATGTATTTTGAAGCTAAACAGATTTCAATAGGAAAGACTTTCTAATATGCCTCAATTACAGAAATGCAAACATACTAAATCTGCTTTACAGGTTTCTCCATGAATTTCATATCAGAGTGCATTTTGTATTGCACTTCAAGCTGGATGATTTTAGAATATGCAAATGTAAAAAGTGCATGAAAAGACAAAAAGTAAATCCATTAATTAGAATTTGCTAGTGGCAGAATGCATAGAATATTTACACTGCGGAACTCAGCAGTATTCAGAGTACAGGTTGAATTTCCTGATGCACTCTTGCCATCATTAATTCTTAAATGCCAAACAGAAGTGATACAGTAACCAAAGCCTTATCAACTATGCCAGATTCTACTACCTAGGCATTGCAGGCTCTGCATTTATGATGGACTACCTGAGCTGATAACACATGGAATTATCTAAACAACATTTGCATATTTGTGTAATTATTTTCTAAGGTTAATTAGCTCCTGTAAAGTATTTCGCCCTTTGAGACTGCTTACAGTGACAGGTTCACATATTTTCTGAACCACTGCCAAATTTGACAGATTTCTCTTCAGCTAACCTGTTGCTATGAAGTTATAAAATGAATGCTCCTATAGTATATATTTTAAACTTATAACTGACTTTTAGAAAGTAAAATGAAAATTGAATGAATTTCAGGGTTTTTTAAAAAATCATCCACTTTTAAAATCCAAACTTCAAGATTATTTTGTTTTACTTCATGTAAATATTTCTGTGATTACAATGGTAAATAAGCACATCTACTAAGAGAGCTACTCTATGAATAATAAAGTCTAGCATTTTTCACTGTAAATCAGCACATACCTATGCCCTTAGCTCCAGCTGTGTTGCCTATGTCACACACACACACACACACACACACACACACACCCCCTTCACTAGCTGCCCTTAGTACTACCACTGATTTGCTATTTACACTGGAGACATCAGCTGGAGAAAGAACACTAATATAAAATCCACACTTTTTTATGACAAAATTTACAAATCAAAGTTATTTCTTTTTAAAAAGCTAAGACCTCATTAGGTAAAATATGGCTCAATAAAATCCAAATGGGAAGCAGGTATCCAAGACAGAGGGATTTACGAGGATGAAAAACATTAAGTTATACCTCCTTGCACCCAAGCAATCCACAGGTACAAGATAAAAGAAAATTTATATTTTTAGGAATTGGCCAGTAGGGTATGCTTCTGGAAGAAATGTAACACAAATACCATATGGCCCTAATTCAGAAAGACACATAGAAGAATATCATATGATTCAGCTTTAAAATTTGGAGAAGAGTATAAATTGTACATTAGTACAGAACAAAACATTTATAAGAACAGTTATGCGTAAAATATATTTTATAATATCATATGGAATTAATTTTGCCTTAACCCAACTAAATACTTTGAATTAAAAATTTATCTTCCTTCTTTGCATACTTTAAATGGGTTATCTTTTTAAAAGTATAGGCATTTGTGTTTAATGATGATTAAAAGACTAGGAGTATATACGAATGCATAAAACTCATCTACAGCATACATCTAATGAAAACATCTTCAAAAATAAAGGACCATTATTTTGTCTTTAAATAGTAAATGGAACCATATGAAGTTACCAACATTAGACATTTTTGACCTTAAAAATGGCAATTTCATATGGTTCTACCTTAAACATAATGAAAATAAACAGAAGAAACTATAAACTAGAGAGATCTTGAAGCTACTCATTTTCTTCCTGCCTTTTAGGTGTTATGATATTATTATTATTGACAGCCATCAGTCTTGGAGACAGATTCAAGGCTACCTTACTCGTCAATATGGCTATACTTAATAAATTATGAGTGAGTGAGTGAAGTCGCTGAGTCGTGTCCGACTCTTTGTGACCCCATGGACAGTAGCCTACAAGGCTTCTCCATCCATGGGATTTTCCAGGCAAGAATACTGGAGTGGGGTGCCATTTCCTTCTCCAGGGGATCTTCCCAACCCAGGCGCCTGCATTGCAGACAGATGCTTTACTGCCTGAGCCACCAGGGAAGTAAGAAATTCATAACGATTACAACTGACAAAGGATTGGTATTCAGAAGCAAGTCAAACACATTTGAATTTCATAGATATTTCAAGTTCATCATGTCCAAAAGTAAACTCTGCATTGGGTTCCCAAATCCTATTATCTGTTCTTTCTTTAGCCTTTTTCATCTTGTCAAGTGGTACCTCCAACAACCCAGTTGTTCAAGCCAAAAATTTGGAAGTCATCCTTGACATCCTCCTCTTCCTCTTTACTGATCCAACTTATTTATATTCCAAAATACTTCTAGAATCCATAAACTCTTAATTTCCACTCTTACTATCTCAGCCCAAGCTATCACCAACTTTTGCCTAAGACAATAACCACTTGGGCTTCCCTGGTGTCTTAGCTGGTAAAGAATTCTCCTGCAATGCAGGAGATGTGCGTTCGATCCCTGGGTTGGGAAGATCCCCTGCAGAAGGGAATGGCTATCCACTCCAGTATTCTGGCCTGGAGAATTCCACAGGAAGCAAGGGGACTATAGGGGACTGAATTCTGAAAAGTGCTGAATTGAGGTAGGCAGAACATTAAGTTGGATAAAGAAAGTTAACTGACACATAAGTACCCACTGAGGATACAGGATTTAATACCTGCTTAAATTTTCTATCGTTACGTAATACCACAAACTTAGGGGCTTAAAAAAACACATTAATTTATTATCTTACAGTTCTGTGTATTAGACACAGGTATTGACATAGGTTTCAATGTGTATTGACATAGGTCTCAATGAGCTAAAACCAAAGAGTCCATTCTGGAGGCTCTAAGGGAAAAAATCCATATCCTTGCCTTTTCCAACTTCTACAGTCTGCCCCCTTGGCTTGCTGCCCCCTTCCTCCATCTGAAAGCCAGAAGCCTTGCACCTTTCTAGACATTCTTCCATAGTCACAGCTCCCTCGCTTCTATTTCTGCCTTTTTTCCCCCACGTTTAAGAACTTGTGTGATTACAGTGGGTTTACCCGGATAATCCAGGATAATCTCCCTATTTTAAGATCCTTAATCATATCTGCAAAATTCCTTCACCATGTAAAATAACATACTCACTGGTTTCGGGGACCAGGATATAGACATCTTTGGAGGCCACTATGCTACCTACCACAACATCCTAGCAATAACCCTGGGGAGACAGTAATACTCTTAAAAGCTTGAAGAAAGTAATGACATATACCAAGTAAAGATCTTTGTATCACATGGTATCACTCACCGGACAGTGTGCATCATAGAAGAGAAAATAAGACAAGAAGACAGAAAGACTTGACCGGTTTGTGTCTGCTAGACTGTTACTGGCTACTTTGTATTAGCACAATCAGCACAGGAATGAAGTCAGAGCGGCAAGGATGGATGTGATGCATGCATCCCTCAAGCATGCATTTTACTAAACAAGGCTGATCCAGTTACTGACATTTAATGGATACAGTCATCCCTCGGGATCCACGGAAGATTGGTTCCAGGACCCCCCATAGATAACAAAATTCAAGGATGCTCAAGTCCTATATACAAAATGACTTAGTTTTATGTTTGTTGCTTATAGAAGATGGCTGAATCCACAAAAGAGGAACCTGTGGATATGAACGGCTGACTGTATTTCAATAGAGTGAGAGGTAAAAGAAACACCTTCTGTGTAGGTGTGTGTGCTGGGTAAGGAGTGAGGTTAGAAGAATCCTAAAGGTAATTAGCATTATGACAGCACATTGAAGACATTGCAAGCATTCCAGACAGTCCAGTCTAGAACATTCTCTAGACAGAAGCTAAGTATGTCCCATAGTATTTATATCTGAATCTAAAACAATAATTATAGCAAAAACTCATATGTTAACCCTGGGTCATCAAGAAAAGGTTCAATTATTTTCAATGTGCTCTGTCTAAGAAAGTGGGCTTCCCAGGTGGCTCAGTGTTAAAGAATTCACCTGCCTATGCAGGCAGCTTCAGTCTCTAGGTCAGGAAGATCCCCTGCAAGAGGAAGTGACAACCCATTTCCCAGGAATTGGGGCAGGGAAATCCCACAGGCAGGGAAGCCTGACAGGCTACAGTCCCTGGGGTCACAAAGAGTTGGACACGACTCAGCGAGTGAGCACACATATAAGAAAGTAAGGCATACCATAGAACATTTTATAGAAATGTAAGGAGTGGAAGGGAAGTAACCTTTACAGAAGCTGGTGTTTCCTGGAGGCCTTAGGAAGCTGCTGGAGTAGGAAATGGCATCCCACTCCAGTATTCTTGCCTGGAGAATTCCATGGCCAGGGGAGCCTGGCAGATTACGGCCCATGGGATCACAAAGAGTTGTATACGACTGAGCAACTAAGCATTAGGAAGCTGAGGCTTTTGTGTAGGCAGGACAATTATTGTTAGGCATCGGTGGATCAAATGTAAACACTTATGGTTTGATAACCCTCTTTTGTAAGACACATGTTAACCAGATGATCTGGCTGTGATTATACTGTGAAAGAGGAACTGCTCCCAAATAATTAATAATTTATTTTAAAACTGTGGAAGGATTAGTTACATTTGCCAGTGACAACATTCTCTCTCATTCCTCCCCTGCCCTCTCTCTCTCACCACCCACCCACCCACCCACCCACCCACCCACACACACACACACACACCAGATGAAGACCCATTCTCGTCCAGAGAGTGCCCTTTAACAGCTTTATGACTTCGGGAAGTTCACTTATCATCTTGGATGCTCACGCTCCTCATTTGCACATGGAGGCTAACCTGTGAGACCTCTAAAATTATACCTTCTTTTAATCAAATAGAACAAAAACTTGGGAACAAAGAACATACCATGGGGAGGTTGAAGAGATACAAAATAAGAAGCCTGGAAAATAGCATTATGACAGATGTTTGAATTCTGTCAGGATATAACTAAGATGTAATAAGTTATTTACATACTTGGAATAATTATTTACTTTGTCACAAACCAACTTCTTAAAACACCCTGAAAATATAATAATAAAAATATAATATTAGTTCAAACTATTATCTAGTTTCTCCACATGTTGTAATAAAACCTAATTCGTTCAAACATCTATAGTCTAAAATTAGCAAAAAATGTGAATTTAAGTTCCATTTTAGCTTCCAAAAAGTGAAGACAAGGCAGCATTTCTAGAATTCATTTATTAGAAACCTAGTCTATCTTACAATTTTAAATCTAGACGTTAAATTTTGGTTATCAATTGATATTTTCACAATGTTGTGATTATAGATTTGAATTAGCGATGGTTTTGTTCCAATGAGACAGATTCCCAGGAAAAAGACTGCTTGGTAGAAAGGTTTATGCTCTCTCACATCCTCATCACACTGGGTGAGAGCAATCTTTTCTTTTTATCTAGCCAACAATAGCTACTATAGACCTTTCACATTTTTATCAATTTCATCAGTTAATAGTTTTAAACTGACCAGTGCTCTCACATGCATTCCTTGTGAATGGGCATGTTAGGCAATTACTTACTCAAATAAAACCAGTGCTTAGCACAAAATGTTTTTTCATGAAGTTTTGTCTATTTACTGAAATAATTTAACTTGAAAAAACTTTTCAACTTGCCTTGATTACTGTAAAGCTTTTAATAAAAAGCAGGTATTCTAGAATGCTTCTATGCTAAGAAAAATATTTCCTCTACCACAGCTTAGATTTCTCACCATGTAAGCAATTAAACTGGGAACTTTTGTGTATTTTTAGTAAAATAATAAATTGGAATTTTAGAATAAGAGCACACCAAATGTTTCCTTTATTGTCCATCACAAAAGACAGAGAACAATTTTACCATGCTATTTTTATTATCTGCTATTTATTGCAAATATATCCTAATTAATAAGAAAAATATAAAAAGTAAGAAAACTAATCATACTTATGTTACTATTATTACTTATTATAGTAATGCTAGCAACTAACATTTATCACGTGGTTACATCTTACCAGTTTGTGATCAAGTACTTTACATGTATTAACTCACTTAGTCTTCATAATCACACGATGAGGCAGGTACTATTATGACTCCCATCGCACGGGTGAGGCACAGAAAGGCTGAGTGGCTTGTTCAAGTGAGAACAGAATTAGTGCAATTCAGGATTAGATCAGGGCAAGCCTGAGCTGAAAACCCCTGTTACCCATGTGCTACACCGGGTCTGTCTTTCTATCCTCCACAGTACCTTGCAAGCCGACTTTTACAAAGGCCTGAAGTGTTAACTTGCACTTAAATACTTTATTAAGAAAATTAATTTAAAGCAATCTGGTAACTTTTCTAACAGAACTATAGGAAGCTTATTAGCTTCTATCAGCAACATGATGAAATCACTGAAACTAAGAATTATATACCCATATTTTAAAAAAGGGATCAACTAGTACATTCAATAAAGGAATTCTAGAACCTGTACCTTGCTTTCTTTTTTAGACTGAAATATTATTTCCGTGTTTCCTTTGGCATCTCTAATCAAACCACATACACTTCCTCTGTAGAATATGTAATTACTTGAGACTAAATCCACAAGTGAGGCTTCTGAAAATTGGAACGACCTCATGTAATTAAAGCATGATTAAGTATCAGATTATTAATTTATAAAATATTTGAAATTAAAAAGATGAATGACAAAATAAAACTGTAGTCGTTCTAGCAAACTAGACAATCTCAATTTTAGGGTAACAGAACAAAAGGCTTCAAAGAATCTTTATACGCTATAAAGATCATCAGAACTAGACTGCCACATGCTAACCTTGCTGGCACCTAAGTCCTCTAACAGTATTTGTAAGTGCATTGTTTCAAATCAATAACTAATTAACAAAGTACAAAAGAAGTTGCACTGCTTCCTTAGCTCCTTGTTAAAATGGCTTTTGGCAGCACATGGGCAGAAAGGTCGCTTTTATGACATCTCCTGGAGCCTTTCAACACCCTGCCTCTGTCAGATTAAATTACTTTTAGCAATTAATTGTCATAAGTTAAAACAGAAGCACATTTGTTACAGCAGGCTGTCATAATGACATGGTGAGTAGTTGTTTTGATATGAATTTCTTCCACTGACCTTCTATCATATCTTAATTTTTGTGGTTGACCTAACTGGAAGATTGGGAGCACATCTTAACTCAAAAAGCACAGGCAAAACCTTGGGAGTCTTGGAATGAGATACTAACAAATAATCGAAAAAAACATTTTTCCACAGATAATGTAAAGTGGAGGTTATAAAACAAAGGAATGTGTAACTTGGAAGTTAAATTTAAAACAAAATTATTCAACATAAAAATACAGAATGTAACAAGAATTTTCTGTTGAGTTCATAAACATGAGATTATGAGATCACTGTCATAATGTACCAACGATAAATATACAGAATGTTATGGGAAATGTTAATTTTTAAAGATAAATTTTACTTGATAAAGGTGTCATTTAAATGTTCATAAACTTCAGCTATTAATAATAATTCTTTATCAAATAATGTTTTTTTGTAAGTCTATAATTGAATAGAACAGAAAAAACTATTTTCTAATTATTGATGATTATAATACTTTGGTAAATCAAGGGATAGGTCAGATAGCACTTTGAACAGTGAAAACATGTGCTCAGATCTTTGTCCTAAAGGTTAAGATAATCTTATATTTGATTATTTTCCTATTTCTATAAATCTGCTACATTCTTTTGCTATTTTAAAATTTAAGAGAACTTCATAGAAGATGAAAAAGATAATAGGTGAAAAACAGACCATCTCAAAAGAACAAGGAAAATGAAATGGCATGATGTTTTCAAGAAATCCTGAATCCACGAAAACAGTGATTAAAAACAGCTAACAGTTTTCAAGTGCTTACTCTGAAATATATATACTCTACTAAATGCCTAATAGGCTCTAATTCCTTTAACTGTCATAACACTCTGGGCAGTAGCTGCTATTATCTTCTTTCGACAGATAAGGCAACTGGTACTCAGAAAGTTGAAGTCATTTGAGTGCCAAAGAATTGATGCTTTTGAACTATGGGTTGGAGAAGACTCTTGAGAGTCATCCAACCAGTCCATCCTAAAGGAGATCAGTCCTGAACATTCACTGGAAGGACTGATGCTGAAGCTGAAACTCCACTACTTTGGCCACCTGATGCGAAGAGCTGATTCATTTGAAAAGACCCTGATGCTGGGAAAGATTGAAGGCGGGAAGAGAAGGGGATGACAGAGGATGAGATGGTTGGATGGTATCACCGACTCAATGGACATGAGTTTAAGTAAACTCTGGGAGTTGGTGATGGACAGGGAGGCCTGGCATGCTGCAGTCCATGGGGTTGCAAAGAGTCAGACATGACTGAGCAACTGAACTAAGTTTCACTGTCTTCAGATTCCTTAATCTTGAGTTAACCCAACAGTACTTTTTATATATGTATATACATATACAGATGTGCTCTGTTTAAAACTCAGTAACTTCATAAAATCATTTATTACTATATACATGTATGTCTCTAAATCTAAGAACAACCAATTTTTTCTACTTGTTTAAAAAAACAAAAAAGCCTTGGGATGCTTACTTCTTGGAAGAAAACCTATGACAAACCTAGACAGTGTATTGAAAAGTAGAGACATTACTTTGCCAGCAAGGGTCCATTGAGTCCAAGTTATGGTTTTTCCAGTAGTCATGTATGGATGTGAGAGTAAGACCATAAAGAAGGCTGAGAGCCGAAGAATTGGTGCTTTTGAACTGTGGTGTTAGGGAAGACTCTTGGGAGTCCCTTGGACTGCAAGGAGATCCAACCAGTCTATTCTAAAGGAAATCAATCCTGAATATTCATTAGAAGGACTGAGGTTGAAGCTGAAGCTCGGATACTTTGGCCACCTGATACAAAGAACTGATTCATTTGAAAAGATCCTGATGCTGGGAAAGACTAAAGGCACAAGGAGAAGGGGACGACAGAGGACAAGATGGTTAGATGGCATCACTGACTCAATGGACATGGGTTTGAGCAAACTCCGGCAAACAGTGAAGGACAGGGAAGCCTGGTGTGCTGCAGTCCACGGGGTTGTAAAAAGTCAGACAGGACTAAGCGACTGAACAACAACAACAACAATGCCTAAAGAACGGAGCTCCAGTTCTTCCGCTTCATGATATGCACTAAAAAAGGCAGAGTTGTGTATCTGATCTGTATCTGAAAAGCAGGAGGACTTATATCCTGAGTTCCCAGAACAGTTTGGAGGAGCTGTGTAAGTATACGGAAAAAGATGTAGGCACATAGGTCAGCCTGTGCAAGGTGAAGAGAAACTCTAAAATCTGTGACGGGCTCCTTAGTATCATGAGAACCTGTGTACACCTGAGGACCAGGGAAGCTTGCTCCTTCTGCTTAGAGCACAATATGGTGTCCTCCGCTCTATGGATTTTACAGTGAGCATTTAAGCTTTTATAGTCTTTGTCTACATCGTTGTTGTTGTTTAGTTGCTAAGTCATGTCCGACTCTTTTGGGACCCCGTGGACTGACCCCACCAGGCTCCTCTGTCCATGAGATTTCCCAGGCAAGAATACTGGAGTGGGTTGCCATTTTTCTCCATCTTCCTGACCCAAGGATCAAACCTGTGTCTCCCGCATTGGCAGGTATTTTTTTTTTTTTTACCACTGAGTCACCAGGGAAGCTCCAAATTAAATCTGTTCATCTTTTATTAATTGTGCTTGTTGTTAGATATTAAGGGTGCTTAGTTCTTGGACTTTATTTTCTCTGACAATATATTCTGTAGTACTGAAAGATTAACACTAAAGGCAAAGCAGAATTCACTCATTTTGCTTAATGACTCTTTAAGTGTTTTTATATTTTAGAGAGTTATAGATAGAATACAACTGACTGATAAAATGTAACTTGGTATTCGTTTCCCTTTATTAAAACCAGTGGAAACTCTTATATAGTAGCTCATTTTAAGGTGGGAGAAGAAAATAAAATGCCTATTTTAATAAGAATTACTTCATTATTTCATGGAATCATAAAAGCTGAGGAATTATGGCCTACCACTTATTTGCATAGCTATACATTTAACAGAGGAAAAGCTGCACAGGTATAAAATGACTTTTACATTATTTCTCACTGGTCATTGCAGTAACTTCATTAGTTGAAATTTCAGTTCTCACAAACACTAACACACCTTATATTACATGTGTTTTATACATCTTTAAAGTAACAAACTATTTCACTGTTTGATTCTCATTATAACCCAATGGAATAGACAGGTCCTGGGAGACCTCTTATATTTCTTCTTCTTTAATCCTCATCTAATCAATTAGCATATCCTGTCCATGGGCCATCCTAACACCATTTCTAAATTGACACCTTAACTGCTTCTGAAATCCATCATATAGTTCAATTGCCTAGGAAGTAAAATTAAGCACATATGCATGAGGAAATGATAGCATAAAAAGATAGATGGGGAGAGCCGCAATAGTCAAATAGATATATTATAAAGCCAAGTGATCATAGCTATTTGCCTTCTTGCAAATGTAAAAGAATTATTACAGGAAAAGAAACATTATAATGTAAAAATGATCATCTCTGTAACCTAATGTCATTTTAATAAAGATAGAGATGGGGGAGAGGGAGTGCAAAAGGGGATGAGATTGATTGTGTTGGTGGCAGTTACAAAAGAGATAAATTCCCAAACTTAAAACTGGTGAGTGGGGTAGGGTGAGGATAGAAGAATAAAGTGAGGACTATTACTATGTGAGGCACTGCCAGATATTAAATGCACAAAAGTGAAAGTGAAAGTGAAGTTGCTCAGTCGTGTCTGACTCTTTGCAACCCCGTGGACTGTAGCCCACCAGGCTCCGCCATCCATGGGATTCTCCAGGCAAGAGTACTGGAGTGGGTTGCCATTCCCTTCTCCAGAGGATCTTCCTAACCCAGGGATCAAACCCAGGTCTCCCACATTGCAGGTAGGGGCTTTAACCTCTGAGCCACCAGGTAAGCCCTAAATGTACAATAAAATCTCAAAAATTCCATTAGAATGGCAGTGGCAAGTATAGCCAGACCTCTGAAGGGACCAGAATGATGATACCCAGAGACAAAGGGAATGATGTAAGAATTCAATGTTTGCTAAAGGTCGAACTTCACATCTGTAGGGGAAAAAATGGATTATTTTAAAAATAAGGTTGAGACAACTGTCTTAACTTTGGAAAAATTTAAGTGAGATGTAACCCTCAGAGCAAACACAAAATCAAAATTCTACTGGACAAAACACTTAAATATCACTGGAGAAAAGTTTGTCTTTTGAATAAAGAGGATCAGGATAATTATCAAAATGGAAAAAAATGAAACTGGATTCACTTCAGTACAAACTTAAAATCAATTCCTGATAGAATGTGAACTGAAACTGTAAAATGAAAAATTCTTAAGCACATGAGAGAAAATATAGGGGAATATATTCGTGAACTCAGAGTAGGTAAGAACTTCTTAAACACGACATTAAAGGATAAATCATACAGAAAACAACTAATAAATTTTAGTATATTTAAATTAAGAATGTTCTCAAGAGACATTAAACAAATGAAAAGACAAACCAGAGTGGAAGAGTGGTTTGTAATATGTAAATAACATCTACAAATCAATAAGAAAAGATAAAGAAACAATAACAAAATGGGCATAATAGGTTATTTACAAATGAGGAAACTGAGATAGCCAATTAAATTTGAAAATATATTCAGCCCCATTAGTAATAAAGCTAATGCCAGTTAAAACCACAATAGGATACCATATAATAATCTTCAAAATAGCAAAAATGTAAAAGATAACACAAAGATCTGAGAATGATATGAAGGAAGATGAATGTACTGCTGATCAGGATAATTCATACTACTTTCAGAAATAACTTGTTAAGTCAGTAATTCTACTCTTAAGCATAGAATCTAGAGAAAATTTTTACATATGAACACCAGAAACAATATAAGAATGTTCATTAGAAGCTCAAAACAGCAAGAACTAGAAAACACACTAGCAATGTCCATGAATAGTAAAGCAGATAGTTAAATAAATACCATATAGAAGCAAAAACGAACTATTGCTAAACATATATTAACACTATGTGCAAAAAATAATTGCAAATTCCAGAAAGGAAGTAAATATGATATAAGGGAAAGAAAAAAAATGATATAATTAATATTTAGGAAAACAAATATAGTGAGTTATAAGAAAAAGCACAGAGAATATTAATACAAAATTCATACTTCAGGAAAGGGAAGACAAGGATGTGACTAGAGGAGGCATGGGTGAGTTTTCTAAGGTACTGTTAAAATTCTATTTCTTAAGTTGGGTAGGCACTCTGGTGTTTATTATTTTTACAATTCACATATTTGTTGCATATGTCATAATAAGTCATTTAAAGTAGTCAAATGTTAACAGAACCATAAACAGACCAGATGAAAATAAAAGTTAATAGTAGTGCAGGTACCAGACACTATGCTAAATATTCACTTTATTTTCTTAGCCACACACTGTCAACTAATTGAAGATAAGAATTCTGTAATATTATGTTAAACCAAACACAATAAACAGCCAAACTCCAGTTATGGTTCAAGATATATAATAAGTAACTAAACAAAAATCATTGTATCTGCTTTGAAAAATTAACATATTCTTTAGATACTACTTCTTATAAATTAATAATTTTATTTCTAGTGTTAAACTTTATAGTCTAACTACTTTTCCCTGAACTCAAACACACATACTTTTTCTTGCTTCTGTGCCTTTGTTTATATAATTTCTTCTATTGTGAATATCTTCTCCCTTTCTTTCTACTTCTTCCCCTCAACCTCTACTTTCCTCCCTTAGTGGTGATAACTTGAGATGCTTTCCAGGTATCACCTCATCCAGGAAACTGTCCCTGGATCTGTCATGCTCAGCCTCTAACTGGATTATGTCCCCTGGGTCTCCAACTCGAGTACTATCTGGAATCTGACACGTTCCTCTCTCATTGTGTCCATACCCTTATTATTGAGTTCATATGGGAACGGTTGACGTCTTTTTGATCTTCATATCCCAACTGCCTAACATAGTGCTTTTCAATAAATATTTGATGAATACTGTAAGAATTTATTGGCTGAGATACTAAAAGAAAGAAAGAAAGAAAACTTCTCTGAAAAATCACCTGTTAACAGTTGAACCGTAAACTCGTTAAGAATAGTTGGTTGAGTTTCATGTCGATTGTTTTTCACAATGAAATATAAGTTACAGCTCTTCTGACTTTCTTCCCATATTCCCACATTTAACTCAGCCACATTTAAGTTTATTTAATCTACTAATGCACATAAGGCAACACAAAACAAAATTACAGATAGTACTCAAATCGCCAGGTTTATAATACAGTTATAAAATTGTTCTCATTTAGAGACACACTCTTGATCACATACATTCTATTTAGAAGAGACAGGACTTAGACCTAATGCATATCAGAACAACTGAAAGACAAACTGACTAAATAAATCTTTGCCAATATTCTTAATCTTAAAATTAAGTGTTATAATCGATCATTTCTCCAATTTAAAAATTTATCCTATAATAAAAAATATTAAGTGGTATTTTTGCCACAGTATATTCACAGATAGAAATCCATTCAAAGGCTTAACCTGTTGCAGCTGCTGTTTATACTGCCCTTGCTAATAAGTGCATAAGTCATTATCAGGGTTCAGTGGCAATTCTTAGTTTGATGATTGAAATAGTAACAGTATTTTCACAATGCAATAGTGTCATCAATAAAGTTCCTTGTAAATTTTAAGCAGGTGAACCTGGATAATCTGGGCTACCCACCACAATCTGAACTGACTCCCTAAAGCACAAAAATTGACCAGAGATTCTAGTGTAAAGTAGATGATAATTCTAGTCACAGACAACCTTGGCAAAGAGACCTTTATGGAGAAATGAACTAAATGTAAGCTTTTATATGAAATGATTAGACATCTACTTTGGATAGTAAACATATAAACTCAGTTATTTCCTTAATTTGGAAAAAATGCTTAAACTCATACTAAATGCAATTTACAAGGTGGGGGAGGAGGCTGTGATCGCTTCTGGGAGTGTCCGTGTGTGCACCTTTGCTTTTGCAGTGGGGGGGCGGGTGCAGGACAAGGAGGGGTGAGAGGGTCAGGAAGAGTTTACAAAGGAGGGAACATTAAAGTTAGGTATTAATAGATATAGGGCGAGTACTTTGTGAAGAATTCCTTAGAATTTGAATAGAGTCCTATGAAATGTCCAGTAATACTAGCTACCTCTCCACAATGTTCTACTTTTAGATGTCCAACTGACCTGATGAAAAAAGTGTTCCGTTTCAAATGTCTAAAAATGACCATTATAAGCTAACTGGGTAATCTTTCTGGGCTAGTTCTGAGAATTATATTATTGCATATTTATTTAGGATATTTTGGTGTAGCGGCTTTATCTTTTTCCTGTAAGTAAGGGTCTACAGAGATCAGACCAGTGTGGGGGGAGATGCCCCCTTGGCACAGAGGTTTTAGCTCTGGAGAAAGCAGTACTTGGGAAGCTGCTCAATGAAAGACAGACCATCCTCCTTACGTAGGGTGAGGTCAATCTGGGGGTGAAGCTAAGCAAGGACAAGAATTCCTCAGAATGTGTGGTGAGAATAGAGCCTGGCACAACTAATAGGACTAGATGAGTGTCACTTCAGTGGCTCTGTTATAGGATTACTCTGGTCTCATGAGTGTGCCTTGAATTGCACAAGGCAGTAAACCAGAAGGCTGCTCAACAGAGAGGGGAACTATGCTTAGGCCTTTCAATACAGCCTTTTTTATTATTAATCTTACAAAAATTTTTGAAATATTTCAAGTCACTGGGCATCCTTTTGCTACATACTTTTAGCTAAATGGTTGCTATTGCTACTCAAACTAAGATTTAATGTCATATATATGACACACTCTTTGTGATTTAAATATATTATAAAATATTTTAAAATTAGTCTTTAAAGTGTTTGAAGCATTTTCAGTTTTCCATAGTCATCAAAGAAACACTTATTTTCTCTGATAGGGTCACTAGGTTCCATTTTATGAGTTTCCCTATAAGAATGTCACCCTTATCGAAATAAAAGATTGGCCACTCACTCCTCCATTTAGCTACTATTTGGGTACCCATCATGAGCCAGACACTGTGGATACAAAGATGAATAAGACAAGATGAATACTTAATTAAATGCAAGACACAAGAGCATAAGCAAATAATTCCCGTGAAGAGTGGGCTACCTGAGTATAAAATGAAACACACAAAAGGATGTGGCGTATAGGAAAGCTCTCAAAACAGGGCATCATATGCCATAAATTACTGATAAGTCAATACCTACCAGGATATAACAATACAAAAGAAACAATGCATTTCTGCCAACAGATTCAATCGGTGCCTAATTTGTGCCAGGCTGTGCTAGGCACTTGGGGCACATCAATGACAAAACAAAAACACCAGCACCCTCAGAGCCTATTCTAACAGGAGAGACAGACATTAGACAATATTTGACGGATAAGTAAATTATATGATAGGTTAGAAGGGAATAAGTATTGAAAAGGAGTGGTGGGTAGGGAATGGGAGCATGCAAGCAGGGCTCTAATTTTAATTAGGATGGTCAAGGTATATCTCTATTGAGATGATACTGGAGAAAATGCTCAAGGAATTCAGGAAGTTAGCCACACATAGAGCTGAGCAGACCACTGTCGGCAGAAGACCAAAGCAAAGGCTGAAAGGCAGGAGTCTGTCAGGCTAGAATGGAATAAGTGAAAGAAAGAAGGGCAGGAAATGAGGCATAGAGGTAAGGAGATGACAGTTCTTCCATGGCCATTGTCTAAGTAAAGCCAAATCTCAAAATAAAGTCATTCAGTCCATTTATTCATCCAACAATTTTATTGAGTATTATATATGTTCAAGGAAATCTGTTATATGTTACAGGCTTCCCAGGTTGCACAGTGGTAAAGAATCTGCCTGCCAAAGCAGGACATAAGAGATGCGGGTTCAGTCCCTGGGTCTGGAAGATCTCCCACAGAGGGGCACAGTAACCCACTCCAGAATTCTTGCCTGGAGAATCCCATGCACAGAGGAGCCTGGCGAGCTACAGTCCTTAGGGTCACAAAGAGTCGGACACGACTGAAGTGACTTAGCACACGGGACAGGGTAAGATGATTAAATCAGAATCTTTATCCTAGTGAAATTTTAAAATATTCCCACATAGGGTATGACTTACATCAAACTTTCTCTAGCAAAAACTGAAGTCAAGGTCAAGGGTGGGGCAGAGTGTAATGAAGGAAGGCATGTATATGGAGATGAGCACAGTTATTTTAGAATTTTAAAATGGAATCTCTGCATTTTTTTCTACTTAAACGACATTATATAAGATGCTCCATTAGTTAACAATAATTTGCAGTACAGAAGGACCTTCAAGAACTCCCATGAAGATTAATTTGGTCATCATTTTAATCCATTTTGAAGAAAGCTGCTTATTTAGATCTTTTCCCCAAAATAACTATATAAACCCATGTAAGAAGGAACTAACGAATGTCAATAGTTTCATTGGCAATTTTAAAAATGTGAAACCTAAATAAAAATTTTTAAAAAATGAAAACTACTTATCATCAATTTCATATTGTACTTCCTAAGGAACAAAATACAAATGTGTTTTCTGATCTACAAATCTTTATTCAAAGGTTAGGTGCTTTATTATTGAACTGCATTATTTCTCTGAAATAATGAATGAATATACGACAGATATAAAGTAAATATACTACAGACCACTTGGTGGAGGGAGGAAGGCAAGAGAAAAAAAGATTAGTTAAGGGACATTAAATGCTTCTGGCAGTTTTGATATTCTCCTTATATGTTTAATTAGCTTCATTTGAGCTAAAAGCAGTGGCAAAACCATTTTAGCATCAAGAATAAATACCAGTGCACTCAATGAAAATTCAAATATTACACTTATGAGAATGGGTCAGAAACATCTACCTAATTAATTCCTTTAAAGTGTCAACATTTTGAAGTGGTTTAAAATACTCAACCAAAAAAAAAATGTTATATAACATATATTTCAAAGAATTTCTATAGATAACCTGCATAAAAATTGAGATTCTCATTATAACAATATTGTATTTAATAAACAAAATGTATAAAATGGTTCTCCAACTTTAAAATTGACGTAGTCTGTAACTGAATCTCTAAGATCTGATTTTTATTACCAAGGATGTATTAATAGCTGTAAAAGATCCCTTGGATTCCCCATTGAAAAATATATTTTCCCTTTCTTACACCCCTCTAATGCAACATATGAATGCTTCAAAATATTTACCACCATTTGCCTACTATCTGAGTTGCCTATAACTACTTCAGCATCCCCACTGGATTGTGAGTGAGTCCCTAGGGAATGGGGATTTTGGCTTTTCCATCTCTATATCTCACAAAGGGTCAGACCAAGCATGATATTTTAAAAACTGTGTTCAACCAAATAAAAATGTGAAGAGATTCATTCCAAGCCACTCAACAAGATACATTTTTCCAGTTTCAAGACACATTTAATATCTTGATATATCATCCAGGCTAATTTCAGGTGCCTTGAGTAGCAAGTAAATGTCTTATTCTCCTCCCATATTTTATCATTAGCATCTACAACTTGGGACACGAAGCAAAATCAATGAGGATGTGCTAACAGAAGGTAACCTGTAAGTGACACTGTACTGTTGTCATACTGTTAGTTATTTCAGTTATCTTGAAAATGCCAAAAGAAATTTTAAAAGTAAAAGGTATTATGCAAACAATTAGTATACTTAGGGGCTAATATCGCTATCAATCCAGTCATTGAGTCATTATATGGAACAACAGACTGGTTCCAAATAGGAAAAGGAGTATGTCAACGCTGTATATTGTCACCCTGCTTATTTAACTTATATGCAGAGTACATCATGAGAAACGCTGGACTGGAAGAAACACAAGCTGGAATCAAGATTGCCAGGAGAAATATCAATAACCTCAGATATGCAGATGACACCACCCTTATGGCAGAAAGTGAAGAGGAGCTGAAAAGCCTCTTGATGAAAGTGAAAAGAGGAGAGTGAAAAAGTTGGCTTAAAGCTCAACATTCAGAAAATGAAGATCATGGCATCTGGTCCCATCACATCATGGGAAATAGATGGGGAAACAGTGGAAACGGTGTCAGACTTAATTTTGGGGGGCTCCAGAATCACTGAAGATGGTGACTGCAGCCATGAAATTAAAAGCCATTGGAAGAAATGTTATGACCAACCTAGATAGCATATTAAAAAGCAGAGACATTACTTTGCCGACTAAGGTCCGCCTAGTCAAGGCTACGGTTTTTCCTGTGGTCATGTATGGATGTGAGAATTGGACTGTGAAGAAGGCTGAGTGCCGAAGAATTGATGCTTTTGAACTGTGGTGTTGGAGAAGACTCTTGAGAGTCCCTTGGACTGCAAGGAGATCCAACCAGTCCATCCTAAAGGAGATCAGCCCTGGGATTTCTTTGGAAGGAATGATGCTAAAGCTGAAACTCCAGTACTTTGGCCACCTCATGAGAAGAGTTGACTCATTGGAAAAAACTCGGATGCTGGGAGGGATTGGGGTCAGGAGGAGAAGGGGACGACAGAGGATCAGATGGCTGGATGGCATCACTGACTCGATGGACGTGAGTCTGAGTGAACTCCGGGAGATGGTAATGAACAGGGAGGCCTGGCGTGCTGCGATTCATGGGGTCACAAAGAGTCGGACACGACTCAGAGACTGAACTGAACTGAATTTACCATCTAGGGAAATTTTTCTCAAATAACATCTAGCACTGGAGAGAATTCAAACCTCCTCTCAAACTGCTTTGGCATATAAATGAACATAACTGACTACAAGACATGTAGGTAATAAATAAACATTTGTTGAGGGGTCACTACTTGCCAAACAGTAGGCAGGTGGTCTTTATACAATTTGTGGGGATCAAATGGGGATAAAACGTAAGAAAAAGAACAAACCTCCACATCACCTCTACTAGGGCAACACCATAATTCCACACAGTCTATACACTGTACAACTCTAGGGAGTGCACAGTAAAAATTACATCCCCTCAGGGTTGTGCCATGAGGCAGCCTTGTTTCATTCCATATTTCACCCATCTACGATACCATCAACTCTAAAAGGTACCATTGTTTCATGTCAACAAATAATTCATGTGAAAAGTGAAAAGAAAGTGTTAGTCACCAAGCTGTGTCTGACTCTTCATGACCCGTGGCCAGTAGCCCGCCAGGCTCCTCTGTCCATGGAATTCTCCCGGGATAACATTGGAGTGGATAGCTATTCTCTTCTCCAGGGCATCTTCCTGATCCAGGGATAGATAGAACATAGGTCCCCTATATTGCAGGATTCTCAACCATCTGAGCCACCAGGGAAGCCCAAATAATCCATGATATGACATTAATTTTTAAGATGCAGCCCAAATTCAGAGATGTTAATATGTGATAAAAAGTTTTAAAATCAGTGAAAAAAGATGACCTAAGCAATCTTCGATCGACTGAGCTATATATGTACAAATAATGGCCTTTCTCTGATGGCATGATTATATATGCATTCTGCACAAGAATTCTGAGGGAATCTTTTCACTCTCCTGCTCCTGTGTGAAAGTGAAAGAAAGAACACTAGGAGTGAATGAAGTATAGTTAATTTTGGTGCTCAAACCTTGGTTTAGTTACTCTTATTAGGTATGTAACTATGAGTCAGTCTATTTATGTCTCTGAGTCTCATTTAAGATCTGCAAAGTCAGGATAATATATAAGACCATTGTGAGGATTATAGGAACAGACAGACAACAACTATTTTTAACTGTAAAAGGAGAAGGGGGTGGTGGAGGATGAGATGGTTAGACAGCATCACTGACTCAATGGACATAAGCTTGAGCAAACTCCAGCAGATAGTGAAGGAAAGGGATGCCCAGTATGCTGCAGTTCACGGGGTTGCAAAGAGTTGGACACAACTTAGTGATTGAACACCAACAACATACAAATGGATGCATAAGAGGGAAAGGAGTTGGGGACAGAGGGTCTTATGTTGACCCTCTTTCCCAAGAAAGGGGTGGAAGCTGTGACTACGACCAAAGTCCAAGAGAAGCATGATGAGCCCAGTTACTGAATCCAGTTACTATCAAACGCTATCGTGGATTCTACACTCAGCTCCAGAAAGGAGATGTAGTGTGAGTCCAGTAATGTGGTCTGCAAACCTCTGGGGTTTCCAGAGACCCTTTCAGGCTACCTGCATAATAACACGAAGACATTATTTATCTTTTTCATTGTGTTGGCATTTGCATTATCAGTTGAAAAGCAATGGACATTAAAACTGTGACTTAGCACAGATCACAGTAGTCCTGCTAAACTATAGTACTCATTGTATTATTCACTGCCATATAGTAAGAGGGAAAAAAGGTAAGTTTGCTTAAAGATGCTGATGAAGCAGAGAAACTATTTTTTATTAAATCTCAATCCCTGAGTATATATATTTAATATTCTGAGTGATGAATAGAAGGAATGCATTAAGCACCCATAAACCAAACTATGTCATGGTTGTCTGGAGGAAAACTAGTTGTGCAATTGATTGAGTTGTGAGCTAAAGTAGCCACTTAATGGAATACCATTTTTACTTGTAAGACAGAGAAACAAACTATGATTCAATATTTGGAAGTCATTTTCCTGAAAATGAATAAAGCCTGATAGTTTAAGGAAAATTATGATTTGTCACTAATGATAAAAATTGAGATTTCTGGATAAAATTAAAATTTTGGGAAACTTGTATATTGCATGATAAGCTTGATAGTTTTTGTTTTTCAGTTCTTAAAAGCTTTGTGGGTGAGATTGGTAAGAATAGTAATAAAGAAGAATATTTAATACTACATAATAAAATATGTCAAGATTGCCAGCAGAAATATCAATAACCTCAGATATGCAGATGATATCACCCTTATGCCAGAAAGCGAAAAGGGAACTAAAGAGCCTCTTGATGGAGGTGAAAGAGGAAAGAGAAAAAGTAGGCTTAAAATTCAACAATCAAAAAACTAAGATCATGGCATCCGGTCCCATCAGTTCATGGCAAATAAATGGGGAAACAATGACAGACTTTATTTTCTTAGGCCTCAAAATCACTGCAGATGGTGACTGCAGCCATGAAATTAAAAGATGCTTGCTCCTTGGAAGAAGATATGACAAACTGAGATAGCACATTAAAAAACATAGACATTAATTTGCTGACAAAGGTCTGTCTAGTCAGTTATGGATTCTTCAGCAGTCATGTATGGATGTGAGAGTTGGACTATAAAGAAAGCTGAGCACTGAAGAATTGATGCTTTTGAACTGTGATGTTGGAGAAGACTCTTGAGAGTCCCTTGGGGCTGCAAGGAGATCAACCCTGAATATCAGTGGAAGGACTGATGTTGAAGCTGAAGACCCATACTTTGGCTACCTGATGCAAAGAGCTGACTCATTAGAAAAGACACTGATTCTGGGAAGATTGAATGAAGGAGGATAAAGGGACGACAGAGGATGAGATGGTTAGATAGCATCACTGACTCAATGGACGTGAGTTTAAGCAAGCTCCAGGAGCTGGTGATGGACAGGAAAACCTGGCGTGCTGCAGTCCAGGGGGTCGCAAAGAGTCAAACAGAACCGAGTGACTAAACAACAACAACAAAAATATATGTCAACATTTGGAAGGTGCGCATAACTCAGTGAAATAATACTTTGGAAATGACCACTATGTGATGTTATATGGTCATCTTCGGGTAAAAGATATATTAAAGTATAACAAAGACCAGTGGATTTCCATACAACAGAGTATGAAATGCTCACTGGCGTGTTTTAGATTCACACAGCAACTAACCTTTAAGAAACTACCTCTTATTGAATGTTGGTATAGCATCAAAGAAGAATATACAAGATTGTCTGAAAAAAACCTTTAAAAATACTTCTTCCTTTTACAAATGTGTATCTGTGTATCTGTGAAGCTAAATTTTCTTCATGTTGTTTCTGTTCAGTCACCAAGTCATGTCCATCTCTTTGAGACCCCATGGACTGCTAAGTCAAACATTAAAGACTTTTAAAACGTCATACATCTCACTTTGTGATGCTTTGGAAAATATAGTTATTTCTCAAAAAATATGTTAATTTATGTCATTACATAATGGGTTTATTATTGCTATTTTAAAATAAATACTTAAAAATTTCTCAGCATTAATTCTTTTTATGGAAAATATCAGTAGATACAATCCATACAAACAAAAACCCTTAATAATGTTTAAGCATTTGTAAAGGGGTCCTGAGACCAAAAGGTTTGAGAAGCACTGAATGTAAACTAATTGGTAAAGACGTCATCTGGCCATATGTGCTGTGCTTAGTCAGTCAGTCGTGTCCGACTCTCTGCAACCCCATGGACTGTAGCCCGCCAGGCTCCTCTGTCCATGGGGAGTCTCCAGCATAATTCTCTCCATATTTCCTAAGGGAAAAGGGGTAAGGAGGGAAGAGAGAGAAAGGGGGATATACTAGATAGTAGGTATCTCATTGGTTGTTTTCATATACATCAATTTATCTCATTCATTCCATTCAACAGCCTAATAGCTATGATTATCCCTATTTTACAGAAGAAGAAATGGAAATTTAAAGAGGAGAGAGAGGACTTGTCTAAAATCAGCTTGTAAGTGACAGAATTTTGATTCTAAAGTTCTTATTCTTTCCACTACATTATATTTATGGCAAAATCCCCCCACTAAAATTCAGCAGTGGCCAATCAAAATCCCTAAATGCAAAGCTTTGGTCTTTACTATAATTTCTGTTTCAAATCTAAGTATCTAATTATTTTACTTATTTCTAATTCTTCATTTTGACTAGTTTTTTAAATGCATGCAAAGAATGCCTGGTATACTTTAAAACGGCCATTTTTCTGAATTCATAGAACAATGCAGTAATTTTCTGTTAGTGTTATTTAGACATAAATAGTCTCACAGTTCTTTCAACCTCATGCTAGTCAACATCAAAGCATAGGTTTATATTGTGAAGGGTCTGTCTCTTTTGCTTTGTAGGTTCATGTAAGCAAGCATTTATTCAAATATGCATTCATCAAATATTTATTTAAAATCTACTGTGTTTACTAGGTTTTGGTAAGATGAAGCATGAAAATCCAAAGATTAATATCTGATGATCTGAAAGAGAATTATGGCCCCTTCAAAGCTTTACAATTAAACAACTTTATGGAAACTTTCTCTGTAATTAGATTTGATCACAGCTTTTCTTTTAAATGAAAACCTTAGAATGAAGAAACTAAGGTATGCTTCAGTGAGCACAGAATCATTATATTTTAATACTGCTGTACTGAGTTCTTAAAAAACTCTAATAGTAATAGTAATGGTCTACCTCAGGAATGATTCATTCCTGCTTGCTTTCCACCATGTTAAGGCACACTGGCTGTTTGGAGGAAAGGTAAAAATTCACTGCAGGGGTTAATATACTAGGAAGTCTAAACTTAGCCACAGGTCTAAGCCGAGTTTTCTAGTTGAACTACATCAATTAGCAAACCTGATGTTTTGATCTCCCTTTATCTGATTCCTATGTTGTAGTGCTCACTAGGTTTCAAACCCAGGGGGGTAACACAGAGGTATTATTTTTGGTACCAGGTGCCAAAAGTTCCAAGGGGATCTTGAAATTAGATTGTATCTCTATCGATTCTCAACTTGAGAGAAGACAGGATGTTATTTATTGGCCCAGAAGTCCCCAGACTATCTATGTATGTGCCAGATACTATGTTCACTTTACATATATTATCATTCCATTTTTCAGACAAGAAACTGAGGCATAAGGAAGTTAACTTATTTGAAGTGACTATATTAAGTGGAAGAGCTGAGATTCAAGCTCAGGTCTATAAGACTCTGCATTTTTAATCTCATCTCCACACTCTCTTTCTGCAAAGGGGATGATTCTGAATGTTATTCAGACATTAAAAACAGGAAATAAAAGAGTTATTATCACAATCTGCACTCAATGACTACAGGTTTTAAGTTTACCTGGAAAATGTAGATGTCCTAGAATACAGAAAATGTTTAAAAAATACATTCTTATAGTGATAATTTAGTTACTAGCTAAGTCTATGCACTTTTCTTTCTAGTTATATTTTTAAAGGTTTTGGGCTAAAGGGGAAAAAAGGAAGAAAGATAAAGGTAGTTTGATTGGTGTATTCAGTTTCTGAGGAAAGCAATATTCAGTATGAACAGCAGCAGCCCCTGGCGGTCTAAGGGGAAAAAATAGTGTATCTATAATTATGGGGGTTGAAATATGTTTTTAAAAAGAATATATGTACATATTTAGCCATTTGACTCAGTTCTCAACCCAACACATTAAAAAACAGATGCTTTAAAAAATGATCTGTTGGCAAGATGCTTGTTAAAATTTTATCAGTTGAAATATTAAAATTCAATATGAATTAATTAACACATTATATAAAAATAAAATGTTTTTGTTTCATCGTTTTACAAAGTACTATAACCAGTGGTAATTAACACTGGGAATTTTGTGTCTTGAAATGTGTTGCTCAAAAAGAAACTAAATTTATAGGATTACCACTAAATTGATGACATTTTCTGTCTTCACTCTTGAATTCAGTTGGCAGATGTTTTCGAGAACAAAAAATTCCATCTTATTACAAAACATATTAAGCAGGTTTTCCTGCCAGGCATGTCTGACATGATGTTTATTGCCTAGACCAAATCAATCCCCTTAATAAGCCATAATATATGCCAGAAAGTACATTATTTCGTAGTTAAGGAAAGTTGCCACGTGAAAGACTTAGTACTCTGATCTCTCAAGCTCTGTTCCTAATGTGGCAGAAATGTGCCACATAACCCAACAGTCAGTCATATCTATTTATATTCATTTAGTAAGTAAAATAAAACTATATTTTGCTAATCTTAAAGTTTTAGGCCTGGATTCTACTTTATTTCTGCTGGTGTATACTAGATATTTGCAAAAAGTTCAAAGGAGATTTTGGCTATTTACTACATGCCAGAGGAAGAAAAATCAAATACTTGAGTATTCCAGGAAAATAAAATGGTTTCAGAGGTTAAACCATCGATGATTGTAATAATGAGTTGAATGTGGTTGCTAAATCACTACACAGAAGTGACTCTAGTGCCATTTACACAGAAAAGAGGTACCGAAGAGAAGAAAGGATATGAATTCGCCTTCACCAATATTTTGGATATAGCCCAACTCAGGACATCAAAAACATATTTTCTGAAAAGAAAGTTTCAGTTTATCAGAGCTGGCTGTTTCTGAACAATTGCAAAAATTCACATATATGCTGAAAAAAAAAATCAGTCAGACAACTAGACACCAAATATCTTGCCTGTTGAGGAATAAGTTTTTTGATGGATGTCAACAAGCAATCAATCCATAAATATTTGAGTATCTTTAATGTGTAAAGTCAGGCTCTGCCAAGATTCCTATTTTCTAAATGTCTCCTCCACATTTGGATATTTCCTTCTGTAGCCATGTGATCTTCTTCCCCCCTCCATTTCTAGTATGATTATTTTTTTTAATGTTCTGGGTCTAATCCCTCTATTTTACTTCCTGTCACTACAGCCCACAACTAAGTTTTCTAAGGTAGAGATATTCAAGCAATTCCAACCCAGTATTACATAGATCAGCATCAAATCACTTTTGCCTATACTCCACCTACATACTCTAAAGTCCTTTTAAGCATCTTCTTCCTTAGTCTAAATACTTGTCCTCTTAGGCTCCAGTTTGATATCAGAATACCCCTCGTTCCTATGCTGCAGGTCACATTATCCACGTATATCTAGACTAAGGCCTAATCTTTCTGCTTCGGTCTCCTTCCAGGAGACTGGATCGTAGTGCCTAGATTTAGCATGGGTTCCTGACTTTATGATAGTATGCACTGTACTATTATAACAACTGACTCCTATTTGCATATTCAAAAGGATTGATATGCAATTTCAAAGTCTATAAAGCATGCTTAAAGGAGTGCAGGGTTATAGTGGAAAGGCATGAAAGATAAATTGTTAATAATATGAGACAAAACACAAGAGATAGCTCAAGACAGAACATGATAAATTCTATATAAGTTAACTAATCAGAAGAACTCCCAACAGTCTTAGTAAGGAAAGGTCACTGATGTCAGTGGGGCACTACAACATAGACAGAATTTAGACTAAGGGAAAGAACAGAAAGCAAAGTCACAGATCCCATAAAGCACAAATTGTATACAGAGTAGAGCAAACACAGAGCCTGGTTGTACTCCTATGAACAAGTGTATAAAACAAAAATAGCAAAAGGTTGGCAAAAAAAACCTTCCATTTTTATCCATCATTTCAGCACCATGATGATATAGTTAAAAAAAGAAAAGTCCATACCTTACTTTTAAATATTGAGATGAAAATGTATAGATCAATCAAGATATCAAATAAATAATGACAAACTGATTTTTCATCATTGGTTTTCGGAATGTCTTCTCAATTACCGGACTGGGTAGGGGACTAACAATGTAATTTTTCTTCACTTTCGTTTGTTTGAACGTTTCCTCACAGAAAATCAAGTCGTATACTTTAATAATGCAGGACGCATTAGTAAAAACAGTAGTAGTTTGGGATTTTAATCCTGGCCTTACCATCTTATCTATCAGATAAAAATTTATTATTCTGGATCTGTTCTACAAATACTTATTATTCTGGCTCTGTTCTAGGTTCTGGATTAGCAGTGAAGAAAACAGATTGAGTTCTTGCCCCATGGACCTTAAATTAAGAGCTATGTGACCTTGGGAAATTTACTAAGTACTGACTCTCAGTCTCCTCATCTGCAAATGGGATCAATATTATTGATCCTAATAAAAGACAGTAGTTGAAATATATTTCAACATCACTATTTATTTAATAATATAAATATACTAATGTAGATTGTTTATAGACATTTAATAGTGTATATTAAATGATAACTGGTCAAAAATCTATATAATCATCAAATATAATTTACTACACCATATCATGCTTTTATAATAAGTGGCTTACTTTTCATATTTCAAATACATATTTTATTCTCAACCAGTTAGAACAATGTGGTAAAAAAGACAGACAGCAAGAATCTACAGTAACTAGAAGCCCAGGTTTTATTTAACACTTAGTTCCATCATTTACTAGTTATATGATCCAAGACAAAAATGTACCATCTAACCATCAGTTTGTTTAACTTTAAAGTAACAGTGAACTTATTTGATTTACCTAGCTTATGGGATTGTTACAAAAAATAAATTATTTCAACATGTAAATGGCTAAGAAGCATATAAATAAAACTTAATTCACCCCTATCACATACACGCTCTGTGTCTGAAAATCACATATACTTGTTATTTGGAGATATGTAAAGGAAAGGAAAGAAGATACTTCTAGAGTGGATCAAACTTATATACGAATTAAGCAACCTAACACAAATTGAACCACTATTTGCTTTACCACTACAGGTTCATGCCTTACTATCTACAAGTATGTTTGAAGAGTGTCAGGTTAGCTCTGGTGTTTTGCCCAATCCTGTAAGATTTTAAGAGAAGGGATGTTTATTAAGAAAAATAACATTTCATAACTATCAGGTATAAAGTCGTGTTGTTTACATGAGCCAATTTTCATCTTTTAGTGCTTTCAACGAAAACCTAGACTGATGAGTGAAGTGGGACAAGACAAGAAAGAGGCAAAAAGACATAATAAGAAGTAAAAATAGCAGGAGCATAAAAGAGATTAAAGAATTAAAGAAAAAAGACAAAGGAAAGATAAAGATCTTAACGAAAAAACATAAAATTTTTTTTCCCTTGGTATAATAAAAACGTAGATATAGGAATGAACAAAGGAAATGTAAAATAAGAATAGAGAAAATGCACACACACAAGAGAACAAAAGAACAAACCCAAAGTGACAGTGACATGATAAAGAGAAATCAGAAAAGAAAGAAAACGCACGACGACAAATGTCAGGAACAGGTGCTTTCATCTGCACTTATCATGGGCAAATAAAAGCAACTATTTAAGAAGTAAAAACTTAATACACAAAATCACGTTTGCTCTCATTTTATATAGGAAACTGAATGTTACTAATGATTTGTATATTTTAAAAACGTATACAATTCATTTTTAGACTCCAGATATCAGGGGTAATTTTTTAAAAATTCTGTCTTAAGATGGTAGTTGATCAACTGGATCATATTAATCAGGAAAGTCAGGACAATTGATCGAGAAGAGGTGACATCAAGACCCTGATGCAGTCATGTGGAAGAAAGGCGGTAATACAATATAACTACATAGAATGAACACGATACTTATGAATTCCAAATCTAATCAATGGTTTTGTTTTTCAAACAATATATTAAAGAGTGAGATGCTTTTCAGAAATTTCTATAAGCTGCCTAACTTTTGCTTGACTCACTGTATGATAGATATGCTTCAGGTATTCTTGGTCTGGATACATATTTTTGGCTTTTGAGAATTTATATGCTGCATGGCTCTCCTAACTTACTCATCTGACTGACCTATAATCAAATGTCTAGAATGTTTGGAGTACAATTCCCCAAACTAAAGCGATAACGCCATGGAACTAGAAGTAAAATTTTAAAAGTAATTTAGAATGCTACGTATTTCACCTTGAATGTGGTATGAAATACACTATTAATGAGCTTTTAAAGTAAACGGAAAAATAGCTCAAGTTGAATAATTTAAAACTTTACTACTATCTCACAGTATAATTTATAGAATTTTAATTGTCTGCATTTAAATGTTCTGAATTGCTCAATTTTGAAGAACATATCAATTTACTATTTTACATATCCAATAGCATTTTTGACATACATTATTATTCAATTATATTCTGAGCACTCATACTAAGGGCTTTGAAAACTGCATGAATCTGTCACAAACACACACATAAATATATATATATATTTATATATATTTATATATATATATATATATCTCATGCTTAGTGTATATTTCAAGCAGAATGTGTCAAAGGGCAAATAAAATTGTTTGTGCCCCCCACAGAATTAGAACTCCTTGGGCAGCACAGCTATAACGATCCCATGCTGCTAGCATTACAAAGTGCAAAGGTTCACTGGGTAAGAAAAGAGCAGGGGGCTGAGTTCCCTCATTACACTATCCCTAAACTATTCCAGCTTAAATATTTATTAAGATATTAATTACTCTTCCTCCCTCCATCAGCCTTCAGAAGTTAAACTGAGACACAGTGGATGGATGGTGGCTCGTAGGAAAACAATGCATTAAAACTATTACCACCCAAGACGAAGACTGATGTTTTGTACAGTGCATTATTAATTGCTTTTTGCAACTTAAATAAAATATCACATTGAACTAAGAATGATGTGTTTTGTTATTTTGAATAGAAAACAGAAAACGTTTCAGTCAATACCTTTGGGAAATAAATCTTTAAAAATTTAAAAACTGATACTTTCTTTTAAAAAAATGAAATAACTTATAGAAAATAAAATTTAAAGGCTTTTTTCATAAAGGATGCAACACTGCTTAGAACAGGTCTGAACACATAGAATATTTTTAGTAAATATTAGCTGTTGTGGTGGTTTGAAAAAAGAAAAAAAGACAAGGAAATAATGTAGGATAATGATCTTGTTCACTACTTACTCTGATATATAACTGCATCATTTCTTTTTCTCTTTGGGGGTTACGATACTTCTCATAGAAATCACGTCGCTTCTTTGTTTCTTTAGAGACTTTATCTTTTCTTTCGCGTTTTTCTGCTGGTTCATCTGAACTATCAGAAGATGATTGGACAGGTATCTTCGGCTTTTCAACTTCAATATAGTTTTCATTGGGATTCAGTACTATTACTCCATATCCTTCCTGTTTTGAAAACAAAAAAGGCAGCATAATTTAATCTTAAAAATCATTTCAATTCATAAAAAAGTTCTTAAAATCTCATACTAAGTGACATAACATAGTTACATATTCGCTAAAAATTCCTTTATAACAGATTATAGTTTTACTTTCTCCAACAGAAAAGTGATTTCAAATTATTTGCCTGTATTACGTGTGTAAATAAGCATAGATCATCTATAAGATCAAAAAGATATAACTGTAACATATTAAAAATATGAAGTTTAAATTTATAAAAAGTAGTTCAGATTTCCCAGAACTCCAAAAGTGACTGAAATAAATTATCAAATAACAAGTATACTTTCAAAACACATTAATATTTATAATATATATTTTGAGAAAATAACCCTTTGAAATTGAAGTTTACAATTCCAACCATATTTTCCTGGATTTTTGTTTCTTTACAATTGCACTTTAATGGGTATTTTTTATTTGTTTGATGTTAAAAAAGAATAAGCAATCAGTAAGGTGTAAACTGTCTACAGATTTACATATCTCTATTATCAGGAACACAGAATGTCTACAAATACATATTGGGTTTTTTTCACCTCTCTTCTTTCAGGAAGGCACACAAATCACAAAACAGAATAAACTACTATAATGTATGGAAACAGCTTTTCCATCTTGAAATTTCTTTTACTTTTCAGTTACCATAAAAACTCTCTTTATTAACAACTAGTACCAGGAAACAAGTTTCAAAGTTTAAAATATAGTTTATTGAGCTAGTAAATCTTTTAAAAAGTTTTTAAATGTGTTTTCCTGTCTGACTTAATTCTAGCAAGGCAAACCTTTCTCTGGTTATAATTAAGGAAACTTTTGGCATTTATATTATAACTGATGGAATAATCTAACCATGAAAAATCAGAGAAGGATAAACAATTACCACTAACAAGTAACATAAATTTTTGAAGCTATTTATATCTTGTCTTTTCTATTCAGTTCTGTACTGTAGGTATCCCAATTTCATCTATTAAAATCTTGTAAGGTCATACTTAAAACATATGTTATGTTTAAAAAATAAGAGCTATCAAAGATAAAGTATAAAAATTCCCATCCTTACAAAAAACAAAAGTGTATACTTTTCCCAAAACGATAACTGCAGAATCTATGTTTAAATTTTAATTGTTTTTTTGCCAAACCAAACATAAGATAATTTTAAAAAACTGAGAGCGGTAAACTCAGTCAATATTAGCACAGACTCAATTATCCTTATTCTTTAATATACGAAATTGCTACACATAGTTGGCTTTTTAAAAAAATCGATTTCACAAACTACTAAGAAACTTCATTGGAATTGTTTCATTCCCCACCCCAGTCAGCTGATATTATTGTCTAAAAACCACAACGTGGTTTGGAGATTGTCAAGATTGAGGAAGTTTTTATTTTAGTGATAAGGTAATTAAGATATAGTTGTCTTACAATATATACCAAACTGATTAATAACATAACACATATTCCTCAATATGTATTTAAATAAATTTTTAGATAAATATCTCATTCGTGAAGGCCTTATAAAATACTTGATGCATTTTTAAATTTAAATGTTCTTCAACAAAGCACAAGACAAGGTTTCTTAGCCTTCTTTTTTTTTTTTTTAAGTTTCTTAGCTGGTAAGTCAAAGTTTTACCAACAAAGGATATTTTATTTGGTTCTGCTTTATTCTAATCTGTATAGCTATTCAACAGTCTTGTAATTCATTGTGATCACTGTCAGGTAGACATATTGTCACTTGGTGATTTTCTACAGTTGGACACACTTGACTAGTTATTAAAATCACATTTGAAGGAAGTTCCTACCCCTCTTCCTTGTGCCTCTTACAACTTTTCACGCCCTTCTCAAATTTCAGCTATAACTTCTCCTCCCACCAAAAGTAAGTTAAAGAACACTGTTGCACTCTGCTAAACAGGGTGAAATAGAGGCATTCAATACACTGTCTCTGGTGTAAGGCACAGTCAAAAAAGGTCACCATAGGCCAAAAAGAAAATTGCCTCCTTACTAGATTCTGTACCATGAGTAAGTGGTCTCCTGTCATGCTCCTTCCCTGCCTTCTCTGAGTGAATTGAACTTTAAACACACACACACACAGACTCTCACCCTTACACGTGTTAGGGTTAGCAAGACCCAAATAGAATCTTGGAATTCTTAAGAGTTGAAAATAGTGATATATTACACTTTAATGATAACATGAAAAATTACAAACTCAGGGTAACAAAGTAGGACTTTAACAAATGGATAGAAAATGAACATCATCTTTGCACAATGAATAAACTCCAAATAAAGGCAAATTCTTTAGAAGAAGTTTACAGTCACCAAAATGAGAAAACTATTACCCTAGTTTATCCTTTAATCATTAGAAATAATATTTTAATAATGCCAGCTTTATTTGAACAGAAGTTTTCACTTCAATTTTTGGAAATCATAGATTGAGAAATTACTATACTCCTAATTTTAAATGAACTCTGAAATTTGACGTGTCCCATCTAAAGTACAAAAACCAGAAACATAAATCATCAAAGTAGTAGTATTTATCTAAGTTATTGATTATGTAACTGAAAATTACATGACTCATTTGTCCAATTTTATGAAGACACAATGTCAATTTTTCACCAAGCCATCGACAGATGAAAAATGATTCTATTTTTAAATCACAACTATATAAATCAATTAAAGAATTTGTATCATATTGATTTCAACAATGAATGTTTTTCTTTAAACATTTGATTTATTCAGAAACTATTTTATCATTTAGATAGTTCATACTGCCAATTAATGGAATAACAATCAAGAAATAGGAACATTTTCTGTGGAAATGAGAGCTAATTTTAATAAATGTCTTTGCAGCAATCAATTACCATTCTGCAAAAAACTTACATTTTCCAATTAAAATTTGCCTGACAATTAATGCAATATTCACAGAGATCATTCATAACCATTTTATGGGCAGGAGAAAGCTGGAGCAACAAAATAAAGTTAACTATCCCATGCAAAGATATGTAGTAAAACTTTATCTTTTTACCTTTTTCCCTGTTACATATATTGCCCCAAAAATCCTATTGTATAATAAAGCTACAAAGATTTTTGCCATATCAACATTAATATATATAACCTAAGGAGTCAAATTAAACAGTCAAAGTAAACAAAGCAGACAACATACCAGTCATTCAATTTAACTGTTTTAAATAGAATGATACCAATTTATATCAGAATAAATAACATTTTAAAAATTAATTCTTTCTATTCCTAGTAACTCAATCAGGACACACAGAAATAAGTAAGAGATCCTAGTTTAACTTAGCAAATGTACCCATAAAATTTTAAAAAACTATAAAATAAGGCATCAAGTATAATATCATAAAAGAATTGTGCACTGCTACCCCAAAGGAGATCCCCAGAATTAATGCTTAGAACACAAAAGATTGTATACTGAGGTATTTTAAATTTAATTATTCCTTAAGCATGTTAAATTTATCTTAAGATGAAAAGCTAGGTTATTTCAAATGTACATGGAAAGTTCTGTTATCTTTACCAAGATAAAGTGATCAAACTGACTATCTAACATTCTACAACTAAATAAATAAAACTTCCGGCATCTTTTGTAATGATTCACCCAAATCAATTCCAATATTCAACATTTCAAGAGACAAAGCATACATAAAGTTGTTAATTAACTCTTATGTTTGATTGCACAGTCTAGCAGAAGATCACGGTGATCAAGAGGACACACTTTGGTAAAAGTAAGCTTTATCTCTTTAATTTACCTCATCCTATTTTCTACTGTTTTGGAGTTGCAACTATAGTTTCATTAACAAATCTGTGGTTTATAAGGTATAAACCATGGGATCTTAATCAGAAACTCTCAAACTTTTATTGCTAGCCGTAGCATTTTATTCAGCACAAGTGCTTGCTGTGATTTAAACAGAATACACAGGTCTCCGGGCCTTCTTTACTTTGAAGTCTATAGATGTACTTACTAATAAATAATAATTCATTTATCATTCAATCAACAAATGATGGCTTAGGTCAGAGGTCTAGAATAGACAGGTGATGCCAAACACAAAGAACCAAAGAGGAAATCTTGCTTAAGAAATTAAATCACTACAGAGATGCACTTACAGAGAAGATTCTACAAATAGATAAAATCTTAAAATGCCTGGCCAGAAATGGAATGTACTTTTGACCCCAATGAAACCATGGTAAAACTGAAGATTTATCAAGGTTAATTTGCCTATTAATTATCAATTATAAGGAAAACGAAAAATGGGAACAAGTTCTACACTTTTTCAAGTCTGTTGTGGTTGGCTAAATAAAAAAATCATCGAAAAGTACTCAGCTCTACATATTAATCTGCCAATTCTGCAAACCCACAGGCAACCAAAGAGGTCAGGGGCCAGAGTAGAATCCTTTGACCTACGGAACTGTCTGGTTTGGTCTTCAGGCAAGGCTCCTTAAGAGATCATTTTACACAGATCTATCAATCATATTTTTCAAGTTCACCATTCTATCTGCTTGGTGTGAAAGAAGATAGGTGCTCATCTTCAAGGGAAATGAAACCCAAAGTGTTTTTATCTGTAAACTGTATCAACCCATGGTTAAAATGGACAAACCAATGTCCATTCATCTTTTCTGAAAGATGTATGTTGTGTTTATTCTCATCTTTTTCACAAGAAGGTATGTATATGTCACTGTTGCAACATCCTAGGTGCAACAGAGATGAGGTCATGACAGCCAATCAGAAGTCACTAGTGAAGCGTTAAAGTAAACATAGCTGTTGGAGCTGTAGCGCTGCTTGAAAAATGCCCCCTCCATTATTTCAGCAATTTTCTCAAGACGTGACCTGGGACTGAAATGCCTGAAATGTCACTTGACTCCGTTTTGTGCTTCTTCCCAATTGCATTTACGTAACAGCACCATGCTAATATTTTGTAAAATGTTTGTCATGACCATGCTTTGACTTGCAGCCTCCTAAATTCTAATGTTGTGTTCCATGGTATAAAAATATCATAATGTGAACCAACATAGATTATCCCAATAAGTTTCCAACTTCAAATAGCTCATCAAGTTAGTCAGTAAAAGAAAACATGCCACAAAAAGTTTTCAGAGGACCACCTGTTGTCTATTATTTTTACATAGCACTTACTCATAAATCATAACACAGGGTAATTAATCAAGCTGTCAAAGAGAAGGTCAAAGGTTATATGGTAGAGTCAGAAGGTCATGCATGGGCTGATAGAGGTCAGGGTCACACTGCATTCCTCATTATCAAGTTGGGATGAGAGACGGCCCAAGCAAACAAAAGTGAAAGCAGATGGAGAAGTGAGTGGATAAAAAAAAAAAAGAAAGAAAATTTCACAAACAAAAAGAAAAGTGAAAGAAGACTGTCAGCTGCCTTCAACTAGAGAATAGAAGAGAAAAGAAACACACTGAAGTGTGCTCAAAGGAGCTCAAGAACACAAAGAAACTACAGTTTTATTAATTAAATAAGTTGAATATAACTTCTCTTGGCCATTGTATTAGTGCATACTAATAAATATTAGAAAATATATGTTTGCATCTCTATACCTTCCCTAGCTAGTGTGCCAGGATAAACTAAGATAAAGGCAGAGTTCCAAGGACAAAGTGCAATTACAAAAAAAAACTTATTATAAGGTTTTTTTTTTCCTTTAATATTGTTTCAGTGTTGCAACATAGATGCAAATAGTTTTAAGCCATAGGATAATTTTTGAGTATGATACAAAGATATCCACAAACAACAAATGCATCATAAAAGTCCTTTTGAATAACAAAACGGGTATAAAATATTCTATTATTACGCTGGCCTGAATTAGATGCAGAATACTGTGCAAAATTAGCTGTCACCCTTTGCTCAAAATCTTTGTTAATCTCATTTTGAATGTTTGCAGCTTTATCAACACATGCATCAATGTCAGCTCCTTGGTTACTGAACCGCTGTAGTTGGAAGAAGATATAATTAAAATGTTTTGGCACAGAAAAGGTGAAATTGTATCTTCCCTTGTTCCCTTAGGAGTCTGTAAAACATGAAGGATATATTGACAAACACACACCCTTGTCTCCGGTTCTGACATCAGGTCATCCGAGTGCTATTTATTTTAAAACATTCATTTTGCACTTACATTATCACCTACTCTGTTTCTAACTTTTCCTAGGCTTTAGAACACTATGCTGCTTAAATATCACAAATATCTCTTCTAACAATCCATATCTTATATATCAAAGCATTCCATATATGTACAATAGAATAATAAAAAACATTCATTATAAAGGACAGAATATCATTTAATACTAGAGCATTATGAAATATTTTGGGTTTTGCTTCTCATTCTCATAAAAAGACACAAACATATACTCACAAACATACACACTAAACTAAAATGTAACAAGTTACAACTGTTGCCTAGTCAGTGACAGATCAAAATTCCTAAGTGGATACAGAGTATCCTATGGACACACAGCCTTTATTACAGGTCCCCAAGTAGACTTGGATGGACAAATTTACCTTGTGAAACATAGCGTCCACATGCTAGCTATGCCTTCTTGGTTTAAAGTTCTAAATGTTCTCCTAACTTCTTATTACCATTATAAAACTGTGTAAATATTGTAGCTATAGATGGTAGGCACATGGTCTTTCAA